>NC_073721.1:35277500-35577500 GCF_023634155.1 Falco peregrinus | reverse complement strand
GTAGTAACAGTGCTTAATGTGGACATCAGCAGTCATTATATGATCTCTGCTAAATATTTTTTCATAAGTGGACATTATTTTAGTGAGGAAGCAGAAAGCATTAAATGAATGGATTAAAAGCAAGCATGGTAGACAAGGAGGATATTTGTCTCCGAGGAATACATGTTCTTTGCTGGAAATGGTCACCTGAGTTGAGAGTATAGCCAAAGCCATTCTGCAAGTATTTAGCTCAGTAGGTGTCATTAACTGTGTGAATTGTAGTGGATTTTCTTATGCGCTTTCTCCCCTAGTTAGTCTGATAGTGCTCTGCCCTTGTCTCTGAAGAGCAGAGCAGAGACAGCTATGTGTGGGCACTGCAGCTGGCTGGGAGCAGGGCTGCTGAGTCAGTTCTTGTGTATTTTCTTCTCAGCCAAGATAACAAGATTAGGTGGGCTTCATGTTCTAGAGAGTGAGCTGAGAAAATACCTTCTTCCTTTTGCTCCTGGATGTGGTGCCTTAGTTCTTCTGAAATATGTTGTGCTGGAAAGTACCAGAAAGTACGATGATGTTAGTACCTGGGCTCTTTTTTTGTTTGTTTGTTTTTAGTCCCCAGAAGATATATAGCATTGAGAAGTGGTTCGTGGTAATATATGATGAACTGGTGGTGCTTTTATAGCAGTGGACATGTCTGCTTGCTGGAATATGTCCTAACACATTTCAGTGGTGGTGGTAACACTATTTCTGGGTCTGCACTAAGTGAACATATTAAATTTCTCACGGATCTGAACATAATCCCAACAATATTTCCCCGTGTGCACCAAGAGAATGAGTTTTGTTGCAGTTTGAAAGTATTTTCTGTAAACTATTGGAATATTATAAGCTGAGGTACTTCTTAAGGACTAAACCATGATTACTTCAAAAGCCACAAAGTAGCTTTGCACTACCGGTTTTTAAAGCTCAGCAATTTTTACGTAGCACCTGAATTATTAATGGTGATAATTGGAGGAGGAAGCTCTGTTGTTTTATCAGTCTCAAGCAAGCAGTAGCTGGTTGACCCTGCAGAGAAGGGCAGCTCCTTCTGAAGCCATGAGTGAGCAGGTCCTTGGTGAGGCAGCCTGCAGTGAGGATGGCTTGTGTCACTATGCCCAGAAGATGACTGCCTGTTTTGGACGTTTAGGTAAAGAAATTAAAGGTGTGCATGTGGATTTTTTGGTCTCCGTTATGTGGATGAAGTGTTTTCTCAAGTTTACAGTAAATAGCTGGATGTTTTGTACATCAGCCTGCGGTCTTAAGTAAATTGTGTGTCAGAAGTGAAAAAGCTGCACGTGTGGAGTAATTTTACCACAAGTAGAAAGCTTTTGTTTGGTTGATTTTTTTGAACTGGAATGTTAGAATTTTATTTTTTTTTTGCTCTTGCTTGCTGTTTTATTTTATTGCTTGGATAACTATATTTCTTGGTATAAATAGACATAGTGCTTGCTCATTTTTCATTTATGTGAAGCTCCCACCTCTCCCTTTTTCCATACTCTCAGTATCTTTGAGATTTCTTACATGGGAGATGAAGATAATCCTGTCGCCTTGGACAGATGCATGAAATATTATTTGGGGCTATCTAGCTGTGCAATAAATGTGTTACCCTCTGAAGTGGTATAAGGGAAAAGGAAAAAAAATCATTTTGTTTTACCTTGGCGTCTGTGGTTTTACTTCAGTTTTTCTCTGCAGTCAGGTTTTGCTGAACTAGTATGAATGACTTCAATTTCTCAGGTTTTTTGGTTGGGGTTTTTGTTTCTTTTGGTACAAGGATAAAGTGATGCTGAAATGCATTTGCAGGAAGTTTAATTCTGATGGCAGAAGCGATTAAAGACAGTATTAGCGCACTACACTTTTCTGGCTTTTATTTAGTTGAAGGGCCAGTTTAATCCTCAGTGTTGCTCAGGAGGATGGAGGTGTATTTTTTCTACTACTTTTGTAGTAGAAGAAGGGCTACTACATTAGCCCTTGGTGTCTAATTTTTGCAGTTATTCGGTGCCTGCTATTCTGTTATGCAATTTATTTGTGGATTGCAGTCAATTTTTTTCATTACTTCTGTTCTGGTAGCATTAGTACAGAAGCCTCTGTTCCTGGTTGTATATGAAATTTATATGTATTTTTATCATCTGGGCAGCCAGTCGGTTTGGTGAATTCAGAGGGGATTGAACACAAAATGCTTTTGAGAAGGCTGAAAATATTTATGAAGTTGGTAATGAGATAACATACTTAAAGTAGCTAGTCTGCTTAATTCCTGCCTCACATCCAACCCCTTGTGAAAACTGCCAGTCTGGAAAGTACCCATACCTCAAACTGTGCTCTGTGAAGGCTTGAGCCCTCAGCACCGGCTGCTCGGATCAGCCAGGGCTTTGACTTGGCAGGGCTTTAAAAATGTTTTGCTACTTGGCAGATACTGAGGACGTTTCCTCAACACTACTGGGTTGGGCGCCCTGGATTCCTGAGAATGCCTTTCAAGAAACATAAGGACAGGGTTGTGCCCTTGTGTCTTCTGCCTTTTTTTTTCTCTTCAGCAAGAATATTAGAAATTAATCTTTGCCACTTAATCGAGTGCTTGACTTAGGTGGTAGGAGGTTGCCACAGTCTTTTTGATTCTGGCTAAGGCTAAATCCCAGCGCTTGGAAACAGTGTTCGTACATGGCTGTCTCAGGCCTTGTCCTTTACCTTGGACACAAGGATCTGACCCTTGAAGCCAGCTGCTCCAAACAGCACTTTGTCTGATTTGGGAAGCTGCTGTAATGCTTCTTGGTCTTGTTTTGCTCATTTCTTGTCTTCTTGTATTTCATCTTAACAGGATGGAGGCTTTTAAAGACATACACTGTATTTAAAGAACATGAACAAAATAATCATACTGTTTTGTGTTATAAGCAGCAGCTAGTAGTGATCTTTGAGATTGTAGTTACCAGACAATGACAGCAATAACCAGGGCTGGAAAGGGACGTCATTAGTCTTTTTCAGAGGAAGAAGGACCTTATCTTCAATTAAGCAGGATGCTTCTACAGTGCCACGTTAAGGTCACAAAATGCAAAACTGAGCTGTTCCCGTGGACCCCACCAATCCATGTGTCTTGGTGGCAGCAGGAGACTGGGTTTTCCTTTGCTATTTGAACTACCATTGGGCCCTTCTACAGCGGTCACAGGCTGACTGCTTCTGTGGAGGAGATGCTGTGGGAAAAGGGCACTGATCTCTGCCGCCTCCTGAGCTAACGCTGGAGTTGCTGCACCTGCAGAAGCCATGCCTGCTACATGCAGGAACAGATGGGTCAAGCCTCTTTGCCTTTGCTCGGCCTGTTCACCTGTATCATTTATTTGCAACTCTTCTGGGCAAACTGCAAGTTAAAGGAATAAGCAGAGGCTTTATACAGCTTATATGGTATCTGATGATGTGGGAGAAGACTACAGTTTTGTCTGACTGCTGCTACACCACAGATCATCCTAGTTCAGTGCTTCCTGCAGTAGCTGGTGTAACGACTGTCTGGTGAATGTAGCTGGAAGGTTGGAACCAGCATGGCTGGTTGCAACGGAAAGCGGGGAGTCAGTCTTAAACCAGTGCATCCAGACTCCAATGAAGGACAAGCATTTTTTCTGGGATGTAGATAGCCAAGCTGTAGCAAGTGTTGGAACAGTTTAAAAAGTTACCGCAGAGCTCCCCTTTCTGCTTTCTGAGGATTAACTTCTGCCGCAGAGTTAATGTCAGGGCAATGTGTGCTTTTGCCTCACCTATCTCTGCGGGCAAAGTCCACCTTGACGTGTTGGTCAGGCTGGATAGTTGGCACTGCTGTGTCAAATGTCAACAGCCTTTGCCAATTATCCAGCAACAAACAACACTCTTATACTGAGCTGGGAGATACTTGTGTTAGAGTGCATCCAGCTGTCTCCTATGAGTCATCCCTCTGCTTTAAGCACAGATGGTGATCCACCCTAGGTTGAAGTGGTAGAAGCTTTTGGAGTTTCAGAAGATCTGTCTTTTCAACTGAGTGGCTGTGGTGTGTAGGTCTATAGGTTGTGAAATCTGGGAGGGATTGAAAAATGGCTGCAAAGCTTCATTTCCTAGGGGGAATACTTAAAACATGGCTTTTGCCGAGATCTCTGATCTGATAGAAGATCCTCTAAGACATAAGTCAAATTGCTATATTTATTGAGCCAGCTCTTCCTAAAATACGTATTAGCATCACCCCATTAAAATTAATGGTGCAGGTTTGTTCTGGCTTTGTTCCACTGTATCCATGGTTGATTATAAAACCCAGAAGAATGGCTGTTTAAGGGGAACTGATTTTTTTGGCTTGTTTTCATGATAACATTGAAGTCATACAACTTGAAAAATAGAAAAACAATTGACCTGATAGGAGGTGTGTAATAATAGATGATCTGTAACAGTCTTCTCTTCAAAGCCTGTCCCCATCTGTAGATATTACTTGAACTCTGGGTTTTGAGGGAAGAATTGAGTGACAATTTCTTACTGTGCTCAGTAAGCCTATTGTTTGTTAGTTTTTTTTTAACGTTCTGGTTTAGCAAAAGCCTTACTGGAAGCAGTTCAATTATTACACCACGTCATTTTGCAGCTACAGGTAGCTTCTGTGTGTTAAGGGGAATTGAAAGCCTGGGCCAAACACTGTCTGCGCAGTTGTCTCTGGGGGTTTGGCTGAGTAAAAAATTTAAAGTTGTCTCTGAGCAGGTCCTGGTCTGGGCTCTACTTGTAACTTTCTCTTACAGATGATGAATGTTGGTTTAGGTTGGGTTTTTTGTGTTAGTGTTGTGGGTTTTTTGTTTTTGTTTTTTTTTTTAATTTTTGCTTTGGCATTTCCTGCGACTTTACAGTGCCCCATTGATGATTAACTCTGCCTTTACCCAGGGAGAAATATTCATTAGATGATTAGATTAGCAAATCACTGAAATTGGATTAATGTAAATACTTCTTGTAAGTGAAGCAGGAAAGGTTGGCACAGTATCTGCAAAGCTTCTTCTGTCAGCTACACAGGAAAGTGGAGAGAAAGAGCACAAGCGAACCAACTCTTAATAGGGGAAAGCTTAAGTGCTTTTGTATTGAATAGGGAGTGAAAGCTGCAGAAAGGATTTCTCCAAAGAAATCTGCTCATGAATTAGTGCTAGGCAGCCTTCACGCATTCCTCAAAAAGGAGGACCAACAAGCGCTATGTTTACTATAACCTTTTTGCTGTAGCGCATGTGCAGACCTAGCACGGAACAGGGGCATGGTAGATTAAAAGCACAGATGTGCGTTTGTAGCTTATGATGATGATTCTTCCATAATAAGATTTTTGACACAGCAAGGTTTTTTGATTTTAAACTAATCCTCTTATATAACTCAGTTACGTTCTTTCTCTTGTCCTCAATATTAATCTGATTTTCAGATACTCTTTATGATTTTGCTTCCAATTTTTGTGTTCTCAGGGATGAGTTGCAACTGATTACAATAGTTGTAGATGGGAGTCACCTGATCAAGCATACTGCTGTAATCTCTTGAAGATAATCACTAAAAATATATCTTCCTTAATCTCCTTTGCTGGATAAGAGAAACAGAGAAGGATTGGTATGGGCAGTGTGCCGTGAGTAGTAGACTGACTACTTGCACTACTGGTTGCTTTCCCTAGCTTTTTCTGAATAGAAATGCCATCTTTCCCCATTTTAAACAGCGTTAGGAAGCTGTGTGGATCAAGTAAAACTGAAGAATTGGTGCTGGAAAAGGTGAAATTCAGAAATTCAGTCAAAAGGATGTCAGTTATTGAGGATGGGGATATTGCAGAGGTCTTGTATCTCATTCCTAAGCAGAGTTTACTGAAGCAACTGCCCTGCTTGAATCCAGATGACTACTACTTATGTGAGCAGTTAATTGACACTCCTGAGGATCTGGGTAAGTGAGGACTGGCATTAGATCTTGAGTTTTGGTTCATGAATAGGCTAGATAGCTTTACAGGTAGATTATATTTTTGTAGCAGCAGGATGCTTTATGACAGCAAGTGTGTTTGGGTGTGGAGAAATATTTTATCACTGACAGAGGAGAGAAAGAGGAGTAAAAAGCCAAACTAGAATCTGAATAGTCAAAAGCAGTTGATGGATATAGGTGAAGCTGTCTCTATGTGGCCATCCTGGGACAAAGGGGGCCTTAATCTGCAGAAATTCTCAAGATAGAAAAATACTTTTTGAAAGCACAACATCCTGTGGTAATGTCTTCCAGAGCTTTCCTATGGGTTTTATGAAACTATGTTCCCTTTTGCTTGTTTTAAACCTATTGCCAAGTAGTTTCATTTGAAGCTGTCTCACTCTTTAATTGGAAGAGGTGATTAAAAGTCTGTGTTCACCTTCTTGTCACTTGTGAGTTTATTAGGCTTCTGTTGTAGCTTCCTTTCCAGGATAAGCAGTCATAATTTATTTAAAGGCTCTGTGCAGGAGCCAGTCAATGCCTTTGACTATCCTTTTTTGCATTTAATTTTCTAATTCTACTATAACCCTTGAAAAATTGGGGAATAGAACTCTATTCAACATGTAGCATAACATGGCTGTAGGTACAGTCATAACAATGCTCTTTGTTCCTCCCAGTAGTTCCTAAAATTTCATGTATGTTTTTAATTAATATTGAACACTGGTTTATTTCTTCATAGAGCGGTCAGTGGTGGGAGAGCTTATATCTGGAATTCATCAGTTTAACTGATTCGTTACAATCAATTAAATTTTTTTTTTTAAAAAAGTTTTCTGGAAACCCCTATCTGTGAAATTGGCTATAAATGTTAATCTGAAGTTCTCAGATAAATTGCAAAAATACTCCCTTCTAGGACTTGCTTTATGGACCTCAGTTTTGGTCACCCAAACTGCTTATGTGGTGGAATTTTGCCCGTACTTAGCAGATCGAAAGAACTGCTACACACATGTCACTCTGCCCAGCTCCTCAGAATGTTAGTACTGATTGATTGTGTATGGTGAGCAAGTATTTTTCAATGATCTACTTTCAAGTTTGTTGTTTCATCAGTGCCAGGTAATACTTTTTCATCTATGGAAATAGCTTTTTGCTAGTCAGCTCTGTACCCAGTGAACTTCACACTCTTAGAGTAATACTGGCCAAAACCCATATGCTGTTTCAGATGGTTACTACTTCTGAGTAATCAAATATTTTAAAACTAAATTTTTAATTCAAGTGTTGCTAAAACACATGTCAAATATATAATAAGGCTGTGAACCAGAAAAGGCAACTACCATTGTGCCTTGCCAGCCCCCACAGTGTTTCACATTGATATTCTGGAGAAAACTACAGACGATTTAGGCATTTTTATAAATCATAATTTAGGATAGAAAACTAACTGAATTAACAGTGACCAGCTGTATGATCAATCCATGCAGGACTCCAAAGAAATTCTTTGCAATCATAGCAGGCTATGAGCCACCTTTTTGCACAGGTGCAGTTTTCTTCTAATTTGTATGGGGCTTAAATCAGTCTAGAAATCAGCAGTTTTGCAGTTCTTCACTCATTTGTAAGCAATCACAAGGATAGCAGGTCAGGTTCTGATTAACATTGTGCTACAAAAGATAATGCAAATAACCACTGGGGCTTTTTTTCCTTTCATCCTACATTTTGGGTCCCACTATTCAGTAGGATGGGTATTGTGGTCCTGCTTTCCAGCGCAATGGGTAGTGCTAGCTGAAAGTTTGCAGGCTGTCTGACGTCTCAGCTTTACTTAAATTACAACAATTGGAATCAGAATCTCACCAACTTAGAAGAAAACCAGTAGAATGGTTTTTGGAAACGGCCTGATTGTAAAAGCTGTGTATGACTTTAAGATGCAAAACGCATGTCTGTCTCTTAGGCCATGTGCCTGATTGCGGATTATAGTGCATCAAGTACTACAAGATTTAGCAGCTTATATACCCCGCGGAAAGACAGTTTGCTGTCTGTATTTGGCTTTACAAACAGAGATTGGAAATTAACCTGTTCAAGGCATTTGAAGTCACTAAACATTTTCCTTGCTGCTCGTAAGTGGAATCTAACCAGCAGGAAAGGCCCCCGTTTTAGGTTTTTGGAAGGTCAGGAATTGTCAACAAGTGCAGAGCTATTTAGTATTCAGGAGGCGAGAGTCTTCTGAGTCTCACTGATTGAACCCGTTACTTGCTTTTACTTAGCACTTGTATCCTGAAATTCTGTCCCCTTCTTAAAGGGGAAGTTAAAGTGGTGAAAGTTAAACTTGCCTCATCAGGTTAAACGGTGGCATGACACTGATAGTTAAAGGTACTCTAAAAATTGAAGAAAACATTTAAAAAAAAATCAACAAGACTAGAAAGGCTTTGTTTCACTGAAAGGACCCTCGTTCTGCATTTCCCTTGAGTTCATTTGACCAAAGACTGATGAGCCACCTCCCCTCCTGTTTCTAGGGGAGGAGGTAAGGGACTGTTCCCCATGAGAAGGGTGGCTGGCTGTGTGGTTTGCTGCAATAAAATCTGCCTTAGCCTAGAAGACCTGTTCAGCAAATGGCCTTGATTCTCTGGAGGCCAGGCTCTGACACAAAGGGTTCTGTGGAAAAATGTCTGACATTCAGGACTAGCAAAAGTTGAAACTTCATTGCAAAAAAGCAGTGGAATTTTAAAGCGAAAATTGGCTGCGAACTGTGTGATGTTGCTTCTTGTACGAGATACTGTTGTCTGTTGCTTGTACAGATGACACCTTATGTGCCCCTCCAGGCTGATTACTCTTTGGGTGTGACAGTGGTATACACCTGACAGAAAGGAGATGTATACCGTATTACCTAACACAGCACCTCTATGACCTTTAGTAACTTTATGCAACAGTGAATTTAAAGCATGGCTTGCGAGAATGGCTGCTTGTGTTGGATTAGCTGCATGTAAAGGAAGGCAGAAGGAACCTGAGAAGATGAGAAGGGCATGGGGGGAATCCAGGGAGCATGAAAACAGCTTGATGGTAAGCCAGGGAGCAGACTGGACTGGTACAAGAAAATTTATGAAGAACCAAGACCTTATGTACTCTTTGCTGGGTTAAAAACTGGCTGGACGGCTGGGCCCAAAGAGCGAATGGAGTTACATCCAGCTGACAACCAGCCACAGGTGGTGTTCCCCAGGGCTCAGTGTTGGGGTCGGTTCTGTTTCATAACTTCATTGACTATGTGGACGAGGGGATTGCATGCACCCTCAGTAAGTTTGCAGATGACACCAAGTTGGGGGGCAGTGTTATCTGCTGGAGGGCAGGAGGCTCTGCAGAGGGACCCGGGAAGCTGGATCAATGGGCCAAGGCCAGTTGCATGAGGTTCAACAAGGAGAAGCTGGTGAAGGGTCTAGACAGCAAGTGCTATGAGGAGTGTCTGAAAGAACTGGGGTTGTTAAGCCTGGAAAGGAGGAGGCTCAGGGGAAGAGACCTTGTCATTCTCTACAGCTACCTGAAAGGAGGTTGCAGGCAGGTGGGGGTTGGTCTTTTCTCCCAAGTAACAAGTGATAGGACGAGAGGAAATGGCCTCAAGTAGCACCAAGGGAGGTTTAGATTGGGTATTAGAAAATATTTCTCTACTTAAAGGGTTGTCAAGCACTGGAACGGGCTGCCCAGGGAAGTGGTGGAGTCACCATCCCTGGAGGTATTTAACAAATGTGTAGATGTGGCACTTAGGGACATGGTTTACTGGTGACTTGGCAGTGGTAGGTTAGTGGCTGGACTTGATGATCTCAAAGGTCCTTTCAAACCTAAATGATTCTATGATTCTGTTGCTCTCTACAGCTTCCTGAGGAGGGGAAGTGGAGAGGGAAGTGCTGATCTCCTCTCCCTGGTATACAGTGATGGGACAAGTGGGAATGGTTGAAAGCTGTGCCAGCTGAGGTTTAGACTGGATGTGAGGAAGTATTTCTTTACCAAGAGGGTGGTCAAACACTGGAACAGGCTTCCTGGAGAGGTGGTCGAAGCCCCAAGCTTGTCAGTGTTTAAGAGAGATTTGGGCAATGCCTTTAATAACATGCTTTAACTTGGTACGCCCAGAACTGGTCAGGCGGTTGGACTCGCATTGTAGGTCACTTCCAACTGAAACAGTATATCCTGTTCTATGAGAAATGGGGTCTGGGGAAAAGGTCTGTTTTTTCTGTCTGTGTTTGCAGGGAGGAGGGATCCAAGAGATCAACATGGTGATGTGAGGGAAGGCACAGAGGTAGGGTGTTCCTCACAGGAATGGGCTTTACAGATCCAAAGTAAAAGGTCCAATTATAAAATACTAGCTGTAGCATAAACATTTGCTCACTGTTGTACATTGAAGTGTCCACACATCATCTTGCTTGCGTCAGTAGAGTTTTCTTGGTGTGTTTTGGCAAGACAGCTAGAGCCCCCTGCTAGGGAAACAAACAGGCAGTGTTTTTCGCCCCATCGCCATTTTCCTTTCATAGTACCAAGATGTGCCCAAGATAACCCTGCAGACTGCAGTTTTTTTAACACCAGTCCCTGTTGTTACCTGGACAGAAAGAAGGAAGGTGGGGAGGGGAAAAAAAATTTAAAAAAATTCCTATTTTAATTTTCGGTTGTACCTGCTAGTGGTGTTTGTAGTAGCTCCCCACAGAATGTATGCTTTATGTAACCTACAGCCAGCGGATTTTAATGGGGCTGTGTGAACTTGTCAGGTATCCAAAGCTAAGCCATCCTGAATGCAAGTGGTGATATGAGAGAAAAATCCAGGTTCTGTTGGCATTGTAGTAGGCAGTACTCTTTAGATGCTGAGAGGTGCTGAACAGACGGCTCATGTACTTCAGATAAGGTGGTTCTTTTTGATAGTTTTTCAAATTGATTCCTTTGAGTGAGTGGTCTGGCCTGGCTTCAGTCCCTACAATTTATTTATTTATTTATTTAAGTAATGCTGACTTACATGATTGAATAAGAAGCGTGCTTTTAAAGTTCTGTGTTAATCCAGGTTTAGGAGCGTTATATCATTCTTCTGCAGGACAGTGTCTGAATTCAGAATAGTCCTGATAAGTCAGCTAGATGGTTTGAAGTCATGTAGCAGAATTTCAGAGACTAAAAGTGTTAAGTGTTGAACTTGCACAGATAAGAAATGGAAAATAGCTAACAGTACTCCAGAAAAGTATACAGAAGATAATGATACTTAACACAATGTATTGTGTTATATATCTATATATTGATATGTATCGACTGTATAATAATGCTGCAAAACCCCCCGTTCTTTTTCTGGGATATGTTAGTAGGAGATATGTACAGCAAGGTAGATAATTTTTCTCTGTTCCTGTTACTGAAAAGGACTCTGCTGGATACTGTCTCTAGTTTTGGATATTGCAGTTCGAGAAAGATACTGGTAAATTGGAAGGAAACTATTAGAAGGCAGTGAGAATAGCATTAGGAAAAAGGACTTGTGAGAAATGATTAATGGAATTAGGTTTGCCTAGTCCAGAAGAATGGAGATGAGGGATTTAGTCACTCTTCAGATGAATAAGGGGTTGTCAAATGGATGTGTTCTGCATTGTCCCGAGAAGCACAGACAAACGTGCTTGTGAAAAAATGCTGAGTAGTGGTTTTGTGTTTGAGTAGCAAGTACAGCTGAAACTGCCTGTGTTAGGCACTAATGGTCTTTGCTTCTGTAAATATGAAGTTAGCTTGATAATTTTTTTTAAAGATTAAATTTAAAAAGAAAATTTTGGACCAGTTCTTCATCCTCTGTGTGTCTGCAGTATCTCTACTTCAATTTAAACACCGCTGCCAAATTTTTACTTGAAGTATTTGAACACGTAATGTCGTCTTAACCCTTGGTGTCCCATTTCAGATTTCCATTTGCTGTGGGGCAAGTTGTTGTCCATGTTTGAGGTCAGTCCAAGCTAACTTGCTTAGGAGTACATCAGTGGTTTAGCATTAATCTGCATTAACGTGGCATGGTTTAGAGCAATGGAATTCACCTCTGTAGGTCTCACTGCTCCATCTCTGCCTAAGTTATTAGCTGTTATCTGATAAACAAGAACAAAATCACAGTTCCTACCGTTACTAGATGCTAGCAAGAAAGATGAGCCGAATCAGCTTTAAGTAGAAAGGAATAACGAAAAATTTGTGGGTTTTCTCCGTGGCTGTAGGCAATAACAGTGGTGTGAAGACTGTTAAGGGGAATTGAAGCAAAGGTCCTGCTTACTCTGTCGCTCCACAGTACTGAGGGGTGTAGGCAGCTCTGACTGGAAAGAGTATATAGTGGCTACACCTCCCCCCCCGCCCCGTTCTTTACAGGGAGTCCTGCCTTTGTGCTGTATCTGATTGAAACTTCCTCTCCCATGTCCGTCCTCTGCAGTTGTATAACCTTGATAGTTTAATCAAACAGCCAAGAGAGAAATGCAGTCGCAGTGCCGGGCAGAGGGAGCAGGACAGCGGCTGTGGGCTGCCCTGGCTGCTCAGGGCCACCACGGCCTGCCGCCAGCAGCGCGGGGGCGTCCAGGCATCTGAGGTGGAACCTGGTTTCCAGCTGAAGAAGGTCTAGCCTGTTTGCCAGTGGATAAAATACTGGTGACGGTGGGATGAGGAAAGGAGAAATGGAAATTGCTATTTCTTCTGTGCTGAAAGCCATCCCTTGGGCCTGCTCTGCTCATCCCGAAGGTGAAATAGTGGGAGAGCTGCAGAGCAGTGAGAAGGGCATAGGAAATGGCTGTTGTCACTGGCTCCAGCTTTCACTTTGGGCATGGAGGGTGTAGAAGAGGAGAGAGAAGCTTGGTGCATGGCCTTTTCCCTTGCTTCATCCACTCCCATACATCCCTCATGTACTGCTTGGGGAGAGGATGAATACTGACTGCTGTCAGCTCCTCCTCCTCCTCCATGCCTGAGAGGCGGGGATATCACTAAGGAGACTTATATGTATACAGGGACCTCAAAAGTGGCTTTTTGTCTGAGAGAATGATAGCTATTTGGTAGACCACTGTGAGCTGCTTTTTTCAGTGAAAAGGCAAATAGTTAATGGAAGGAGAAGGGAAGAAAGGGAAGTGGGAATGTTCTCCACCCAGGTGATGCAGACAAGGTACAGCTGAGACTGAAAGAAGACAATGTTAGAACGGGCGATTGGGGTTACAGTATTTATATTATCCTGCTTTTGGTTTTTCAGTTATTTTCCTTTAAGGAATGGGTCTTTATGGTGGGATGCAGAAATTCTGTGGTACCAGGGAATGTTTTATCACTGTTTGTTACCACGTGAATTAGACGGTGGAGCTGCCTGTGCAGTTTTCAATGTACAACATAGCAGCATCTAACTGTAAAGTGCAAAAATACAAACCCCATTAGCTTATTGGTAGACATCAGTACTTGAAGGATTCAGTGTTGTTTGTTTATTTTTTAAGTTGGCAAACTCTCCTTTAAAATACATGAGTCTTTCTTTTGGAGCAGAGGCAATAATCCGTCTGGTTTGGTGTAAACTAACTGTGAGCAAACCTTGCAGAGCAGCAGCAGCAAAACAGCTTTTATAGTTAGCTTTTAAAAATTCCTCTTGGTGCAAAATTTGGAATCAGTTATGCCTATTCTGTTTTGACTGTCAATTGGTTGTATGTCTGCTTAATATTTTGATGATCATCCTACTATTGAAACAGCAACAAATAATTCAAAAGAAAGCTTCAAACATGTAAGTTTTTACATGCTGGAACAAGTGACCTCCCTAGCTAGCGGATAAAATCAGAGCCACTGATAGGAAAGTTCCAGAAGCTGGAGTGAGGAGATAAGAATTTGTGTGCTGTAAAAGCTTTTTTGAATATATTAATATTACACTATGTAGCCAAGTTGTATCTACTTGGAAAAGGTATTTTTATTTTTTCTTTGAGGTCCTTTGTAGTTCATTTGAAAGGATGCTGGACTGGGAAATAGCTGTTGGGAGTGAGATAAGTTTGCAGGACTGATACAGGTGCCTTTTTTAGAGTCCTTTTTATAGTTTAATATGGAATCAGAAGAGAAGGCATTTGTCATTTGGCACAGTGAAAACTGATTAGTACGGTTTAAATATAAGAGTAGTATATATCTAGTGTCCACATGGTGGGTTGCCTGATCTTCAGGGATTGCGGACTGGTGGTGTTGCATGCTTTGCTGTGTATTGTATTGCTGAGGCAGCTAGTGCTTGGTGGGATACTCTGTCAAGTCACTTGAGACTGCAAAGCAAAAAACTTGTTTCTTTGCTCGGCAAACTGATTGGTGGAAAGCTGCTTCAGTCCGGTGTTTCATGGACCTTTCACGGAGAAGCTCTTTAGACTAGTGAGTCTTTCCTGCATTCCTGCTGATTTAACTGAGCCAACAACTCTCAAGATAGGCTGTGGGGGTTATTCTGCAGAGTTAATCCAATTCTGAAGTGGATTATCAATATCAAATCGCCTTAACCTTAGGCATGCACAGTAAAGCATGACGCTTGGAATCATGGAATCATTTAGCTTGAAAAAGACCTTTGAGATCATTAAGTCCAACCATTGCCTGTATGCTTTCCTGTTGGGGATTCCTGCCTTCGTGGAAGTGAGTTGCAGTTTTCAGCAGTAATTGTGGTTACTATCAGTAATGGTTACTGACAGTACTCTCCTGTTTTTATCAGCAACAATACTGGTTGTAATAATGATTTGGCTAGATGAATTAAATTTATAGCAGGTGAATAGTGATGATTTGATATGGTAGTCTTAAAGAAAAATACTGAGTTTAAACCACTGTCACTACAGCATACTACTGTACTATATATCTCAGTTCCGTGCCAAGTATGTATGCATAATGTGAAAGTTCACACACGTGTTAAGAAAGCATGATCTCCTTTCTAAGGATTAGCAATAACATAAGCAGTTTGGAAGCCAGTTGTTACATCAGTAATATAAATGTGTGTTCAGTGGTTAATGTTTGTACATACCTACAGTCAGATTACCCACCATGGAGCTTTTAATGTTTTCGGGTCTGTTGCAAAGAAGTGTAATGTAACTGTCTTTTCTCGGCTGTTTCTAAAGATGATCTGGAGGTTTCAGGTGCTTTTTACATCTGTGTGTGTTATAGGCTTCTTAATGTTTAGAGCAAAGCCAAGTGTCCTTGTTTACTTATTTTGTTTTGTGATAATTAGTTTTATCAGTATTTTGCAGACTATTACTGTTATGCAGAATAGCACCTGCTAAGAAAATCTTGCTTGCAAGAACCTCAGAAAACCAGATTTTGTTTTAAGAAATCCAGACCTCTTAATAAATCAAAACCTGAGAAATGTTTTATTCCTGAGGAGTCTAATTTGAAAGAATATTAATAAATGGTTCTACTAAAAAAGCAATAAACCCCCAAGTCCTGTCAGATCAGAATGATCTTTTGCTGAATCAAGTGATTGATATATCTGCTAAATTTTAATTTCATTTAATATAAAAGAATGGTGACACATGATTATAAACACCAATATTACAGATTGGAGGTATCCAAAATAGCATGACACAAGCTGCGAAAGAAAGCCCAGCACAGCAGAAGAGATGTGGGTAGGACCCAGGCGATCAGGCAGTACTTGCTTGGGGATCAGCCCTATCGGTAAGGACAACATGATTATCCTAAGATGTAGGATTGCAGGGCTGTAGTATGTCCTAAGAAAAAACCATATTCCCCTCGGGTGGGTCTGTGTATGCTCCTCTAGACTTTAAAACTTGTAATAGGGCAACATAGAGGATCTGAGGTGGCGAGTCAGGCTGTGGGTCCCCTATAGCTGCTTAACATTCTGCTGGTTCCACACAGGGCAGCATGGTGAGGAGATGGCCTTAAGGAGAGGTTGGCACAAACTGCGGTGTGAAGTGATTACAGAGCAAAAACTGTGTGGAGGAAAGACTATAGGGTGACTGCCATAAAGGAGCTTCCCGTGCAGCTTGCCTGCGGGCTTGGGAAGACTAGTAGGTTTACCGGAAGAACCTGGAGAGACAAAAGAGCAAAGCATACAAGAGCAGCCTTACTAAACACCTTATGTTTGTCGTCGGGAGCGAACACCCAGCTGTTCACAGCTAGTAATGGCAACAGATTGGTCAGGTACAGGCTGAATTCTGCTCAGCAGTGTGTCTGAGTGAATCTGAAAATCTCCACCAACGTCATCAACTGCGCCCAAGTCAGTTGCCTGGCTTCTTTTATACTACAGTCCTTAAAAAGCATTGCTGCTTGAGCTGTTTTCAAAAGATGGAAAATGTGTTAATTGTCCAAGTGGTTGAGGGAGAGGCATCAGAGGAACAGATTTCTGGAGCAGGGTATGTTCAGGAGAAACAGAAGCCAGGAAATACTTAAATGTATGGCTTTTGAGAATGTTAAAACTGGAAATTGTAGGCTTCCCTGTCAGAGCACTGGGAGCACTGCTCGGTTTACAGGTCTTTTGCAAGAAATCCCATGTCGACATTGGTTTTTCTCCAAGCAGGCACAGTTAGATCAGGATAACAATTAGAGCAGGTCATGAAAGTGCGACATTTCCTTCCTGGAGAAGGGAGCATTTTGCTAAATGCCATAATCAAGACTTTATAGAAGTGATGGCTCTCAACTGACCTAGGTTGCACAGTGGTTAAGCTGTGGAAGCCTGTGGCAGGCTTTCTTGTCAAAACTGTTTTTGCCGGAAGCAAGGACATTAACCAGAGGGTATTTTCCTGGATATTAATTAATAGAACAACTTCTCCCCTTTCCCTTTCTGTTTTCTAGCAGACATGATTGATGAACAAGAGATATCAGTCCGTTTTGAAGAAATTGTAAAAAACCTGTCCGCTGATACTTATAAGCCATGATCTCATCTGTGAAGAATGAAAGCAAGATAAAAATATGAAAGTCAGCTTTTAAAATGAGAACAACAAATCGTAAATCATAGCTCAACTGTGTAGTATCTTACACTTTTTCAACACTATCAAGGTACAAGAAAAGGTGAAACAAACAGGTTTAGCTCTCCCTTTGTGGAGCGACCTTGGTATGGTTCTCATGCCCCTTGCGGAATGCACAGGATAATTTTCACCAGAAAATAACAGCAACATAAGCATGTTGTTTAGCTATAGTATATTCATTGTGACTCTTCTACCTACGCTGTGTTCAAGGGAGACTCTCCATTTCATTTGTGCCATGGGAAAGGTTATTTAAAGGAAAAAGGTTATTGTGCTTTCCTTTAAAATTGCCACCTCTAAATAACAATAAGTACCAGGGATTTGTTTCCAGATTTGCTATTCCTCTTTCATCTCCAGTTTAGGATATCTGAGTAGACTCTGAATTGTACAGTGGGGTAAATTTTAGTCTTCAGGCTTAATACAGTGAGATTAAAACCAAAAACCATCCTGGTTTAAAACATTTTGTCTGCTCTTTGTATCTCTTTATTCAGGAGTAAATTACATTTGACTCCTAAATCTCCAGTGTAATTTACTGCAGTCAGTATTTTGAAATTTATTGTTATGTGCAATGTTGTAGTCTAACATTGCAGCTTTCCATGGCTGAATGATGTGAGGAAGGGCTTCTATTCAGCTACGGGTGAGATGAGATACAGCAGTGCTAATCTCTAGCACATGTAAAAAATGGAAGTAATGAACTCGGAGAACAGAAATCCAGATACCAACAGGCAGCTTCTGTGTCAGCAGCTGCTGGAACAAAAAATGAATGACAATCATTGCCAGCCTTGTGTCTGAAGCTCACAGGAAAGGGTTAACATTATCCATGCATGTGTATCTATAGACTATACTCTGCACATCAGATCAAATATTTATGAATGAAGGGCAGATGTGCCCCTTTTGGGAGGGTGCCCCTTTCGGGAGGCTGCCCCCTAACTGTTTACAAAATACTGTTTGAAAAAGAACACAGCCAGGCTGAGTTACAACCTGACATCTCTAACCAGTCAGAAAAGTGACATAATGGATTATGCCTCAGTGTTGGTGGGGTTCAGCCTGGCTCCCCAGTTGAGCCTCAAATGCTATTAATAGTAACACGCTGAGTCATAGAAGCAAGAATGTCAGACCGCCTGGGCTGTGCTTCTCTTAGACGTTAAGACTGCTAACAATAGAAAGCCAGCCTAGATTTGTTAGAATAGAATAACTATTTTTTTTCCATGCATGTGCCTGAATCCCTATCTCTCCCTTAGTTACTTATTTGTTCAAGAATGTCACGGAATAAGAGAGATCTTCTGGGTGAGGCAGACTGGCTTGTTTAATTTCTTTCTGTTCTGGATGGCATTTACACAAAACATTTATAATTTATTTACTGCAAATATTTTTAACACTGCATGCATGCTCTCATTTTTTTTTCCAGCAGGTATCAGCCATCTGCTGCTCTGTCTGGCTGATGCCTACAGCTTTTTTCTTTACATTAATTTTTCTCTCCCTACATATAGTATACTGCATTGAGAAGGAATTCCCTTGTGGAGGCGTGAGCTCCAATTTAAGTCCAGCTCTCGCAAATCAGAGGTTCTTCCAACTCTGCGTTGAACATGGCTTTTGCTTTAGGGTGCGGTATAAATGTAATTGCACCTCCATGTAACCTAAAGCACATTTTGCACTGAGTTGTGGTCAAGTTGAAGCTATAGACCAACGAATCTGCCCGTAATCTAGCCCAGAATCTCTTTGTATGTGACCCAGTTCTCTACTACTGATGTTACATTTGTGTTTGGCAAGTCAATTCATTTCCCTTTGTCATTTTCTCTACCTCTAAACAATAAGTATTAAAATTTATTGTCCAAGCAAAGGTATGATGACATAGGTTTCTGTTGGTGAAGTCACTTGTAGCTAGCTAAAATGAGGAATGAAGTAATTTATAAATAAGAAAAAAGTGACCTATAGTAGCAGAGAGAGAGGTTCCTCAAAATATTGATACTGGCAGTATATATGTATTCAAAGTAATACATGTTAAGTGGTTTTTAATAGGCATTCAGGGGTTTGACTAATCATATTTCCAAGCTTTTCTTCATAACTGCAAATGAAAGGATACTTATAAAAGAAAAGCTTTGTTTCTCATCTGACTCAGACCTGTATCTTTTAATAGAAAAGAAATATTCTGAATCTTGCTACAAGATGATGAGACTTGGCAATATTGTCTGGGGTTTTTTTAACATTAGCTTGCTGACCAGTCCTTTCTCAGAGTGTAATGCCTGGAAAACCATAAATTAGAAGGTCAGTTTGGTGCCCAGGTTCAACACTGGTGCTTTGTCTTGTTGGGGCTGTGAAATGCGTGTGGAAGTGCTGCTGTTTCAGTATGCTCTGAACAGTTCCATGAGGGCTCATGGCTATCATTTCAAAAGGAATAGCGTAAGAGGAGTTGTGGTTTACAATTATTTGATATTTCAGAATACAGCATGTACCTTGACTCACAGCAAAAAAATTGTTTCTGGCACTCCCTGGCTATGCTTCTGAACCTGGGTGTTCACTGAGTGGTGACAGTTCTCTTTTTTTTTTTTTTTTATTTTTTTTTATTGTTATTTCAAGGTACTGAATATAGTCAGTATTCCCAGCTTGCACAGGTTGTATGTTACTCTCTTCTGTACTACAGTTAGAAGGCATTGAGAGACTATTTGTGAGCATGTTTTGTGTTCTAGTAATTGGCATTTGGTAACAGCTTTAGAGTAAAACCAGGAGTGGATAAACGGTGCTCACCATAGAAAAGCCTCTGTGCCGCAGCCTACTTCAGCGTTTGCCTGTGTTCGTCTTGTATTTCTCCTCTTGATCCTGGCTCAATTTGAGTAAATAAAGTAATAGGAAACTCACAAATGCTGCTTTAGCTTTCTGTGTGTGTTTGAACAGCTCTGCTGTTCTCTCTCACATCTTCTCACTTGCAGCCTTTTGCCAGTCATTCTGGAGCAAATTACGTTGCCAGCTCCGTTCTGCGAGGGCAGAGGAATGCAAGGTGGTGTCAGTGGCTGGAAATTAGGGACAGTGGAATTCAGCATTTGTTCCACAGCAGCAGCTGTAGCTGGTTGTTTCAGCACAAGGGGCAGAGTCCACAAGCAGGGTATGAGCTGCCATTAGCCATAGGAAAAGACCACAGTGGAAGAAGATAAGAAGCACAAGAAGAAAAGACATGGTGACGAGCAATCGGACCTGGTCAGATCTTGTGGGAAATCTGACCGAGGAAGATAATTACCTGGAATAAGCTGCCTTTTTTTTTTTTTTTTTTTTTTAAATCCACCTCAGCCGGACACTGCTGGAAAAGAGATTGTGTTTAAATTACTTCAGTTAATTCTTTCTGCTTCCAGTACAAAGAAAATTTGTTTGCCATGGTGAAAGAAAAAGGTAATTATGTTTGTTGATAGACTGGAGATGAAACAACCTCATATGTCAGCCATAATAAGCTGAGGTTTAAACCTTCAAATTTAAAATGAAGCATGTTTTGATTGACAGTTACTGTTTTCCTTTCTATAAAAGTGATGTGCCAAAATCTGCAGTGGATTGCATTGATTATCTTTGTACTTGTTTTAATAAGGGTAGAGTCTGGAACACACACAATTTAGCATGTGTGTGCAGCTGGGTTCCTTCTGTGTGTACATGTTTTTTTTGATGTTTTTTTTATGTGAATTAACCTAAGTTTGCTGTTGCCTGTTTTTTACCTATATTTGCTACAGTTCAAAGAGCTGTGACCACCAAAGCAGTTAGCTTAGAATTTTAAAGATAAACATTGATACATTCAGCAAGTCTGGACTTGAGAGGGTCATGTTTTACCTTTTTAATGAAAAAATGGATTATATGAGATTTTGCATAATGTTTGAATTATGCAGCAGTAAATTAGGTAACTGAAACTGATACCTATAAATAACATTTTAAGCCTCCTACCAAAACATTTACTAGTCAAAGAATTTAGAAACGGTTGTGGGGTCTTTCCTTGCTCTAATAGTGCTCTATAGCATTAATTGCATTATGAAGATGTGAAATTGTATCTGAGTAGTGGATTGCATCTCTTTTTGGAGCATTATGTGATCACAGATAGCTTCAGACAGAACTTCTCTGTTCTGTGAAGTGGGGGATCTGTGTTCTTTACTTTTGAGGACTTTGTAAAAGATAATGTGGGATAAATTCAAACTAGGGAACAAACAAATAAGCATGCTGAGAAAGAGTGAGCGGTTTTTCACCTCTGAACACCCATGTTAAGATTATTTTTTTATGCTGTAAATGAAGTAAATGGAGTGAATTTAGCTTCATAGTTGTTTAGATTGATGAGAGTGGGACAAGTGCCTCATTAGTCTGCCATAGTATCAGATGTATCCAGGGAGTTAGTCATAGGCATATACTGTCTACTGATAATTTTTGTTGATGAAAAGCAGTGGCCCAGCATAAATAGTATTGGCTACTTAGCAGAATTGATATGTTACATTTACAAGACCATTTTTATAATGTCAGTGCTGAACTAGTCAACAGTGGTGAGCTGTTGACCTGCTACCAGTATCAGTAAGCCATACCAGCGATGATTTAAGTAGCAGTTTCATGCCAAATCCTTGCAAGTGCAAGTTTCAAAATCATTTGAATCAAGTATGCCACTCACTTTTAAGAAAAGTGTGTTATCGTTCAGCTTATCACTATTGTTTCTTGTTTTCTAAGATCCAATTTAAAGATGGGCTGCTGATTTTCTTGAAGTGTACATAAAAAGTCAAGCCTTTAGTTGTGCACTCAGTTTTGATCCTCTGATACATTTCTGCTCCCCACCCAGCTGATCCTCAGTTCTTTGAGCTACCGGTGCAACATGGGGCTGTACCTTAGGAGTACTAAGTACAATTTTAGCATCTCACATCATGAAAGTTGTTGTATACCTGTAAGAAAATTAAAATAAGCCCATTATTTTTATAAAAAATGCAAGGGAGAAAACCTAGAATACTGGGAAAAATAGACAATAAATGGTTAAAAATGTGCAAAAGACTTGTGTTTAAATTGCCTGCTTCCCCCTCCCCACCAAGTTTAATACATTATTTACAATGGCTATTAATATTGATGTTGGATATATTTTTTTTTCCTGTTCACACAGATAATGGACTGAAATAACTGAATGCTGTCTTTAATTTTGTCATACATTTACTGATATTTCATATCTCATGGCTGCAGAGTAAGAAAGATAGAATCTGTTTAGTATTTTGCTTTTCTACCTTATTACTTTCAAATAATCTCTCCAGCAAAGTTGTTTTTTTTAATGATTTCTTTTGTGTTTTCCTTTACACCCCCACCCCCAACTTCCTCCACCAGCTCGCTGACTTTAGTCAGGATATCAGGAGTTACTGCTACTTTAAAGCTGCTACAAAAATTACTGTCTAGAGTGATGCCTTGCAAAATGCAGGCCAGTGCAGCGTGGCTGGTACCCTTCCTTCCAGCCACTGCTTGAATTGCTGTTTGAACAGGCTGAAAATGCATTTAGTCCTGTGTTATTTCATAAACATATTAACTAGGCACTGGAGGGGCTGGTTTCAACTAGAAAAATGCAATTCCGAATCACTGAATTGCAAAATGGTTAGTAACAGTTTTTAGCAAATTAGCATGCTTCATTATGCTCATATTGTAGAATGATTTCAGTGTCTGCCTGGTTAGTTCATACACAAAAAAAATCCTGAGGCCAGGGTGTTTTTTGCTGACACCAAATGGCGCTTCCTGAATTATGCCTGACTGATACCACATTTTCATGTCTCTGACTGTGTACTTATCTATTTCCAATTATGAGCCCTTGTTATCTAGTTACTCGGGTAAATTATTGTCACTCTGTTGCATCCAAGGGCAACTTTCTTTCTTTATAACCTTTAACAGGAAGAAATTCTTATGCATGTCTTGTTATTAATTCTCTTCTGTAATATAAAACCCATACTGAATGATCTGCGTTCTTATTGAGGTTGATGTGTTAATTGTGACCCTGCTAGCCGTGTTCCTGGCTGATGTAAGTGGTGCAGCTTCATTTTTACCTCCATTACTTCACGTAAACTGAGGATTTAGCCCTGATTCTTGATTTCATGACCAGTTGGTAAGAAGACCATCCTAGCATTCACTTGCTAGTCTGTGAAAGCATATCGGGAATCGGCTTTGTACCTGATGAGATCTTGCATTGGATCATACATGGGCAGACCTGTGGAAGTGGATTAGTATCTATTCATGCCAAACTTATACATGCTTGGCTGGATAAAAGGACGAGAGAGGAAGGGTTGAAGATTTTTTGAACTGAGGAAGTGGATACAGAGGCTCTATGATTTCTGTTCTTCACATGTTGATTCTGTTGAAGGGTAGGTGCTGGCACCTACTGGGTACCAGGTTGCTGTAAGTCAGATTGTATTTCCATGTTCTCACAACTGTCTCTGTGGGTATTCAGTTTGTGCTGGCTTTTCCAGTAAACAACAGAGAAGATGTAGTTCACCAAATATTAACAACATTCCCTGTGTAGTTTGGCGTATGGCCTAGTTCAGTCTTGTAGAGAGGTTTAGTTCTCTGTTGTGTTTTCTTCATACTTTTGATAAAGCATGTTACTGATACCCCCTTAAGGTTTTGACCAAGAGGACTGTTTTTATGCTTGCAGTAGCTCCAATCTTGCCTTCTCTTCCATTGGCATATCCCAAGAGCTATGAGCCTCCAAAGCAGCCTTTAGTCTTAACTTTTTCTTTTGTTGCAAATGGAACGGCTTTAGATGGGGTTATTCTTGAAGAGCATGCAAAACATTACCTGCATGTTAATTTAAAGGTGTTCTGTGTCCGGAACACTGTCTCTCCAGTGCTGTGTGTGTTTGCAGTCTAAATGTTTACTCCTAGTGAGAATCAAGAAAATATTGAATAATGGGATTTGGGTCCTGACACTGTCTCAGTGTTATAGTTGTTAATGAAACATAGTCTTGATCTGAACTCATGACTTTGGAACTTTTAACCCCAGGTGACCTGGGAAAGTCTCCAAGTTTGTTGCTTTTGGAGCACATGACAAGATTATGCAATCACACGTTGGCAGGGGGAGGGTTGGGGAGTTTTGTTTTCTTTTTGCTTCAGTTTACTTAGTTTTAAATTTAGTTCTGCTTGACAGTTTGCTTTTGGAGTCAGGCATTTGGGGTTTTGTTTTGATTAAGTCAATGTGTTACCTTGTACAAGCCACAGAAGGCATTTTATAAACATACGTAGTAGTATGTGTTAAAAAAAATTACTCCTCTAGTTAAAGTACTGAATTATAGAACAGTTCTCTGTTGAGAGACTCTTAAGGTGACCTTGGGGAAGGAATTTGATCTCTCCTTGTGTTAATCTGTAAAATGAGGGTAAGAACATTCCTCTTGTCTGCCTTGATTATTTGAATAGAGGTCTTTGGAGCAGAGTTTCTTTTACTTTGTTTCACAGCTGTGGCAAGGAAATCTTAGCCTTGGAATGTAACTACTTCCACTTGTACAAAAAAAAATTAAAAAAATATTCCAGTGTTATGTGACTCTTCTATAAACAGCTTATTACTTTCGTAAGACAAAACTACTGTAAAGGAATTAAGTTTTTATTGACAAATTTATGGTGTTGGGTTTTGTGTACTTTCTCTTATTTGTTGTTAATATTAGGTTTCAAATTGCATTTCTAGTGTGCAGCATTGATATCGAGAGAAACAAAAATAACGAAGGAGATGCCAGCTCAGGCACTGCATTTTTGTTGGAGAGTTTATTTTTTTTTTAAATAGCAGTGCTCATAGTTCATATGAGGGTACGAATATTCATATCCAAAGACTCAAGCAAGCACAGTGTGCAGTCCTGCCATGCCTGATGGCTTCCCGTTTCTCAGCAGTGAAATTCCATACATTCCTTGCATCCTAGCTGCACTCCAAAGCCAGCCCTCTGAAGATACGATGGCAGCTATTTTATGTTGAGAAATGGGAGAACTTCTGCTGTTGATCTCACTGGAGGGGAGGGCTTAGTGGTTTTAGTCATTAAATTTGAGACCGCAGAGTTCACGGAGTCAGGCAGCAGCAGAGGCAGTTAAGCTGTTCCTCCATCTGAAACAGTGAGTACTGTGGGTCAACCCCCCCCAGTTTTAAGTAGGGGAGGTTCAATCAATTTGATGTATTGGCAATTAATAAACTTTTAATTACTGATTCAGGTGTTGAAAATAAAAGCAAGCAAACACACACTTGGAGAAACACACTCCACCTTCTCTCTGGACACTTCTTCCCCTTTCTGGTCTCCAGGCCACATGCCACACATTATACTCGACCTTTGTTGAGGTGATGGTGATGCAGGAGTCTGGGGTCAGTGCATTGTTGTTCCTTTCATTTTATTGCTTCTTTTTTCTTACTCAGTTATTTCGTCATGGGTTTCTCTGCTGGCCCCGGTCCTTTTAGAGTCATACCTGCTCCTGAGTCTTCTCTTTGTCCCTGCTTGGAACAGCTAGTTTGCCTCAGCATTTCTCCTGCCCTGCTGACCCTCCTGGCCTGGCATCATTTTTGTTTCTGTCTTACCCATGCTCTGGTGTCTCACCTGCCCTGGCATAGTCTCCTGTGTCTCCTCTGTTTTTCAGCACCCCTGGTGTTCTGGCATATCTGTATTGCGTCTCCTGTGTGTGTCTCTTTCTTTCAGTGTTTACTGCCCATTTCTATGTATATTTTTTTTGCACAGGTGCTATGTGTTTCTATGGTTCTGTTTTGATGTGCAATGGGTCTATTTTGTCCTTTGCTGAGCTGGTTGGAATGAGCTATGACCAGCACAATGCAGTCCATGTTCACCTCCTACACAAGTCACCGCTGCAGCACCCTTGCTACCAAAGCCCTGCTGATCAAGTTGAATACAAGCGAGCAGACCTGCAAATTATGTAGTTGATTTTCCTGGGCAAAAATTCAAAAGGCAAGCCTTTTAAAGATAGGGTCTTGGCATAGTGAAATTGTGCATGTTTAAAATACATTAAGCTAGGACAAAGAAATTTTTTTCCAGAGGGGAGGTAGAAAGCTTGGTAGGAAAGAACGTGCAAGCCAGGACGATAATTTGGCCTCTGCTGTAGGAGAGTCAGTTCTCGTTGTGGAAAAATTAATGCATACCCGGGGAAAAGACCAAGTTCCACCAATCGAAATATGCTGTGCCCTTTGGGTGGGAGAAGCCAGAGAACAGGATTTCATTGTTTCTGGGGGCAATCCATAACTAATTTAGAAAGGATTATTTATAACAAAGTTGGTTTTCCACCTAGAGAATAGTCAGTATCCCCAAACGGATGATTAATCCTTGCCTTCGTTGAACCTGGATAGCTTTCAGGCTCACTAGGGATCTGGCTGAGGAGAACACTTGGGCATTGTCTTAAGCCTGTTCTGTTCAGCAGAGTATCTTGTTGAGTCTAATTGAATCACTTGGATTTAAAGCTAAGTAAGTGCTTCAGTGTTGTCTCAAAGTTAGACCCTTTTTTGGAGGCTTTGTAATGTTTTTGCAGCAAAATTATGTATTTTATTAATGGCAGTCATTTCACATTGTATGTTAGCTGCATTGCTATGTAAGAGGCAACAAAGAGAGAAATAATAGTGGCTTTTATGTGGGCTTATCATATAGTGCTATAAACCCAGAAATTATAGATGTCTCGCGTAGCTCAGTCGTGTAGGTTGTCTGTTATTATGTTCCACACAGACTGGAAAACAGAAGCAGGAGTCTCCTCCAAGGTGCAAAGTAAGAAGTACGTACTAAAATAAGGGTCAAACCAAGTAATGCCAGCTGTTGGGAAGTGAAATGTTTTTTATGCTATATGTGAGCCTAATAGGCAAGGTTCTGTAAACAGTGTCAATGGGATAGCTCCCTAATTCCCAGTGTTGTTAGCACCAGTTCGATATCACAGATGTTAGGATAATCTACATGGCAGTATTTTGGAACTTTGTGTTCAGCATCTAGTACAGAAGCAGCATCTTAAAATGATATCAAATTAAAGAAGTGATCCAAATGTAAATTCAGCCTTGCAGAAGAGTGCAGGTTATCTTTTATTGCTTCTGGGTCAAACAAGAGTCAATACGTGGCTTGTTTGTTCAAAGAAGCAGTTGCATTTGTGGTTGGTATTTTTTCTCTAAAGGCACCTCAAAACAGGATTTGAGGATCTACTTGCTATCCAGCACTTGAAGTGCTAGCCAGACGGACAGGCTATATTCAGGAGTACTGTATTGGTCAGTGCATTCTCCATGATAGTCCCTTTACCATACAGTGTTAAAAGTTCATAGACTTCCAGAGCACACCATTATTTATTGCTGAGATAATATACCTCAAGGAATTGACTTCTACACTGCAAGTGCTCGTAAGGTCTAGGTGCCAACAAGAGCAGTTAACCACAGGGCAGGGCCTTAGATAGTCTGGTTTATCAGCTGTGTACGTGGCAAACTATCCCGGGAGTCAGGAGCCACATGGAGAGTTCTGTTGCTCATGAGTATGGCTGTCTAGTTTAGCTTGAGGCTGTCAGTTCTTAGAAATGCCAGAAGTGAGGGCAGTACTGAATGCTGGGTATTTATAAGATAGGTCCTTGGTTGAAGGAGAGAGTCTAAGTGTGGGGGATAGAGCTTCCATGGTTTAAAAGCAATGGCTGAGGACAGCTCTCTGTGAGGGTCTTGTGCAAAACCCTTGGTGAGATTGCTGGTAGTAACTGAGGGGAGATTTTACTGCAGAATCTGTTTCAAAAGATCTTTATGACACACCTGTTTCTGTGCAGGCTTTCCCTTAGTTTTCATACACACATCAAACTGCAGTGATGGTACGTCATTATGAAGATACCAAAAGGTACTTGGGAGACCGCTGTCTTAAGTAGGCCAGTGGTCCTCTTCAGATAATCTTAGGGTAAACAATGGGAGAATTAGCTTTTAAAATTAGCATTTTTATATTGATTTATCTCAAAAGGGAATTTAATTCCTTTTACTGTATGGAATGTTTCTGGCAGCCTCAAAAAAGGAAGCATAGGGGAACTCAGCTGGAGTTTGTTGCTGCTGACTGAAATCCCCACACAGGTTGCTGTTAAGGTAGTGAAGAGGCCTGTTTGACATTTGAGTGTTGTTATGGGTAACCACCATTCATCAATAAGCCAGAATTTCCATGCTGTCTGGAAAAATCAATTGCTTTTTCTGCTAACTTCAGCGACTTGCTTTCATACAGCCTTGAGGATCCTTGAGGATTTGCAATGAATAATGTGACACTTATTTTATTCATTGGTTTGAGTAAGATTTTGATGTGGACGTGACATCAAGTGATGTGTATGAGCTGGTTGCTCAGAGTACTCTTAGGAGCCCCTGTCCTATGTTAGGAAAAAAACCAAACCAACCCCCAAAATACTCTCTTGGAATAATGACTGGATCTTCATGTGTGTGGTGGGTGCATTGAAGGCATAACTCAAAATTATTTTACCACTTACAAGGCTGATAAACAGTTCCTACATGTTACAGGCTTGTAGATGTTGGGTGTGAAATGTACACTTAGCATGGTCCTCCGACCCTTCAGAAGGAGTTTTGAAGGGTGAATTGATTATCTTGAAATACTCTCCCTTAGTAAGTCAGTTGTGTAAGTAATTAAGAGAGATCTTTTGTGGGAGTGATGAAGATTAATAAGGGTGTTCTCAGAACATTAGATAAAGCAGTCTGGGTTCACTATCTTTTTATCACCCAATTTGTATCATGATCTGTTTCGTGAAAAATTACTCTGTACTAATGTAGAAGTATGGCAGACTAAATTCACTCCATGCCTCTTCCCTTTGATTTGCTAACCACTAATCAGTAATCCATCTGTTAACAATCGTGTTGAGTAATGCAGTTTTTGATTCAAAGACTGGCTTTGCTTAGTCCCATTTGTTTCAACATCATCTGTTTCACAGCATGTCTTAGCTTGCTGCATACTTCATTGCAAGATGAGTGACTTTTTGTTACTGAAAATAGCTTTAAAACTGCCTCTTGCTTTTCCTGTTCGAGTTTAAAACTACTCCTGATCATACTCAGTTGACAAGCTGTTCATGACTCTTCTTTGAAAGGTTTATAATTTCTTAAATGGTAATTGTCATATAAGTTATGTCCTGTAACAAATATAAATGGAATAGTTTTGTCAAGTCATTTTGTTTCTGCAGTATAGATGATGCTATAGAATGTGCCTTTGTTCACCTACCAAGTGACCAAAGGCAAGCATGTGTGGACAGACATGGTGGAAGTTGTTCCTCAGCAAATGAAATCTAGTACTGCTGCTGTTTTAGACAAACTCTTCTGAATAGGCTCTGATACTTTTGTGTGGAGAACAGCATCAGTAATACTGCTACAGTTTAACTGAACCATAGAGCTGAGTTAGCAATTAGGTACGTTTGTACAGGAGAAACTGAGAAATTGCTCAGGCTCACAGTGGGTTTGAAGCAAGAGTAGAATATCATCCCAGAGTGCCTAGGAAGTCAGGCATAAGTGCCTGCTGAAAATCGGTGAGATTTATGCTTTGTCACAGAGAAACTGAAAATTGCACACTAAAGCTATAGAATATCAGAATCTGTGGTATGATCATCAGAGCGTCTGGATAAGGTTATAACACTAAGTAAATGCTACCAAATTTTCTCTCAATCACTATTGAAAGCATGGCAAACTGCATCCATCAAGCACATTTATTTTAATCACAGAACAAACACAGATTTATTGTAGCACACAGAGTTTCTATGTATGTTGTAGAAGGTGATCACTTTTCAGAGAGGGTCAAGCACATGCTGGTGTTAAATATTTTGCTTAATACTGAGCCTTTCATGTGCATAAATCTTGGTAGGTCTGTGAGGCCTTAAGCCCTGATCTTGCAGGCTGTTCTGTGGGGAATTAATTGCAGCATCAAAGCTCTAGATAACAGATAAGGGATGGGAAGAAAAAGGGAAAATACAGAGAAAATAAGCATGTTTGCAGTTGTGTTCTGAAACTATGAAACAAATATGATTTTTTTCCCTGCTGTATTTTAAAGCTCATTATTTCCTAGTCTTTTTGCATGTTTGTATGTATGTGGCACAAAGCTTTTTATTTTTGTGTGTAAGTAACGTAGGAGTCTTCTCACTTTTGATTTCAAGTTACAGTAGTTAGTATTTTGAGTTATTACCTGGCATATGTGTCTCTAAATTTTTTTATGTAATTCTCTTAGCTGTATCAGCTCAATCCATGTGTTATGCATGCTTACAAATATTTAGAAAAGTATTTAAGTACTGGCTTTCTTACTTAAAAATAATATGTTTCATCTTTTCTTTTTGGAATTTGATTTCTGCTATTGAAATCTTTGCATCCTATTTTCATGCAGATTAAGTTTGATATCTTTACTTACAGTGTTTTCTAAAATGTTTTTCTTATGAACTATCCTAACCTATCATGCTAGTTTAACTAGTTAAACCTGTTAAAGTCTTTGTAGCTTACTTTTGCTTTTAAAGAATCTGTTTCTCAGGGTAGCAGTGTACCTCATTTCTAGGCTGGACATGTGCCTCTGTTTAGTGTTTTTTGAAACTTTCAGTTGCTACAGTACCTGCCAAGGGGTGTGGGGGCTGGTGTGGAGAGAATTGATATAGATCTTGTAGTCACCCCCACATCTGGCCATGAGATGCTGTTCTGAGGGCAGATACTTCTAGTGTACTGAAAAACTGAGGCTGAGAAGCATATGTTATGGTGATAGTTGAATAGGATACATGAGAAAAATATCAGGTTTTCTTAGGTCTTCTCTTTGTTAAATAAGTAAAGAACAAGACCAGAGACAGAGGAGTAGGGGATTACCAGTACTTCTTTCTGAATCTAAACCAGAAAGACATGGGCTATGCTATCCACCTTTACATGACTTTCTCACATAATCCAGCCGTCTTTCCTGTGCTGCCCTACTTGCCAAACTCTAACTTTCATCGCACCAACACCCCAAAACCCCCGAATCTGAGTTAACGTGGGGGAGAGCTGCTGGTGCTTTGCCCTGTCAGTGTGAATGCATTGACCAGCTAGTATGCTCTCACATACGAGTCTTCTCACAATCTATGACCATCAGTAGGGCACTGCCTGTTACAGTGCTGGAAGAGATACTGTCCCCCTGTGTTCTGATTGCTACTGTGGTCCTGTTTGCATCTGCTGTTTTCAGCAGCAGGCTAATTGTATGGGCAAAATAACAATGCTTTTATGAAAAATACCAGAAAACATGTAAAAAAATTATGGCAAGTAACTACAAGCATAAAAATTTTTTTCTGCCTTTTTTAAAAAATAGCTACTCTGGTTATATGTAGATAGAGAAAATAGTTTTAAGACACATTAGCACACTGTAGGAGTAATGCACATAAATTTACAGGAAGAGAGTTTTAAAATAATTCTTCAGATATGATTTGAATGGCAATACTATGAGCAAGCTACAGTCTAGGATTTTGGCTTAGGCTTTTTCATACATGTGTAGGCATGCAGTTCACCAGTAGTATCTCTTCATGGGAGTACCCCCTTCCGGGATATCCTGGCATTCCTGAAGATCCCTGTCTGATACCTGTGGCTAGTGACTGCAGTGGCTTCTTATCTGTCCCTTACAGCTGGGAGGTTCGATTTCAGTCTTAGTCGCTGTTTGGTCACCTTAGCTGATAGGATTCTTACAGATTTAAGATTCAAGAACTGAGTCTGCAGATAAGCAAAACGACACTGTTTTTCATCCCTTCTTTTTGATAGGTATTTCAGTAAGTCCTCAAGGCTTCACTGTGCTGGGCTTTCATGAAAGAGGAATTCCTCAGAGAGTCTACAGGCTATGGACAGACAGGCTTTACAAACCCGAAGATATAGATATTTACCTCTGTGAGAAACACAAAGGACGGGGCAAAATTACTACTCCTGTCTTCACAAAGAGAATGCAGAGAAGTGATAAGCCAGATCTGGTTCTTGAACTTGATTCTCTGGTGTCTCTCTCACAACTTTCATCCCAGAACAGCTTTTTTTGTAGCTCGTTTTGCTGTGCCCAGTGCCTACCTGTCCCAAGCAAGTGACTGCCCAGCTGGAGTAACAGTACAGCTGTTTAATAGCAGCTGAGATTGAGGGAATTTTTATTTTGAAACCTTCAAGTTTTGAACTTCAAATCCTGTAAATGTAAGAAATGATGGCCTCCAAAGCCTTATCAGGTACTAAAGAGAGGGCAGAGAACACTGCTGCCTGTAGAAAGATATGGTTGCATTTACTGCCTTGGTAATCTCTAGCACAGTCATCTTGCCTTCATTCCTGAAAGCAGAAAGGAATGAGGAAATTTAAAACAGGCTAGCAAAAAACTATGCAATAGTTTCACACCATTAAATCTTTGCTATATTTTTCATTCTTAATAGTTCAGTCTTCAGCCAAGAAAACACAACAGCCAATTGAAAGTTGGCATTTCAGAGCATCCTGTTTGTATTAGGCCACTCTTAAGGTATAAAGGACATGGCTGTGAAATCCTGAGAGTCCCCTTGCCCACGTTGCGATGAGCACAGCATGTTCTTAGCGCTCTGCAAAAAAAGCCCATAGGTTGTGGAGCTAAAAATAGAAATTGTATATCCTAGCATAAAGTTTGAAGTTACACCTGCTACAACATGGTTAGAGTTGACTGAGCATAACTCCAGTTTTATTTGTGGAGGTAGACATGCAAAGGTGAAAACGACAGAAATTAACTTTTAAGAGAACAATAGCCCATATCCTCCTCCTGTTTAAATTTAGAGGAAGCTGCTTTTTACTTCTGTTTAGAGCAGAACTGAACCCAGCATGTTTTGCTGTGACCTCTGCTTTGCAGCATACACATAGCAAGGCATTTCCCAGAAGCTTCTGTCTGACTTCCAATAAAAAGCTGAAGTATTTTCTGGGTTGCAGCAGAGACATGGAGTCTTGCCAGCAAGAATCTGCAGCTAAGAGTCATTTAGCTTGAGTCTTTGGTTTCCTAACAGTTCTGTGTTCAGGGAGAAAATCATCAATAAAGGAAGCTGCAGTGTTTATTTCCATTGTTTTCTTTTACTCAGCAACTGTTACTTTTCAGGTAGTTGCTGTAATTTCCATTTCAGCAGGGTTTGGTACGAGTACCGAGGTCCTTTTTCTGGCTGACACAGCAAAATATATAATTGCTATTAAAACTTTGTACAATGATCTGCTCTATATAAAGCACTACTGACAGGACAGTTTTAAACTTTCCACAGCAAATTAATACCTTCATTTTGCTCAGAAAGTGCCATTGATTTCTCATAATAACATAAAGTTGTTACTTGTCTTTTCCATCTTTTTCTTTTTAATGGTTTCTTTGCAGATCTGGGAATATTTTGAGATGTTTTGATAAAATACACTAACGAGCATGCTCAAGCTGGTAGAGTTGCTTTGAATTTACATCAATATAATGCAGTTGCTAAATGTAATGAAATCAACATTGCATGATTCACAAGGGAGTGTAGGGAATGACAGAAATTGCGGTGTATGTCTAATAGAGTGATGTTAGCACAAAGCAATACTCTAGTGACAAAGATGGTCTTCCTCGTAGAAGAAGCTGCTGTTGATTTTTTATTCTTTTCTTTTTTTGCCCTCTGAATTAAACAATGTAATCCAGACTTGCTAGTTATCCTAGTCAGTGTACGTGTTACTCTGGGTAAACTGGGTATTTAATGGGACATTGATTTGTCTTCTTGGAAGCCCAAATGAGCTTAAGAAAAATGTTAATTATTCATTAGTTATTCATTTAAGCTGGTCTTACAAGCAAGAGTGGAAATCTCAACATAACTTGTCTTGAAAAGTTCTTCTGTGTATATCTCTGACCAGAGATTTTTTTTGTTAATAAAGAAAAAAAAAAAGGTCTTCAGGCAATGCCCAGCAGCATTGGAAGTTAAAACTGTTATAAAGCAACCTGAAAATTCGGAAAAATTTTATTGATGATCTCTTGCAATTAGTCTCTGTAAAATTGTGAAGACTATGACAGCTTAGACTTCTCTAGGTACTTTAGCTTTCATAGTTAATCTTGAAAAATGCTGAAGGAATAAAAATAAGACTAAATAGTAAAAAAATTGTTGCATCTGTTTGAGCTGTGTGCCTGCTTCCAGCATCTGTTTGTCCCAGTGTAGACGCTGCACAAGTTTCACCAGAGCCAGTTAAAAAACTGGTTTAGTTAGTAGCCTAGGTACTTTGGATCTAGTTTCAAACAAATGTCATTCCATCCATTGTTTTAGTAGGTGTTTGCACCTTGCCGATGTGGGCTAGACCAATAGATAAATTGCGTTTAATCTTACACAAAAGGATTGATGCACCTTGTTAGGCTGGTTGGGTTATACTGATAGAAAATCACATCTTGACTTAATCTGACATATGTGTAGACAAGAATCTGTTCACATCAGTGTACTGGAAATGGTAAATACTTGACTTGTGTTTATGTTACATTTCCCATGCAGCAAGTATGCGCCTTATGATAGGAAGAAAACTGAACCCCAGTACTGAACTAAGAATGTATTTCTCTGATAGCATCTCTCAGAAAGCTGTTAATTAATGTTTTTTTAATTTATTTTAATTTGGAAGATAGTTGCAGCGTTAATATATTTGGATTTGACACTTCATTAAAGGCAACACAGCTGTTCAAGTCAGTGTTTGTCCACTCATGCACTTTCCAATAAATGCTGCTTCCAGAAATATGGCAGATGTGGTATATGTGACAATCAGAACTGACTTATGTCTTGGGTGCTTAGGCGACTCTTTCCATCCCAGTGACTGGGAACCTTGTCATCTGTATTTATTCTCACAGTAGGGTGAGGCTGACAGTGCTGATAAAACCTGGTTTACAGTCAGGGACAGTTAAAACACAGAGAAACTAAAACATTCAGATAACCTAATTTTAAACTGATAGGTTACAGGCTCAATCTGAACTTAAGTGTCTGATTTTAGAGTTAAGGGCATGCCATCATGCCATCCAAAGAGCCTAGATATCTGCTGTGGAGCAGGGGTTGGAATCTAGGTTATCCAGATCCTAAACTGTTGTCACTAATTGTACTGGCTGGAGTCTGATAAAGAGTTGCCTTATTGCACCATTGCTGCTAGTGCATGATGCCTGAGTGTATGTCCTCGAGCATGCCGTTGATGTGGAGAGGGCTGGTGCAGGCAGAGTCCAAAATATTTACTGTCTCAAGATATGAAATCCCTGTCAGGAGGTGAACCTAGCTTCTAGCTCAGTTTTCAGACCTAGAGCAGCTCACAATTTACATGTCTAGGCCAGCTGGACTTCAGTCAGAAACATTTAAATAAGGTGCTTATAAAGGTATTTCTCTTTCTTTCTTTACTTCTGTGTTCTGTCCTTACTTTATAGTTCTAAAGGGTCACCTCTGCCACTGAGAAGCCTTGTGGTTGTTGCATGTATCTAGAGGAAAAAGCTTACAAGCAATTCTTTGCAGGAGAGCAAAAGTCAATTACTTAGTCTTGACCTACAGTGCCAAACTGAGGCCAGTAAGACAAGCACCTTCATTAGCTTCACTTAAAGAGATCAATCTGGAAACAGCAACTAGCAGTATTTGTATTCATTTACATGGCTGTAAAGGCAAAACTGGAAAGAAGTTGTATCACTGGACCAGTCTTAAAAACATTTATTTACTGTCTAGTAAAGGGCAAAACCCATATATTTCACATCTATACCAGATCTGGATTCTGGCATGCAGAATACGTTAGGGTCTCCTCCACATGTGAGTTTGAGAAAGCAGAATGTGGAAGGTACAGATTTCACACTGCAGCATGTAAATCCTAGGGAGCATTTGCCCAAATCCTTGATCCAGTTCCTCATTTGAGCAATTTTGAAAGTCTGTTCTGTTACCTTTTCTTCAGTTGGCATCAGGCCCATCTCAGGCTGTCTGGATCTGAGAAGGAATTTTCCTTGTAATAATTTAATTTACTAGCGCTTGTCTCTGTTTGTTTCTGATTTTCTTTCTCATTGCATAAACTATGTGTTTCCTTGGCTACAAGTTAATAGTTAATAGTCTTGTTTGGAAGAATAACTTCCACTCCAGAAATACTATTGCATTGCAGACAGTAAGATGAGGTTCACTCAAGGCAAGGCATTCACTGGGCTTTTATTTAAATAGAGCTGCTAACTGAAATACTGGGTTTTGTCAGCTGCATGCTGTTTGCCAGTATGGGCTGAATAACTGCTTAAGGGAAATAGTTGAAATGAGGTTACCAGAGGAGGAGGTATTTAAAACTTTGAGTAGAAGAATTACCTTGAAAACTGAGGTGGGGGGGGTGAAGAACAAAACAGCAGCTGCCATGCCAGCTTGGCGGGACTTAGAGCAGAAATTATTGCTTGGAATATGTGTTATCCTCTATTCCTGGTGCTGTTGCTCCCCTGATCACAATTTGGGCTTTTTTATTATTAATCTTGAATTTATATAATGCAGAATGATAGCAGCATTTCTTCACAAAGGCATTTATAAAGGAGGGTAATATAGAAGGGACTTCATCAAGCAATGGGGCTTTTTCGCTAGAAATTCATTGAAGAAGAGGAGGAAATTGGTGCAGTAAATAAGAGCAAGGCATCTGTTGCATTGCTACATAAACAGTAACTGAAAAAAAACCTAGAATCCTGGCTGGGGAGATGTTAGGAATTGATCAGGAAAGGAAAAGAGCTCCACAAAACACTGAGATAAAATAATGAAGATGATTTCCAATGACAGTGTGATGTAGGTCTATCAGCACTCAGTCCTTTGCAGGACAGGAAAGACAGGACAGGAATGGTATAAAGCCAGAGGCATGGGTAGAGAGGTGAGTTTTCTCTGAAATGTTCTGATGAGCATCACTATTTTGAGAACAATATTACAAGGAGGGCAACTTTCTACTGATAGAATGGCATGTGGGAGGGACATCTGAAGGAATATCGTTTTGTTTGGGAACATTCTGGGAAATGCTTTCTACTTCAAACAGTACAGTTGATACTCAGTCTTGCTCTAGCTTACACCCGTGCATTTCTGTTGGGGCCCCAAGCTGCCACAAGACACAGCTGAAGAGAAAGTTAAACATTTTTTTACAGAAGCCAAATGTGAAACAATAAAACTTTTATTGCAACAGTGAAATACATAGTAAAGCTGACACAAAGCTTTCCTGTTCCTATCCAAGCTCTGCTCGGGGCTGTGGAATAGCTGATCAATTACCAGTACCTGGAATTTTGTCTCTGTGACTATATTGCAGATGCTTTGGTCATTTCTGTCTGCTCATGTTTCTTATTTGCATGCAGAAAGTTGTTTCTGCTAGAATTAATGGGAGTAGAAACAAGTAACATTGGCTTCTTTTCAGATGTGCTTTCCCTGTGTTAGGTATGTGCTGTGTCAAAATGGAGATGTTTGTAGTTTATGTTTAATATAGTAATTTGCATGCGAAGTCAGGCTGCCTGGTTCATCTGGTTTCCTAAAACATGATTTGGAATTGCTTTCCTTTCAATCTTTTTGCTTGGATTGTATTCTTTCTTGGATTAAAATAGCCTGGTTCTTGTTGACTTGTGTGTTCATTGAATGGTTTGCACACACTCATGCTCTCGGAAAGAAAAACTTAGGCATTCTGAAACACTTTGTGGCACTGAAACTGGGGAGAGAGTTTTTCCTCATCTTTCCATGGCAGCCTCAGTGGAAAGCAGTAGCAGTTGATGTGAGTGGCTTAAACTACTGATTTTTGAAAAGGCTATATTTTTTTTTTAAAAAAAAGGTGCCTTTTTACATGAGTGTAAACTGTGAACAAATACATTGTATCATGATGAAAAGCATGTGAGAACAGAGATTTAGGCACAGGAGGAAACATTCTTTGTGTTTGGGTTTAAATCATACTTTTTTGTTTTACAGTGGCCCATCCTCAGGAGCCCCACCACCCCTCTGAAAAGCCGGTCATCCACTGCCATAAATGTGGTGAGCCATGTAAAGGTGAAGTACTCCGTGTTCAGGCCAGACACTTTCACATCAAATGCTTCACCTGCAAAGGTAAGACCTTGATATTCATCTGTTAGAAATCAGTCATTTTGAGCAAATGTAATGTACCTTGAACCAGTGATGAGAGGTCGCGCTTCCTGCCATCGGCCAGTTACAGGATGTTCTCCTTGTTCAATATCTGAGGGATTTGTGGTTGGGGAGGGGAAAGAACAGGGGTGAAACGGCTGACTTGCACATGTACAAGCAGCAAGGTGATTGGTACCACACAGAAAAAAATAAATATGCAAACATTTATAATTTAATTGTATGAGACATTTGATTTTATTGGGAGGGGATAAATTGCCTCTACTTAAAAGACTCAAAATAGCACATTCTGCTCTGAATACGTAAGTGTTCATTCTTTTTCTTTTCAACTGTTCTCTGGGTGCAAGCTACACAATAGATAATTATACCTGAAAAAGATTTTTAAAAAGTCTTTGTTCTTTTTAATATTATTTCCAATGTTATTTTCTTCATACAACTCTATGTAGACAGTCAGTTTCCTATATTCCCAAATAGCGAATTAGTCCTAATTAGAATCTTGCTGCTTTGGTGAATTTTTTTTCTGTTTATTTGGGAAACAATGGAACAACACTAAACATCCAAGATGAAGAGCTTTATGGAGAGTCACAAAACATAGGAAAAAGAAAGTATAGCCCTAGCATCTACCCAGAAATCCAGTGTAAATACTTGACTTGGTTTCAGATGTTGTGTTGTATATATTTCCTGTTGTTTCCACATACGGGGTGAGTGTATGTTTAGATTGTGTAGTGTGATGGAGTGAAAAGGAATATAGTGTAAGTATTCTTAAGAAAATTCTGTCTTTTTATAGTTTTTGTTTTAAGTGCTTTTTCAAGGATTTGGATAAATCTAGATTTTTTTTTTTTTAACTGTTAATAGCAACTGTAGAGGAATTATAGAATGAAGGCAGGTTAATTAACATTAATAATATACAGCTGTGGGCTGGCTTCAGGTTGGTGGGTTGGCTGACATGGATAATGTACGGTTGGTTCCTGCTAAGTACTTAAATAGCTCTAAGAAGAATAGGAGAGGAGTACCAGATGAAGAGAGACCTGAAAGGAGGAGAGGGACATCCCCCCCCCCCCCCCCCCCCCCCCCCCGATGTAGGAGAGACTAGAAGGGGGCCTGGGTGAGGAGAGGCTGGCTGGAAGAGGAGCCCAGAGAAGGAAGACCTGGGATGCAGCAGAGGCAAGAAGCAGCGTGGACTGGCCTGAAGAGGATGAAGAAAAAGCACGGACAGTAGATGAACTTTGGAAACCTTCTGGAGGATTGGTGGCTGTGCCAGGGCAAGGGAACTACTTATTGAAGTTAACCTGGTATGGGATGGTAAAAGCCCTGCTGCAGCTGGCTAGTTTTGATAGTGCTGTGACAAGCAACCATTGCCTTTCATTGCAGTTGATAATGAAAAATAAGCTCCTTCTAACTAATTACTGAAAGTAAGTACCTGCATTCAAAAAAAACCCAACCCACCAGAAAGCCCTTCTGATGGATACTCCATGGGAGGGAAGCATGCAGGGCGGTCATTGAGGGATGTGCTCTGGGGTGAGGGGGAGCCTTAGCCACGCGCTGGAGAAGAGGTGCTGTCAGTGAGCGAGCAGTGCAGAGGATCGTTGCAAAAGGGGCAGGAGCAGGAGACAAGGTTTATCTATAGCAGCTGTGCTGACACCTCAGAAAAAGCTGAGCTTTTAAGCTGAGTGGCCAAAAAAAATTTGTTTGCATTTCTTGTGATTGGATTTTGCCTAAGTTCAAGAAATAGCAGTGCGTGCACTCTTGTGCACACTGTATATGTGTGTGTATCTATACATACTTGTGTGTATAATTATATGCACATATACGTGCACATGCTTGCTGGGGCCCTCCATTTTTCTGGGCCTCTAGTCTGTGAGGCTGGGCCTCCTCTTTCTCTGTGAAATAATTCTCCTCTTTCTCCTCCACCTCTCACAGGGTCTCCGTTCTCTGGGCCTCCCCTCCCACATGCTGGGATTCTCGGGGCATCCCGCTCTTTTGGGCTTCTGCTCCCTGTATGCCTCCCCGACTCCTGAGGTCTCCACCTCCATGGGACTTTATCCTCTGAGCCTCCAACTGCTTCAGGCCTCCCTCCTTTTGGGGCTCCCATTCGCTTGGTCTCCCTGACTCACTGGGCCTCCCTCTCCATGGGCTGGGATTTTCTGGGGCTCCCACTTTTATGGAGGCCTCCCCATTTTTTTGGTGCCTCATTCTCTTGGGAGCTCCACTTGTGAGCATCCCACTCGCTCCTGGCCTTGTTGACTCCCTTGTCCTCAGCCTCGAAGAGCTTTAAGTCTCTGAGCCTCCCAGTTTTTTGGGAGGCCTCCAACAATTTTGGGCCACCCCGACAAGACTCCTCTGTGTTGAGCCTCCCACCTTTTTATTGGCTCCCTGTGGTTTCAGGCATCCTACTCTTTTGGGGCTCTGCTTACCCCTCCCCAACCCCTGGGCCTCGCACACACACTCATGGGTCTCCCACTGTGAGTCTCCCCTCCCACTGGGGCTCTCCCTCTGTGGGCTGCTGTTCCCTGCGCCTTTTGGCCTGGGCCTCAGAACTGCATGGACCTGCATGAGCCTCTCCCAGTCTCTGCCCCTCACTGGGCCTCCACTCTGAGCCTTGTCTGCAAATACGAGTATCTCTGTATTTCTATATATATATATTGCTCTACATATCTGTATTTGTATTTGCCTAAAAGCTGTTGGGAAGCTGCGTGGCAGGCAGCTGGGTTCATGGCAGAGCTTTGCCTCCTGTCAGCAACTGTTCTGCAAAGGGGTTCTAAGGCTTTGGGTTGTGGAGCTGCTTTGGGAATGGGGAGAGCCCTGCCCTGTCCTCAGGGCACGGAGCTGAGGGGCTGCCAGCAACTCCAGCTCATGCCACTGAGCCCTCTGTGACCACATCAAGGACTCGCTGTGGTGGGGTTTTTTTGTTTTTGTGGGTTTTTTTTGTTTTAATTAAAAAGAGGTTTAGCAAAGCATTAAATAACTGTAAAACTAATCTTTGTGAAATCATCACCTTTGAAGGTGGGTGTTCTGAAGCAGGAGGCAATCCTGACTCCATACGGTTTCTATTTAATGGACAACACAGGGTTGGCTGAACTAAGTAACCATGGTGATGAAAGGTGGTAATACGGAGAAGTATACAGGCCCATGAGGAACAGGGGAAGGGTTGCTTCTGTAGGACCAGTGTCTGCTGCATTAAGTCTTAGCACAGCATAGGATAGATACAATGAAAGGGCTTCAGGCTTGAGGTTAACATGGCAGAGCTGGTGGGGAGCGTTAGAAAAGGTGCTGGAGTAAATCAGAGTGACTGAGTAACTGAAGCAGAGTAGCAGAATCTATACTACAGTCTCTTACTTTAAACCTAAGTTATCTTTTCTGAAAGTCCCTATGTAGCACGTATACTGCACATTCAGACTTTGAAAAGTGCCTTGAGCCCAGTCCCTGACTTTCAGTTATATTTTTCGTGTTCCAAATGTGGATGGAATAGTATGGTATAATGGTATAATTCTGTTGTTTTCTAAATAAATGGGATATAACAAAAATTAGAAAAATCACTTATTTGTGTACTGAAAAATGAATGACTAGAATCTAAGAAATTGTGTGTTTGCACTACCTGTGATTTTTAGTTAAATACAGCTTGACAGCTCAAAAAATACTTAACTTTCTCCTGGATATTGATGTTTTTCATCTGTGTCAAAATGGAGTGGTATCAGCCCATCATGGAAGGCAGAGCAGGGCACTATCTGCACTATTTCTGAAATGCTTGGGGAAATGCATATGTCTTTCTGTATTATAGTTGCAGTATTTCAAACAGAATTTGATATATAATCCCTAAGCAGTTCAAAACCAGCAACAAGTTATTTCTTTCTGCCCATAGTGAGTAGTGGTTTCAATTTAAGGAAGATGCTGGATTAGGCTATTTCCAGCAGCAGACCAGCTGAGACACTTTGAGTCGTGAAGGAGAATTCAGGCCAGGCAGCAAACAGAATGCCTAGGACCTCCCGATAAAGCAGGGGGGCAGGTGAAACAGGGCTCTTGAGTTCTGCTGGATACAGGTTCATCTTGCTTTTTTGGGGGGTCTAATTTCTTTTTTCACTTTTTAGTTATACACTGCTTTTGTGACTATTCTGTTGCAAGGCTTGTTTACTAGGATACTTCTCCCTGCCCCCCCCCCCCCCCCCCCCCCCAACACAGGCAATATCTGAACTCATTGTGGCTTCCATTTATGAAGATATTTCCAAGATGATGACAGTTTACTATTCAGTGATATTATTGACCTCATGACTGCTTGCATCATGAAGATCACTAGAGAAAGGAGACCTATAGAAATATATCTTTTTGGTGGAAATGAAGCTATGATTTTTATTATTAGTTTGTTAGGGAAACTTTGAGCTTGTGGAAGGTGACTGGTTGCATGTGTTTGCTTAATTGTTTAGGAGGGAGAGAGATGACAGCGTGGCTTCTGCCTGTTTGTAGTATCTATAAATCCCAGTTTGAACTGAGAGGGCCAGTGCTGAATCTTCTCTTGCTGTTCATTCAGTCTGTGCCTTATTAGTTGGGTTTGCCAGCAAGGGAGTGTCATCTTTTCTGTGTTCATTTGTCTTGCACTGGGAGAAAGGAAAGCGGTGTATATGGGAGCTTGCTCCAAGTCCTGTTTTGAATCTTATACCTGGGCTGCAGAGCTTCTTTATTGTTGGCCTCTCATATTTAAGTGAATGCAGTTTTTGTTTAAAACATACAGTTATTTAGTTAAATTGCATGTTGTCTGACCATATGGTTCATACAAGTGGGACACAGCTGTTCAAGTGGTTTTTTTCCTCTTAATCTAATGGGGTTTTAATTTGACATGACTGTGACTCTACAGGAGGTGGAGTTAGACCCCCTCAGTTTATACAGTATGTTGTTAGCTAGAGGAAACAGCTGATACTGGTACCAGAACGTATCAGCTGCATCTACAGGTGGCTTGGTTGGCTTTCTCCTTTCTGTATACTAAAGTTTGCTCGAGACTTCAACTTGTACATCTACAGTGTGAAAGACTTAAACAAGCTCATTCTTGCCTGACTATCATACCTGCTGAAAACATTTTAAGCTTTTACCCATAGACTTAGTCTGGTAGTCTGGTGAAGATGTGGAAAAGATCCATTTCCTCATAAAGCTGTCACACTAGTTAATAGTTAATATAGTTGTATAATAGCAGTATGTATAATAATATAGCATGTATAATAATGAAAGGCCCCATTCAGTGTGAACCTGTTCTAACTTTGCTCTGTATGAGATTCCTTTCTTTGGTTTTTTTATTGCTGTCCATGCTCTCAGCTTTGTGTTTACATCATGCTGTTAAGTGTATTTGATATGATCATAATCCTGCTTCCCTAGGTTATGTCAGAAATGCATAGGCACTCCATGATTGCTTGGCATGTGTGTCAATGGTGCTGTTGCACTGCAGGAACACGGTGACTTAAGCGTCCAAGCTGCATCAGCCAGCTTAGGACATGCTTGTGTGTCATGTAATACGATCAGTCATCTTCCCCTGTAGTTTGGTGCTCTGTCCATCTCTGGAATCTTTCTCAGAACAGGATAACTGCTTTCTGACAAAGATGGCAAGTAAAACCTCCACTGATTGACGTGTTTCTGTACCCTCACGATAAGTTGCAGCTATCTGTTACTCCCTGCCTGTTAAGAAGCAAATGTATACAGCTGCTTTGTCCTATGCCTGGCAAGGCTGGCTAGTTCTATTTGTGACTCCAGATAAGAGCTGATTAAAAACCAAAGAGGTGAAAATGATGTGGCCTGTCCCAGAGAAGGTGAGCTCTGTCTGGCCTCCTGATAGGCAAAGAATCTCAGGCAGTCAGCAGCTGACTGGGAGCTGCAGTTAACAGGGGAAAGATGGAAAGAGGAGGGATAAGAGGCACTGAGGGAGTGAAGCTCCAGCAGCACTGTTTAGAGCAGCTGTCTTGGGCTGGTTTATAACAAAGTCATTTACCTTGCTAAGGCGTGACACTTGCGTGTTACAAGTTTCATTGCATTCTGTATTACCTCCTGTTGTAATACCTAAGTCTTAATTTCTGTCTTAGCAGGAGTACACTACTCTTACCATACCAAATTGTTATTGGTTACCAGGCAATGGAAGCAGCAGGCTGAGAGGAGAGGGGGTTAGAGGAGTACGCTGGAGGGAGAACAGGCTGAGATGGAGACCTCATTGGTTTACTTTTTGTCTTTAATAAGCATTAACATTAACAAGAATTCATTAGTAGCTTATAAAGAAATAAAAAGTTTTTCTTGTAAGCCTCTATGTACATGAGTAACTTATCTGGGAAAATGAAGATTGCAGTGTCTGTTATGTATGCAAATGTATGCGGGATCAGGCCCTGAATTATGATGTGCATGAGCAGAGGTTTTAAAATCTCTATTTAAATTGTGATCTGATACAAATGATAATTTCCCATCATTTTCAGTTGATTAAAGTTCGTTTTACCCTGCTGCATGTACTAGGAGAGGAAACTTTGAGGCTAGCAAAATTGCTGTAATAAGATTTTATTATTAAGCCTGTGAATCATCTTCTGGGTTAGAGGGAAATGCTGGTTTCAATGCAGTGTATTGCTTAACAGAACAAGCTTTGAGTTTCATAGTAACAATGTAAAAGTTTACATAGCTTGATTTTGGTACATGTAGAGATTGGTTGCATTATTTTAAGACGGTAAAGTAGTATTTGTAGTAGGAGTATTTCAAAGATTCAATGTCCCTGTTCTTGATGTTGAATATAAATTGGAAAATGTAGTTAGCATCCTTATGGTAGCCTAAACTAAAATAAAAAAAAATCTCATAAATAACAGTCCTACCATGAGAATATGGATGGTGTCCTAAAGTTTTCTAGTCCTCACTATGTGGTATAAATGTCTGTAATTTTATTAGGCTATGTCAGGTGGAAATGTTTTACTGTGTATGAATGTTTTACATGCTATAGTGATACCAGATACCAAAAGGCAATTACCAGCTAATAGTCTTGCTAATTATAAGGCAAAGCCAAGTATTGGCATACAGGAAACATTCCACAAACCTGGAGTATCCCACAGAGAATAAATGTTTAACTTACATTAAAACATTGTTATAAATCAGCATAAAGCAGTTTCTTAATTGTGCAACAAATGTGCTAGTTTTCCTCTTTTGAGTTCGATGCCTTTCAAGCTTGTTTAGGAACGCCCCCATCTATAGGTATTTCCAGAATCCTCTGTGATATGTTTAGGTTCCAGGCACAAGTCTGTTTCTTTTATGCGGTAACTTTTGTGAGGCTACATTAACTGTAGTTCAGTGAGCTTGACATGGAAGGGGGAGGGTTCCTAAGTTTAGATTTTGAGATGCTCGCTAATCTTTGACTTTGAACTGGATCTTCCTCCCTTGAAGGACTGGGCAGAAGTTAGGGTCATGTAAGCAGACACTGTATCAACAGGCTGGAATGTGTTTTAAATCACTAGTTCTTTGACCTTTGATCTGTCATCAGATTCCTTCGATGGTGGCAGGAGGAGGCTGTTAACTGGCTGCTGGGTAGTTAGTGCTATTAATAGTTTGGTGTCAGTGGATGTAAAGTTTAAATATGAGGACATTCTTGTAGTAGATATCCAGTGTAGTGTTTGAAAAGACCTCTGCATTTCCACAAATATTTCTGAAACAAAGATGGATCTGTGGACACGGTAACATAACTGGTGGATAGAATGTGCTCCTTTCTGAGCATCTGGAAATTATACAAGGTCCCTTGAAGCTCTGGATCACTGAACCAAAGAGCCTTCTTTATCTAAAAGCTCTCCAGGCTTATAATTCTCTTTCAGTACACGATGGTTCTGCTTGCCAGCTTGTGAACTCCCTTTTCAGCTTGGTTATTGAAACAGCCCTTAACATCATCAAGTCTTTTGATTTTTCTCAGGTGTTTGTATTTTCATTTTTTTCCTAAACCTGAGTGTCTCAGCTTTCATTTAAAGAAAAGGGCATTTCTAGTCATTAAAATGTAAAACATTGAAAAAATATGAGCCTGAAAAGCTCTAACAGCAGAATACAAATAAAAAGGACAGAAGTGTTACAGTATCCTGGTTTGGATGGTCAATTCAGGACTTTGGGAATCTGACTCAAGATCTTGAAGGACTGCAACTATGCATCCTTCATCCATGGTAGAAGGTCCCATGGAAGGGAGTAAGGAAGAGGTTTTAAGGGTGACAATGGAAGAGAAGTACTTGTTGCTGAAGAGATTAGTAAACAAATCAAGTGACAAAGCAAAAAGGGGGGCATAGTGTTTATCTGTATGCACAGGTGGACCTCATGAGGGCCAGCAAGAACATGTTTAAGGCAGCAATCAAGTTTGAACAGTTTAGAAAATCCAGGGAGCAATGGATTCTGCCCTTCCTGGGAAGCTAACGGAGGTTAAAATCTCTGCCATGACAGGAAATGGGATTCAGTTGTGAATTCATGCATTCAGGTAGCTTGGTAGGAAAACAAGCCTCAGTGGCAGCTGGGAGAGTAACCGCCATTTCTGTATCTGCATTTCTCAGCTGCTATGTCTGGAAGGCTGTTCTTTTTCTTGCAGCGATTTTTATGTGTATTTCATTTCAGGTTCAGGTAAGGGCCTGGGAAGTTTGCTCTCAGATAGGCTGTTTTCCTGCAGAACAACCGTAACCCTCCCATAACCTGTAAGCAGCAGGGAGAGCTCTGTCTCATTAGTGCAATTTGGGATGTAGCCTTTGGGATAGCAATGGGCTGTTTCAGGACTGCAGCAGATTTTAAACTATATCCGATGTGTTGGCAGTGAAAGCTACCAGTCATCCTCCACAATTGTGGAAAACAGTCTCTGTGAGAATTCCTTGAGGGATCCCTTGCTCCCTGCTGAAGAAGCAACGGTGAGTGATGTGACTGTGAACTTTGATAGTAGGGCTCAGACTATACTTATAGTTCTACCTCACACTGTTCTCGGATCCTCTGACCCTTTTCTGCCCTTCCATTTGTTTTCAGTAGCAATTTCCTATTGTATTCAGGCCTTTTTTTCCAAATTATTTTTTCAATTTTCATATAAAACACTGAATTGTTAATTTTTGGTTTAGGTGTTTACAGGAAAAAAATCCCAAGCAGTTTCATCCCATTCTGAAATGGATCCTTGTTTTGCTCTTGGAGTTTTAATGTTATTAGTGACACGATCTTCGTTCATTTGAGCCTGAGGTCTCTTTCAGTGACCAAGCACTTGACAGGAAATGAAATTAATTGCACTACTTGGCTGATCTTGATGAATGCTGACAGATGTCATGTCAGATTTTAACAAGCTACTGGATCCCTTTTGAAAGTAGAGGGTCAGCAGGATGCTTTACAGGTGCTTGATGAGTGGGGCAGAGCATCCTTACGAGAATATGGAAGGTTGCTTAAGTTTGTTGTCAATCCTTCCTTTGTCTGGCTTAGGTAAGGTTTGGGTTTGTTCTATTCTTAAACCCTTGGTTTGCTTATTTATAATCTTTTTTAGAGAGATCTCTCATCTTGATAATTACATCCAAGCTATCCCAGGCTAAACTTTGATATTTTTCCACTAATTGCATTTTCTTCAAGGTTCATTTCCCACAGACTCATAAATGACTTTGATCTCCACCTATCGCTTGGCTTAATGTGAAAGGTGTTTTAAATGGTTGAATGATTCTTGAATACCTTCATGGATGTTTCAGCTGGGAAGCTGTCACATTGCTACATTGGATACAGCTGTTGTTTGCTTGCTATTTAAGCTCAGGTATTAGCTATTGTCTGTTAGATTGCTGGAAAGACTGAAATGCATGTCAGGTGTGGACATGGAAGTTTTCCTGTGCAGTATTGTTTGTATCTCCAGTATTGAGGAGAAAACCAAAGCAAGCTGACCTTGCAGGACTAAAGGCAGTGTCATGGCATTGATTGGGAAGTTAAGGCAAAACTCTGAGCTTATCCAGAACTCGGTCATCACTAGGGATTTCAGTTGAGTGAATGCTTGCACTAAATGTTTGGAGGTTTTGCTCAAGTATCCCACTGAGAATTACATGTCATAATGACAGTGGCACTCATAGTCTTGCAGGCAGGATGTTTGAAATGGACGGTCGAGGTTTTTCAAGGGAAGAGGAGAAGGGCCTGGCTGGAGGCCAAGGAATGCTTCTCATGGGGATCCCAGACCAGTTTAAGAGAAGGGGAGAAATGCAGTCTCATCTTTTGCTCAGGAGGTATTTTAGCTGCTAGACCTTTCTTCCAGCTGGTGACTAGATAATGAAGCAGATTTTAACATCACCTGTATTTGTTCCATGTACATAAAGCTCTTTTGACTTCCCAGGGTTGTTTCTGAAGTCAGTCTGTTGAAAAGAGAAGAGATTCCAAAGCCACTGGGAATGCTGGACACCGTTCCAAACAGCTTGGATCAAAATGCATAGTCTCATCAGTGTATGGCAAAAAACCCCCTCCAGTAACAGGAATGTAACAGTTACTAGGATCTCAGTTACAGCTTTGGCAAAAAGCTGTATGCTATTTCTTAATGGTGCCTTGTGCACCATCTTTCTGCAATGATAGCACTGCAGCATGGTTTCTGAGATTTACCATTCTCATGGGGTTTTCTGATGATACTTTGTCATTCATTCATTCATTAACGTATTCCTTCAATAAAAGTGTTGAGAAGAGGAATAAAACAAAGGCAGAGAAAGACTTAGTTTATTTGAAATGTGGAAACTTTAAATTTTAATGAGAATGTGAACCTTGCTGTCATCAATACAGGATTTGTTAAGCTCTAAGGCAAAAAAAACACCCAACAAAAAACCAACCCAGATTTTTCCTGTATATTTGTTTAGATGTAGGTGATAAACTGAAACATTGCCAAATTCCTTTCTGCCTTCAAACAAGAAGTCCATTATGTCCTAAGGAATAAACGTTAGATGAATATTATCCTGCTTGAGAACAGCCCCATTATTCTATGAAACTTAAAAATACAAGAAAGAAATAAAACCCCAACAGGAAATTGAATTTGCACCTTATTTAATGCATGGTGACAAAGCAGATCATTAGACTTCTCTTAATGAATAGCATTCACGTCTGCAAAGTGAGATGCTGTAGTCATAGAGTTTGGTTGTGTGGTTTTGTTTCTTCAGTGTTGAAGTCATTTTTACTTAACATCAACGTTGAGTTATTTTACTAAGGGTCTGTTTTTTCAGCTCACTGACAATAACCCTATGGAAATCCTACATAATGCTCAGTAGGATCAAATCCTCTTCCATTTTGAAAAAATCTGACCTCTTCATTTTCATCATCTCTGTTAAAGCTTGGAAGTGACTTAGCTTAAGAATAGTCCTGGTGCCTTGGAGATCACAGGCAACTGGGTAGCTCTTGAGCATCTGTATTTTGTCATAATAGCCCAGGCTTGCATACACAGACCTTGTAGCTTTGAGAGCTGACAGCAGCATTGACAGTATCTCTGATCTTTTTGTGTTCCAAGGTTGCATAACAGTAGCTCCAGAGAGGAGTTCAAGAGAGAAAAAGCTAGCAGGTTGGTGTTTTCCATGCAGTGGGAGGCAGAACGCTATTCCAGGTTATTCCATTCACAAGATAGGCGGGATCGTCTGTTTGGAATATGAAATTCTTTGATATACAGACTGAGAAAAAAGCTGAGTTCTTTCAGGAGCTGTTGAAGATTATGGTTTTCTTTTTTCATTTAAAGAAAAAAGCTGATTTTTTAATTTTTTTTTTTTTTTGTCCCTACACTTGTGGTACCTCAGGGAATAGAAATGCTCCCCAGTGTCTCCTGTTGCAGAAGTTCTGGTCATGTAAAACAATCTCTTCCATCCTATTGAGCAGGAAGAGTCTTGAGGAAATGTTATTCTCCTGTAGAACTATTTCCATGTGATGTATGTTTACAGAATACCTCTTGCTTTTTGCATTCTCAAACATGGTTTTTGCATTGCTATTGGCTCCACAAAGTAATTCTTTCAAGGTTGTTTTCCCCAGCAGTATAGGAAAAAACAGAACACAATTTGATGTTTCCTATTAACTGTCATCATTTTGGTATTAATTTTTCTTTGATGACATGATACTTGTATTGCAGCAATTGCCTAGATCGCCCTATTAGGATTTATTGTACATATGTAGTTATCACAGCTGGTCTAGCTTTATAATAAAAATAATCAAAATTCATCCATCTTTTTCTGTGGTATTTCTACAGTGGTCATAAATATCTGTGCTAAGGCAATATGTTTAAACTTGAGGGAATTTGTTGTCATATCCACGACTTATGCACAGTTGCAAAAAAGGAGGGGAAAAAAAGCTGTTAAAATCCCTTCCTTGTTTGCACATGGCATTGTACACCAAGTGTGGATACAGTCATGTTCATCCTTTCTGATTTTGATCTCTGACTCAAAGTGAAAGCAGCCGACTGGAACGGCATTTTTCCAACCATGGGTGTTAACAGTCTGGGTGACCCTTATTTTGCCCATGTAGCTTAAAGCTGTGATTAGTGATAGGAACACATGTACTAAATTGACTGCAAAAATCCGTTGTAATGTGAGGTTGCCAGGACTTGTCTTTAATTCTTGCAGATTGGTGTGTGCTTCCTGCTGTGAGTATGCCAAAGATGATGAATCTGCTGGTGGTTCACATCAGAAGCAGTTCTGCTTGTGTCTGAATTCATGATTGCCAGCACGAGAGAATTTAACTCACTCTGAGTTATTGACAAAAAGAATAAGAAAGGGGACTTGATAAAGAAAAGGGCAGTAGAGGGATCTTCTTTTTAATAATAGTAATTACATTCTTTAAAAGACTTGCCAAGTAATTTTATACCCCATTTTCATTGTTAGGCTTTAATTCCTGTGGCCATGCAAAAGGGATAAAGCTTAATAATTGTGAGTGTGTGGACCCTTTCTTTCAAAGTTTGTAGTGGTTTTTGCAAGCAATGATCTGCCACAGACCTCTGTACAGTACTGGATTAAGCTGGATTTTCAGAACAAGCTAGTATAGTGGTTGCATTGAAAGTTACTTCTCATCATTCTACCTTATTAGGCCCATTGCCCAGGCAGGTAAAGAGGGCCGTAATGACTAAACACGTTTTTGAAAAGGTGACTCATTGGTAGAACTGGGGACCATAGTAAAGAGCCAGAGAGTTCATATATGCAGCTTCTGATGCAGAACCAGAAGCATGCCAAGTGCTTTTAGCTTAAAGCTGAAATTTATCTAGACCTGGATGTCAAAGCTACAAGCTAAATGACAAACTGTAATTTAAGAAATTGCATAGACACATGAGTATTCCATAGCTCGTTATGAAGTTTAGCAGCTTCTGAAGCATCTAGTATTGACCACTCCATGACAATACTCCGGTTCATACACTGTAACTACAGGATCTAACAGTCTCAGCGCTGAAGTAATCCCTAACAACTTTTAGACACTGAAGTAGAATTCTCGGTTACTCCGTGACTTAACTGTAAGGAATTGTAAGGCTCCACCAAAGGTAACTTAGAAAAGCAAAGCTATTGCAAGTGGGCTTAGGTTTCACCTCTGAACCACCAGTGGAAAATGATGAGATGGTTCCCGACTCAGGAAGGGTCTAAGGTGATGTGGTGTAGAGGTCACAGTATTTTCTGCCTTAGTGGTTGCATGGTATTATACCAGTAGTTTGAAAATAATATTTTAAACAAAATGGAGATCAGTAGAAGAAAACAAAACGGAGGAATGAAAGAGGGCTGGTTTTTTGGAGGTGTACCTGAAAACCAGCTTGGAGCATTTTAAAGCATTATAATAGAGCTTAACAATAGTTCTCTGTAATTCTCTTAAGTCACTGATAATTGAGTTTTGGTTGCTTGTGGATTTAATGCCGCCATGAAATGTAGTTTGTTTGCACATGGTATATTAACACTGTTCTATGCAGAAATGTGAGACTGGAAAAATGCTAGTATACTGCTTTAATTCTAAGCTGCATTTTAATCATTCTGTTTATTGTTACTCTATTAATTATTGTTACAGTAATAGTCATTAGACCTTTGGAGCTTGGCAACAGGCAAACAGAATTTGCAATCCCTGCCCCAAACACCTTGTAATTTTAATTTTCAAGGCAGGTAGTTAATAAGATATTACCCCGTTATAACAGGGGAGAGAACGAATGGTGTGCACAATATCATGCTTGGAATTTGTGGCAGAAGGATGAATTGAACCCAGTTCCTCTGATAATCTTCCTGCATTTCATATTGTCATTTTTCAAGGACTTTGTAACTGCAGGGACCTAGAATACTGCTTACATTTTTTTCTTAATAATCAGAATTTATGTTATATGATATTTCTGATATTTGATCCGAACGTACTTGAATGTTATGAAGAGTGATGAGATGGAATTACTTGCAGAGTGAGAGTTAAGCTAGCATCCTGGGCTGCTGTGAAGAGTAGTTTCTCATAATGAATTACATGGAGCAATATACAGAGGAGCAGGAGTGGCTGAAACCAAAATGCCTGGGAGCACCCATATATATATATTTGTCTAAGAATTCATCTAGCAGCCCCTGTTTATGCTTTCTCACTGAGAATAAAGAGGAATTTTTAAAGCTTGCATGAAGCAAGTAATATTTTTGGTGCTACTATGGGATGTTAAATAGGTAGGTTTAAGTCCTTTGTTCAACCCAAGCTAAAGCTCAAGTGCGAAATTCAGTCTCCTATCTCCCATGGCATTTTCTCTTCATAGGATTTGGCTGTTAACAGGATGGATTGCTTTCTGTCTCCTGTCTCTCTTTCTTAAAGCAGAACAAGCACCTGATTGTAATGTGTTTTGGTTTGGGTGAATAAGCATTGTGGAAAAATGCCAAATCACTGAAATCCTTGACTGATTCTTCACCCTCTTACTGATACAAGTATTTTTCCGCAATAAGGTTGTATGTGGCCACAAGTCTATATCCAAATATTAGAGTTGTTTATCTAATCCATGATGTACAGGGAGTATAGTATATAAAAGACTAACACAAGACCAGTGCAGATCAGGCACTCAAGGGTAATAGCAGTTCTTAGGGCATTAATTTGTTCAGAACACAGGTGGGGAATACTTGTCCTATTGGCTTTATTCAGTGTCCGATATACTGTTTTATAGTTTGACTGTATATATCATGAAGTGTATATGGTGGAGGTGTAGCTAGATTTTTAATGCTTGATTGTCTCTTCACTGCCACTTACTCCCAGTATTTATGTCTAAATTAATACTGTAAAATCACCCTGAACATTTCAAAGGTGATACTTTTTAAAGCAAAACAAAAAGTATGGCTGCAGCAATGGTGAAGCAGGTCAGTGTGATCTGGGAACTGGAGGAGTTAATCAAAACCATACAACATACGTAAAATATTCATTGTTTCATAAAGAATCAGCACCTTGAAAGCTTTTTAAAGCACATGGTTGCAGGAAAAACGTATGCTGGTGCATAAAATAACAAAATCTGTCCTGTTTATGGAATCATTTATCTTCTTCTGCTCATCTTCAGTCCCAGAAGGGAAAGCAAGTTTGCATTGGTACAGATAACTCTGATAACGTGATTAACAGGATGATGTGAGGTAACCAAGGTCTTGGCAAGGACCAAGTACATGAAAGCTATGATGATGTAAGATTGCTCTAAAGAAGGTCTTTATTACAAGCTGTCTTGTAGCCAGAGAATACCAACCATCTTCTGGGATGTCCAGGCATGTAGTAACAGGAGGAGAAAGTAGAAGTCTGATAGAAGGGAGAAAGACCACCAGGGTCCTCCAATTTGTCAGCAGCATTGACTGTTGCTGACATCCTTAGCAGGTATATTTTTCCAATATATTTGTGTGTTTTGTTTTGTTTTTTCTTTCAGTGTGTGGCTGTGACTTGGCACAAGGAGGCTTTTTCATTAAGAATGGGGAATATCTTTGCACCTTGGATTACCAGCGCATGTATGGTACCCGCTGCAATGGTTGTGGGGAGTTCGTGGAAGGAGAAGTAGTGACAGCTCTGGGAAAAACTTACCATCCAAGCTGCTTTGCCTGTACTGTTTGCAAGTAAGTTATCCCTTTCAATTACCATGGTGTGAACCCACTACAAGGAAAACAGGGAGAAAGGTGTCACCCTGAGATACAAAACTCAAGACATTTCTCTTTGGGGAGCATTTGGTTGGAAAATATCTGCTGCAAGTCTTACTTTGAGGGTCTTCAAAATACCACTCAGTAACAGCTTGCCTGTTACATATAGTTCCCTGTTGCAGAAAGCTACTGTCACAGATGAAAGGATTAAGTACCAGGCTTACATATTGAGATAATGGACATGGGTTGAGTTGAGTTCAGGTGATCAGCCCAGCTTAATGGGAGAAATGAGATAAAGCAAAATTCAGGATGCTACAATAGTCATTTCGGCTATAAGGACAGCTGAAAAATTGAAAATATACTGGAGACTCATTTTCACATCAGGTAAGAAGACATGGCTTTCGGAAACTGTGATCCTCCTCTTCTTCCCAAATACTGTTTCTGTGCCCAGTAAGAGAACCAGTCTTCAGTTTTACACGAAATAAAAAGAAGTTAGCTAAGACTGTGTGGACGGGACAAAAGGTGGCATTTAAACTTATTTTTGTTTAAACTCTCACTAAGGTATTAATACACAATTTAGACTACTGGGCAAAACTTCCACATGCTCTCATAGCCCATTCATTTGCACAGTTCTATACTTGAAAATCTCAGTTGAGCTTTACAGCTTAAACTTGATGCAAAGACCCTGCACATACTGTTCTTTACTGGCTGGCTCTAGCACTGAGACTATGCTAGAATTTAGGCTGTCTTAGCAGATACGTTACTGCTATGGTGATCAGTATAACATTTTGGATATGCTAGGGGAAATAAAGCTTCTGCAGGTCTTCATAGGAGTGGTACATTTTTATAGTAGTAAAAATAATCTTCTAGACATAAAGTGGAAGTGATATAATGATTCTACAACTTAACTAAGTTAGAATTAAGATGAGCATCAAGTGGTTCATTTCTAGAGTTCTGAGCCCTGGAAGTAAAAAGAAAGTTTTCTTAAGTTTCAGTGTAATGTCTGAGGTACGCAGTTAGAGATGTAGGTAGATTTCATAGAAAGGGAGAACCCAAAAGAATGGGACCTGTTCCTTTGTAGTCTGGAAGAGAAGTAGGACAGTAGAGTTCCCCAGAAGTCAGAACCTGGCAACAGTCGAATTGTCTGAAACTTAATAAAGGAGGATGACATGAACAAGAAAGGCAAGAATGTACGTTCTGAGACAGTACCTTGTTGGAGATTCCATCATATGATGTGTCTGACAGACTTGCAAGGTGTTACCCTAACCTTTCATAGCTGTCTCTGATGAGTAGTCCAAGTACTTTGTCCTAGAGCCTGGTACGCTTTTTAAGATCTTTTCTAATGAAAGTATTTTGATTGGTCTTCCATTTGGTTTTAAGTAGTGTGTGAATTTACTGCATATTGGTAATCATATGATGTGTATGTTTCAGTTTTATTTCCCAAGGACAGTGTGAAAGTAGATGATACAGTATGAAACATGCATCAGTTTTCTGTACGTTGATTTACATCAATCTTTTTATGTTGAATGAACAAAATAGGAGTTACTGGAGTAGATTAATGGAATGCAGTGTTGCTGCTGGTTTATATATGGCCCAGTTAGGAATGGCAATGGAAAGGAAACTAGAACAATGCCTTAAACGTTTTGTGGAAACAAGCGGATGTTCATTTGTTAAGCACAGTTTTGGAGTGAGGTGTGGTGTGGCGGGTCTGTACTCAGCAGCTAAAGCTGCTTACTAAAGATTTGGATTTGCTGAACCTTCTTATTTTAGTGAAATCCTCATACAAAATGTTGTTCGTCCTCTGTTTCATACACCAAATAAGAGTTAACAGCAATGTCAACTTCTGCCTAACACACATTCTTAACATTTTATTTGGATCAGCAAATAATATCAAACTTCCATAGCCTTTACATTTCTCCTAACACCATCTGCACAGTTAGCAATTACAGTAGTGTTTCTGTAATGTAGATACCTATTGTAAATCTTCAAAGAGTGAATGTGGGTAACATTTGATATTTTTTTGCAAATGACTACATCTGCTGTAATACATATCATTGCTGAATACAGATGATATTAGTGTATTTATGCATGACTAGCTCCACATTTCTTCACTAGCCTCAAGACCAATTCCAGTTCTTCCTTTTGAGTTCTCTTTTGTACCATTTGCTGTCCACAACATCATGCTGAGACCATCACAAATGTAGCTGTTGTGTCTAAGCAGATTTCACTGTCGTCTCCTCTTTAGATGAAGTGTGCTTGATAACTTTTTTAAACCAAAATACAAGTCTAACCTCTGCTCTGTTTGCATCTACAGATTGTATTTCTTGCAGTGCCTGGCTTTGCCAAGGCCACATTGCAGAAACAATTTGACCTCCGTTTCTGTAAAATATTGATTGCACTGGGGGAAGGCAGCAAACTTAAGATATATGGAACAGAGGAAAATTTCTGGCGTAACCTTTGCTAAAACACACTTTTCTCTTTAACTCTCCAGGCGTCCATTTCCACCGGGCGATCGGGTTACCTTTAATGGAAGGGACTGTCTCTGTCAGATGTGTGCTCAGCCAATGTCCTCCAGTCCAAAAGAACTGTCTGCCTCGAGCAGTAAGTATGCCATCTTCCGGCTGAAGCCTCTCACTTTCCCAGGCTCGTCAACATTTGGTTGAAATGAACTTAATACAATCATTCATATTTGTTACTTTTTTTTTTCACCTTTAGAAATGTAAACTATCTCTGTGAACCATCTTTTTTCTTTTTCTTTTCCTACCCCCCCCCCCCCCCCCCCCCAAAAGTGCCTGGTACTACAGGTGGGAAGACACTTACACATTTCAATATGTGTAAGATATTTTCAAAATGACTTTTCCCCAATGACTGGATTTTTTAAATGGCTGATTTTTCTTTTACAGGCACTGGAAAAATATCTAATTGATGAAATTTGAGGTTTCAGAGTTGATAGATTCTGGTTTTTTTTCATGTATAATTGCACAGGTTTAACTATTCAAAAGAGGACAAAGTCAAAGGAAATTAATTTTCTTCTACTATTTAACTTTGATTTAATTAAATTAGCCTTTAAAAGGACTATCACCAGGATTATGATTCCAGTAGACTGCTACTGCAATGATACTGTGATTAGAACCTCAAGAAACCATTGTAAAAAAGAGAGAAAGCAAGTAGAGGGGAAAGAGAGGAAATGAAGAAAGTTTGGGAGGGAAGTTAACTTGGTTTGCTGTTGGGTTTTAATGCTTTTAAAAGATAATTTGTAAATTACTGATATTAATCTCTGCCTCTGGTAGTTACTTTTGTAAGTCTTTGGGGATTTCTGATTCTTTCTCTGACTGCTGGATTGTATTCAGCACTCCAAGCTGTAGTGATTTACCCAATACAGTTGTATAATCCAAAAAGGCTGCAGATTTCCTTGTGACACTAGGCAGTTTTCCACCAATGTTGGTTTCCTTCAGGGAGACACTCTGCATTTTGTACTGGTACTTGGCTTTGAGATCCTAGGATTATAAAGTGCAATGTAAAAGCAAAGCAGGATAATATTTGTGCTCAGTGGATGAGTCAGGTGAATCTCAGGTTATCTGATTCGCCTGAGAATATGTAATCAGACACTTAGTAAAATGGAAAATGAGAGACTTTTTTTTGTTGTTGTTATCATGCCTTTCTGTCAAGTGATACTTTTCCAGTGTAACTGTAGATTGGGAGCTGAAAATGCATAGGCCTAATCAGATAAGGAAGAGTTTAGGAACCTGAAAAAAGCCTTACAAGATTTACAAACCAACAAAGAAATGTGCGAGGAACTTCAAACACCCACAGTCCTTTTGAGACAAAGGAATGGTGTCCAAGTTGTATTTGAGTTACTGATATTTAGGAGGCATAATTGGCAAGGAACAGCAAGGCATAGGGATCTTGGATAGTACTGAGGTTTTTCTAAATGTGTCACAGCAGTGGTTCGCAAACAGCTAGTGTTCAATAATAGAAGTATCTGGGTCACACTACATCTGGTTTATAGAAGGTGACACGCTTATCCAGCAGTGTGGCTGCTTCCCAGATACATGACTCCAGGTGCCAAAACGTCTCCTAGCAAATGATAGGTTCCAGTTGTCTGATAGCAGGTGAAGGAGCTGGAGAGTCACTTCCTGACAGCCCCAAGTCTCTGCTCGAGTTGCTTCTTGGTTTCCATACTGAAGACATAGGTAGCAAGGATTGTAAAACAATCTTTCCTCCTACTTAAGATGCGATTGATTTTTTTTTTTTTTTTTTTTAATCACAATTGGGTCCTGCTGACCAGACTGCTTTATTAGTACACACAGCAAGAGACCTCCTGCTCTTGACAGCTTAGAGTGCACTACTTCAAAATCTTCAAGTACCTGCCACTGTGCATCTTGTTCTTTTATGGACAAAGACTTGTAGAAAGATATAGTGTAGAGTTTCTGGTCATTTCAGAGCAAAACTCTCCAAAACAGGACAAAAGTGAAACCACCATGTGTTTATAGCTTCAGAAAAACTCAATTAAAATAATACTAATGAACCATCCTCTGTCTTCAAAGATTTGCCAGCTGCTGCTTTAGCTTTGTGCAAAAATTGACTTAGGTATGGAGAAGTCTTTCTTGCTGACACTGAAGAGTAAATTTTAATTAGCGTGAACTGTTCCAGATTGTTTCAGCCAGCAGGAAAGACATGTAAGCAGACACACTAGATTTTTCTAATGCATTGCCCTTATTTGAAAGGATGCATTTTTTAACACAACTTCTTTTAGAAGAGATGCACATTCATACTACGCACCTCTTCTACATCCTATATTGCTGTCGGTTTCCCCTGATTGCTTCCAAGTAGGTTATTAGAGGAGGCTTTCCTTAAAGTAAAGGAAATTGGAAGTGAGGAAATTCAATTGACTGAAAGTGTATCAGGTTTGAATTGGTTTATGTAATGTGAAAGGAAGCCTTCTATCCACTAGAATGTCTGCATTCATGCCATTTTCTGAGATCTGTTACTTCACAGGCTTATTTGACAGCATTGATGATTTCAAGGAAAATCGAAAGTCTCTAAATACAGGGGTTAATATCTTGAATAACATGAACCTGAATATTGTTACACTCATTTATAATGCACACCAAGGAAAATCAGGAGGAAAAATACTGAATAATTAATATTTATTTTTTGCTTAATATTAGTTGGGTCCATGACACTTATTTATGTTGTTAATATATTTCTTTTGCTGCACATGTATTGCCTGGAATAATTATAGCTATTTTCCAGAAGAACCATTTCAGTGATTCCTTTTTTATTCTAGCTTTCTAAGACACTCTTTTTCACTATGCAGATGCTATAGAGTAAGCATAATTCATAATTTAGTCAACCCTATTTCTTAGACACTGCTAGATGTACACGGTGCACTAACTTTGGGATTTTCATTCATTCAGCAGGAAATCTAATACCTAAATATGTGCAAGCAACTTTGCAGACAAATGAAATGGGTGTTGTTCATCTTTGTTATTGTTTTATTTCATATGATAGCTTGATAAATGAGGTGTGATCTGTAAGGCAAAATGATGCAGAGCAGCACAGAAGCAGGGGACAGCTAGACAACACTGACTAAAAGTGTTCATGGCTTCGATAGTTCAGGGGTTTCAAGGTTCTGACAAAGACAGGTAGTTACTTTCTTTGGGGCTCGGTAAAGGAGTAACGTAAGTAATTTATCCTGGTATTTACTATTTATGTTTTAAACTGTGTCCAGGTTTTGTGTACAACATCATGATTATCTGGTTTGTACTGTCTTCAGCTCTTCCTGCTCTCTACTGTGTTACAGCTACATGCAAACACACCTGTGTTTGTTATGGTCCATATTGTCTTTCCAGAAAAGCAGTTGTGCAGGCATCTATTATTTCTAAATTTTAGGCAAGACTGCAACTTGTGTGTTTGGTTATTTGGTGGTGGGTGCCCTGTTTCTCTCCCCTTCCCCTCCGTTTTATCTTCTTTTAATAACGTCTGCTGTATTGTACCTCTGTCCCATAGATGACAGCCTCATTTCACTGTCCCTCAGCATTTTGTATCTCCTATTCAGTGGACTGTTTTTGAAAACCACCTTCAAAAATCTGCAAATTACATTTTTTTCCTAATTTCATGCTGTCTTTTAGAGTGAAAAAAGTCATAGCCGAAGTCAAACTTCTGATTTTTGTTGTTGCTGTTACTGTTATTTTCTGTTGTTTGGGGATTCATGGTTTATTGTTTTCATGTTGTCAGAGGAGTGAATTACTGGTTACTTCCCTTGGACCTGGAAATTCTGCGTGTAGGCTTTCTGTTTTTTTCATACGTGTTTTATGTATCAGGGTAGGTACTTAAATTTCAAGGGTCTGTTCTCTACCTACAAAATGAAAAAATAATGCTGCCCAAGTTTACATGTTTTGCGGTTGTAAAGCAAAATGAAGATGGTACGGTGCTTAGATGATGCAGTCCTTAGTACTGTACTACTGCCCGAGTCTTACCTGTTGGTGCTAAAGTCACAAAAATTAGAAAGTTTGTGTGTTTTTTACTTGTGTAAGGAGAAATTCAAGAACCTGAAGTCTGCCTAAATCTTTGTCCTTCAGCCGTGTTAAGGTTAGGTACCTTTGAAAGAGTAGGATGAGCTTTATAATATTCTTTCCAGCCCCTGGCATCTCAAACTATTTTATTTTTGTAGCAGCCAAATGAGTAGTGACTGAGGGTGCATGTTCTCCATTTCTGCTAGCACTAGCGTGTGAAGCAGAGGCAAGTAGGCTGACCACGTTGACAAGCTTACCCTCTTTGATACTTCTACATTAGGGCATTTTATCAGTGAATTCTCACCAAGGCAGCTAGTAAGTGAACTGATGCAAGCATTTGAAGATAAAAATCCCTAGTTTAGTCAGACCTTCATTTTTAAAAAGTACCACACTGGCTTGCGTTTCTTCTTGAAGAGGTGTCATGAAAAGTATAGCTGAGAGCAGAGCAGCCACAGACAGATGCCCCACACTCAGGGGTAAGCACGTGAGGTGTTGCCAGCAGTCTGCACTGGTGGAGCTCAAACCAGCCATCTTGGGGCTCAGGGCTCATCTCTGAAATTCTCAAGAGACTACGTGTCTTTGAACACAGTTCAATACATTTCCCTCTTGCTCAAGTAGAGATTTTTCTGTTAGGCATTCCACTTAAGTAATAAGAATATTATGTTAGTTCTCCACCAGAGGTTGGGCCCTGTCTCAGCCGGTTCCTTGTATGGGTGCTGGTAAAGAAGTTTTAGTTATTTCTGATGACCTTTTTGCTGAAAGGTTGGATCATTTTAGCGATGTACATGAACTAATTAAGAAATTGCATTTCAAATAAAAGGAGGGCTTTCTAGATGAATAGGAAAAAACTCCCCATCCAAAAGACGCTGAAGCGTTACAATCCCCTAGCAAGAGTTTTCATTTTAAAAATTAATCATATTTTTAAATGATGATGGAGACTTTCAGTTTCCTCTTCTTCAGTGAAATAGATACTTGTGTCCTGTATATGCCAAGATACCCAGTGAGGATACTGTCTGAAAAGAAGCATGAGGGTAAGCTATTTCAACTCCCCTTTCTTTGTAACAGACTCTCCTGTGAGTTAAGAGCATTACAGTACAGCCAGGATGTGGACCAGAGTTTTCAAAATGGCCAGTGTTACATATGCATAAATAATCTTCGGTGCAGCTGTTCCCCGACCAGCCGGCATCCACGTGGAGATTTCACAATACTGTTTTGTATGTTTGTCCTTGTCTGTTTTGCACATTATGTTCTGGTTCAAAGAATCCAAGTTCTCTGGGACAAATGCTTTCATGCCTATCAGTAGAGCCTGACAGAGTTGGATCCTGGCTCACAACTGGGGATCTTAGCTCTACTGTGATATAAATAATAAACTTAACGCTCTATTAACTTGTGGGAGAAAGATATCTTTGTTAATTATTCAATAGCCTTATCATCTTCAAATAAGATGCAGTCAGTAAAGCTCCTAGTAAATATCTGAAATTTCCAACAAGGTTTCTGGTAATGTGGAATTAGAGCAAAGCCAACATACCTTACCTCTTAAAGAAGAAAGGGGCAGGAAAAAATGGGAATTATCTTCTGCCTCACTACCCAGAAAGAGGGGTGGGGGTGGGCGGGGTGGGAAGTGAGGTTGTTTTTTAAACAATGAAGCATCAGAATGGAGAGGAAACAAATTTACTTGCAGTCCTCCTTTAAAGACTCTCTAATTTGTAATGCAGTTTTATATTCGGGACAAAACTGACTGTTCATTAGAAAACAATATAGGTGATTGTTGCCAGTATACAGAAATAACATCTGAGCTGATTTATAGGCATCACAAACTGCTTCATTAGAAATTAGCTGAGTGATAAAATGGTTGCAAAATTCCTTTTAATTGTAGTTCTCATGAAAAGTCTGCAGCTAAGATTTGTGAATGTTTAGCCACTTTTTACTCAGTTTTTATTATTTTGTTCTTTATCCTTTTTTTCCTGAGCTGTCTGAAAACTCCTTCAAGTCCATTGGGAAGACTTAAATAAGTGAGGTGGATGAGCTTGGCTGACTGTAAGCAAGCTATCTGCAATGATTTTTGGCCTTAAAGTGTTTTAAGCAACATCCAACACATGATTTTGAGCTCATTCTTAGGAAATACCATACAATTCCACACTGTGTGTCAAAGCTACATAGTGTATAGGTATTGTACAAATACGTGGCCCAGATGTGGATAGGCTTTGTGTGTCAGACACGGAGCCTGTTTTTTTGCCTTAAAGGATACACACTCACAACATAGTGCATACCCCAGGGAACTTAGGATCAACAATTTTGGGTTTGAACATGCATTTTTTTAAATGTATTTTTTGAAATCCTGTGTATAATTTGGAACCTTAAATGTTGAATATTTTTTGTGTGCTATAACACAAAGATTTTGTTTCATAATTGCTGGCTCATCTGCTAAAGATACAGAAACACTCACATACCTTTGTGGCATTAAAGCCTGCATACCTGTGTTTAGGTACTGAAGATTCAGTTGAGGATTTTGGGGGCTTGACAGAAGGGTGTCTTGATGTGCTTTGACTATTTGATGTAGTCCTATATCTCTTTTTTTGATTTAGCGTAGAATAAAAATGTACCACAGACATGATTGATTTCAAACACTGTGATTTGAGTCACTGATTTTAATCATGGTTTACCTAATAACGCAGGAAACCTTGATTAGAATAACTTTAACCTTGTTTTACATTTAGATTTTAAATTGTAAAAGGCTAATTGATAAGCATGAGGATACTCCATATCTGTACACATTTACTTAAGCTAATATAGGTTCTGCATAAATTCATCATATTCTTTAACATCTTTATTTTGCCCTCATGGCTACTTTTGCTCATGATTTATGTCAAGCTCTATTTGAATGGAAATTGAAATTTAATTGGAATGCATAAAATAGCATTATGATTTTTTTAAATTTCAGAAACTTATTAAAATCTGCTAGACACACAAAGAAAGTAAATACATTAAAATATATTTTAATTTTGGAACTGTTGATCTGTCGAGGGTCTGTAGCTTAAAAAACTATTTACTTTGGATCACTGTGTCCTTTAAGATTTTAAATGTGGCAGATCTTACCATCCCGATTTTGTTCATATATAGGAAAAGGAAAGCAAGTTTCTTCTTTGTGTTTTCACTAGGATCTTTAACTTTGATTTAATTAAAATTTTTAATTCTGATTTTTAAATGAAGTCCTTTATTTTTAAATGTCAGTATTTAATTCACCTGACTTCAACCTAAATTTGATTGTAATAACCTTGCAGGGCAATTACATTTGTGACAATATATTGAGCATACAGAGGATCTAAAATTTTACCCTGCCCCCCTTTTTAAGAATAAAATAAGCTAATCAGCATGTGTGAAATGATACAAAATTTAGAGAAATTATGCAAACCCAAGCACAGTTCCTTTCTGGCAAGGCCATTAGATTACACCTAAGAATATGCAGCTATTCCCCTGATAAATCCTTCCAATGACACTGGCCCATTTTTGTGATTACTCCAAGATTTACTCTTTTGAAGAATGTTTGCAAATTTTGAGGCGTTTTCGTAATTTGAATTGCTTTCTTGGATGAATTTTAGTCCTTGCTTATGTTTCATAACAATGGCTGAATTGGTCAAGTAGCCTCCATTTACTCAGCTATTTCTTATTTTACAATTATTTTTCACTGCTGCTTTATAAATTGCCTTCGATCCTTCTCTGGAAGTTTACAAAGCAGTGTTACAGAGTAACTTTTGGGTGATAGAGACAAAGCAGTAACTGTACTGAGACTATAGTTGTGGCAGAGCAGAAAGTTACTGATTTATGAGTTTTCTATCAGAAAATGTTCCTTCACAAGAATTAATGGTTTTCAGGAATGTGTTTTCAGTCCAGTTTGCCAATTCTGTTCTATAACTTCTGTGATACATATAAATTGGTCAGAAACAATTGTGAATAGACTATACAAATGTACTAAATAAGTATCAGTTCTTATTTCTGTAAGCATAACCCCACCCTGAACCTGGAAGTCAAAACATACCCGTCTCCTTAGCTTTTACCAGAGAAGTACTAATCAACAGGTTATTCCAATGAAAGTTCTGGGGGAAGTGCAGGGAATTGCTCAGTAAAGGGTGTTGCGTGAGAAGGCATCACTAGCTTGGAAAATACAACTATAGGGAGAGATCCTCAGAGCTAAGAGTATTTGTGAATTGTCATGTTCAGAAAGGCTGCCAGGTAGGAAGTCAGGAATCAGATCTCACTTAAAAGGAATGTAAAAAGTGAATTAGTTGTTAGCTAGACTGTAGTTTGCCACGGGTTATCAGGGCATAAAAACCTTCCTAAAAGTTGTCATCTGTTTCATTCCTATCGCTGGAGGTTGTATCCTGTAGAAATTGCTTGTTTTCCAAAAGTAGCAACTGAAAATTACCCAAAATAGTCTGCAGATGAAGAGACACAATGTGCTATCCATGAGCTGGGTATTAAACAGTGAAGCTCGTTCGCTGACTAAGCAGTTCGCTTGGGGTACTAGGAGTTGGAATTGTGAACTTGTATTCAGCTGGAGCTATCAGAGTACTGAAGTGTGGTAAAAGAAATAACAGGGTAAAGACTTGCCTCAGCTGAGGTATACCTGCCTGTGGTTTATCCTTCAGCATAGTTTTACAGTTGGGACTCTGGGGGTGCTGAGCTGCGGGGGAAAATTCATCTTTACCTTTCTTTTGCAGAACAATTAAAAACTCTTCCCTTAGTTTGTAGCACATCTGCTCTTTCTTCTTCCTCCTGTTTCATTCAACCTTTGGTTTTCAGTTCAAACCCCTGTATAAAGGGTTTGGTTGATGTTACAGAAGACTAACTTGGTGGTATGTTGCTTGCAGGGAGAATTTGCAGGAGTACGAGGTTAAAATATCAATTGGTTTGGCCTCCTTTGGGAAGGAGGCGTGGAAAGAAGGGAAATACAGTTTACTTTTCCCGTGTAGAAGACTAACACAAATGCTTACATCAATACAGAGGGGGAAAAATAAAACTCCTTTGATAAAATGTTGTGTTAACTAACTAGAGCTGATGAAGAGCATTCATCTTTCCAAATCACTTTAAATTACATCAGATGATGAAAGGGCTATTTACAGTAGTGATACATCCGAGATGTATATTAACCTGTTTCTTAAAAAGGCAAGTCAGTGTTACGCACTCACAGATGGTTAACAGGGACTTGCATTGTAAGCAAAGAATGCTAGTTCATGCCATTGTGACTTCTTTCCATATTTTATTAAATAATTTTACTTTCTTTAAATATTTCTTTTGAAAATATAAATTTTTTTACCAACTTGTCATTTATAATAAACAGTCAAAGCTATACTCCACTTCCCATGGGAAATGTATTTCCCTCCATTGTATGCACTCAGCCTCTTATTGTTAGATTTCAGGAGTACAAGGCTGCCTGCATGGGTTTGTTTTGCCTTTAGCAAAAGGGCAATAGTGTGTTTTGTTCTGACAAACATTTCCCATCCTTGCATTGGCAAAGAGGAAAGGCTCTGGCAACAGATTTCTTGAGTTACATAGTGAGATCTAAATCCTGGATGTGAAATTCCAATATGTCCTTCTCTGACTTCCAGAACTCAAATGGTTCAATGATCAAATGGTTATGGTTTAAATTTGAAAGCATTTATTATACTGTAAACAGACAAAGTGAGTTGGTATTTTTAGCTTTGACAGAAATATCTTGATCTGGAAAAGCCTGTGTAATACCATCAAAACATTAACTTTAAAACAAGGCTTTAAAAGGCATTGCGTGATCTGTGGTTAAAGGGGACTGAGGAAAAACTCTGGTCTTCCTAACTCTATGAGAAATGCCCAGTTCTTCAAATTGCCACAGAAGAATTATTGGCATGCAAGTTGTTTTTCAAGGTGGCTAAGAGTTATTTATAATTAAAAATTTCTTGACCTTGAATCCAGTTATAATATTCGCCTCTTTATTCAATTCCAAATCACTGTTCCTCATGACTTGCTTTTTAGGTCCAGCTATGCTTGACAATATATTTCTGTGTAAGTCCCATGAAAACTTGTTTATTTCTTCTAAAAAATAAAAAAACTCCAAACAATAAAACTTCCCCCCCCACACACCCCTTACTTGTTTCAGGGCAGAAGCCTGCTTGTGTTGTCTTTATAAAAATAATGTATCTGTGTTTTATAGGGAGGGGAGCAGTAACAAAAGAAGTGTAATAAAAGTATCACTCCTGTGACTGGTGGGGGGGTTGTGGCAGCTTCAGACTTTATCTAGACATGGCAATGGCCATCAGGATTGTAAGGAACTTTTTGGTGACTTAATCATGCATTGTTAAGTGAGACTGCTACTAGCTCTGTTCACAGAGGTAACATTGCATGGAGTAGAGTTGGTATGCTCATGCACATGACTTTGCATAACCATGTTCCTTAGGACAAAAGAGGGTAGAGATGATTTCCTTTTCCTAAGTTACACGGGGTGAGCAGAGAATGTGAGATAAAGATGTATTTGCTAGAAAATTGTCAAAGCAATCCAAATGGGAGTGGGGTAAAGTCATGTGCAGTGTGCTTAGGGTTAATACAGCTGTATCTGCTCCAAGTCCACCTGTGCTGTGAGGAGGCTGCACAGCAATTGGCTGAGAGAAGGGGAGGGAGGCAAAGGAAAAAAATCTACAGCTTAATTTAGGCAGTTGCTAAATTAATGAGTTGCTGTGCAGTATGTTTCACTCTTGGATGTCTGGGGTGATGCAGATGCTAAAAAGGGAGATGCATTTTCTCATCTTATCTTTACAAGCAAGGTGTCATGGGTAGCAGCTCACTCTGGCCTACATCTTTTAATTAGGCTGCGTGGGGGGTGGAGGTCTTAATCATATAGAATATTATAGTGCCATGGTACTTCCCTTTGTCCTGTCCCCCCACTTTTCCATGCTTTTGGGTGGGCTGACTCCAAATCACAGCCCTTTTGTCGTGGCATTGACATTTGCTTTTGTATCTGAACACATCAAATATGTCACCGTTCGGGACTATTTTATCCCAGACCTATAGCTTAAATGTATTAGGGTATATCTTCAAATTGAGTAGGCCAAGCCAGAGTATGTGAAAGACACAGCAGGTATGCTTAAGCATCTCTGGCAGAGAATCACATGAGAAGCCTTTGCTTGGCTAAAAAATGGTGCTGTCAGCTAATGCTGTTATGAGAGTGAGTGAAATCAATTTTTATACATGTCTGAGCAAGTGGACATAGCTTGTGGAGGCATCACAGACAGCCCAGGGAGGCTACACTATGCTTTGCGTAACTGTATGTCCGGTGCTCTCTGATACAATCTTTTTCTCCCTGCTTAGGATGCATTTTGGGGGAATACATTATTTTCCTGATGTTCCCGGAGAGCATTCTTGTGAGTGGGTCCCTACTGAAGTCATACTGCAGTGCTTTTATTGAGAGATGGCTGTCATACAGCTGAAGATTCTGAGTATGGGTGCAACACACACATTTCTTATGAGAATCAGTGCCATGGAATATCTAAAATCTTCCTTCAGCTTAAATGTAATTCCACATAGTGTTTTTTGTGGTATGCTTTTCTTTAGATCATAAGTGCATATAGGAACTGTACTGTTCACTCTGGATTTTAACCAGTATACTACGCTTTCCTCCTCCTCCTCCTTTTCATTATCTTGGCACAGCTGCGTGCATGGATGTACAAGGAATGGGAGTAGGAAAGAATCTGGGTTATATGACAAAAAGAAAGCACAAGAAAGGTCAGGGAATGCAGTCTCTTAGACCCAGGTATGAAGCCAGAGAGAACCTTGTGAGTACCCTTGCACAAAATTTTGGGAAGGGTTTTCAGAATTTTTTTAGTACAAGTCTGCTCTGGCGTGTGGTTGTGGACCACTAGTCTTACCTCACAGCCCTTTTATTTGCAGTATGTGATGGTTACAGGTTATAGGCTGATGCAGTATGTGCTGGTTACAGGTTATAGGCAGCTGCAGGCTGTGCTTAGTGTGATACTGGATCCTGCCTGTATATGTTGAGTGTTGGTGACATTCAGCCAAAGGCTTTAATGTGCCTCATGGAGGCCTGAGATCATAAATAGGTTTTATTTGTAGAATTTGGATGAACAAATGGTCTTTTCTTAGCCTAGCCCAGCCTTATTTGCTTTCTATTTTAGGAGATAATGGTAATTGCTAGTTTTTCATGTATATACCCAACTGTTTTTTTTTTTTTAGTTAAAAGCCATCTCAGCCTATAAGACAGTACTGGACCATTAGTTTACTTGGATTCTAGACATTCAATGTATCTGTGATATTAACAGAATGGAAATAAGGATTTTATTCTAGTCATGCAAAACACTTCAAGGAAGCCAGAAAGAGTTAAGTAAACATCATTGTTGCTATAGAATGATAAAAGCATGTTATCAATCCCTTGTATTGCACATGAACACAACAGTAAGTGTGGCGATACTACTTTTAGCTTACGAAGAAGCAATTAAACAGGTAGAGATACTAAAGAGATCCCTACTTCCTCCATGTAACCGGTTTTGACACCGGGAAAGACAAAGATGCTGGACTAAGTAGACCTTTTATGTAAGGCAATTTTTCTTTTCTTCACTGCTTCAGAAATTCAGTTGGAAGCAAAATGAAGTGCTTTAAAAATCTTTCTTCATTCCATATCTGAGAAATCTAAGCCTTATGGAAGCTTCATGGATAAAGCTGCAAAAAGCATGGAAAACAGAGCAGGTATTTGGAACGATTAATGTAACGGAATCTATTTGGCAGGACCTCAGGTCAGGAATGTGGAAGCTGGCACACTAGGGAGAAGCAGTAGTGCTAGGAAGCTGAGAAATGGGTGCTGTTTAAAACTGCAGTTCAGCACTCGCTGAGACTGGAGGAAAGATCCCATTTGTTGTCGCAGTTGGAAGGCAAATCACATGGTCTCAGATTTAGCCTAAGAAAAAATGAGCTGGAAGGAACCCCAAGACATGATGCAGTATCCTCCCAAAACCAAAGGTAAGATCAGTGTACCAAAGCCATCCTGACAGATGTTTGATTGCTAGTCCCCTGCACAGCCTCGTGCTGGAAATTCCAGAGCTTCCCTTGGTGACCTGTTCCAGCCTTTGCTGTCATTACAGAGTGCCATGGAAGAACAGAGGGATCTATTACATCGTGTCAGTCCTTGGCGTTTCATGATTTCAATTTGTAACATTTGCCCTTTAGAGCAGAGTCCTGATATTGGGACTTCTCAGGGTTGCTTTTCAAGTCCAAGTCATGTCAAGAGTTTGTGGCTTGCATTTCATCACAAGATACCATGTGCTTAGTCCCCATACTGCCCCCTCCCCCCCCCCCCTTTTTTTTAAGGGATTTGAGAAGAAGAAAAGCAGTGACAGAATGAGGGACATGCTGCAAATGGTGACCTGGATAGCAGGAATGCACAGCAGATATCTGAGGCTCTCTTGGCTCATTATCCAGCAAACAAAAGTCAGGCCCTTTGGTGTCAAAAGGAGTGACTCCTCTCATTATCAGTTGCGGTAATAAACTTGGACTTGCCCTTTTGTGAGGTGTGGTGCTTCCTGGGCTGTAAACCCATGAGGAGATGGAGGTTTTCAGGGTGTACCTGGTCAGTCAGCTTGAGCAGTGCAGCCAGGATGGTCTTTTCCCTGGTGCCTGGGCTCTAACTGCTCAGATTGCTCTGTTCTTATTGGGCTCCATTTGTTGCTATTTGTTGATGTTCTGGGCGTATGGAGAGGGTGTTACATTTGCCAATGAAACGCTGAGTTTTGGGTAATAAAATATGGAAAATCCTTTGTTCTAGGCTGTGTCCTCTGTGGTTTTCATGTGTGCCTCAGTTGATGGGCATTCCCTTTCTGCTTCACTGGTCTTCCAGGCCTTCCCTTCCCTCAGTCTCTGTCCCCCGAGGCTGGGCACAGAAGCTGCAGCACAACCCTTGCAGTTCAGTGCTGGCTGCCACATCAGTCTCTTCAGATCTTACCATGTGTTGAACTGCCCCTTACCAGGAAATCTCTTTGGGTGTTTTATGTTTGAATGGAGAGGAATGGGAGCTTGGGGCTGAGCCAAAAATTTCTGATTTGACATAAGATGTTGTGGCATCCTCTGGGACAGAGGGCATTCTGTGCTCCTGGCTTCAGCTTTGCATTCTGCCATCAAAGAGTCTTTCAGAATCACAGTGAAAATTGAGTGTCAACTACCAAGGTAGTACCGAAATCCCTGCGTGAGAACCCTTATGCCAGTTAGAGAGCGTGAGAACTACAGTTTCTCACACCTGCAGGTGAAAGACAGCACGCTCTGCCCTGCCCTGCAGCCATCGCTGCTGGCATGCTGTCACCCTTGCCCTAGGCTCGCCCTGAGAAGGGGTCTCTCCCTCGGTTCCTGGCTGAGACGTGCCCCCGGCCCTGACGGGATGGACACAGCGGGCTGTGCTGCCACCCAACGGGGGAGCGCAGCACCCCGCCGGCGCTCCCGGGCCGCCCGCGCCAGCTCCGTGTCAGCTATCAAGATCGTGCTCAAAGCAATACGAGGAATAATACCGATGGCTTTAGAAGACAGGAACTTTTTGCGGTGATGGTTTGTGTAGCTCGTTCCTAACAAAATCTGAATTTTGTTCAGAGCTTGTCTTCGAGTCATAAACAGTGTGAAAAACAGAAGAGGTACTTTCCCTTTTCTACTAAGTATGTCTGTAATAAGGAAGACTGAACCTTTGTACAGGACCTGGAAAGTGTTTGAGGGAAGGAAGACATACATTTGCGTTGCTGCGCAGTTCTCTCCTTCCGTAATAGAGTACTGCAATGAGTGTGTGGTTAGTGAGGGTTAATGAACCAAGTAACTGTCAACAAACGTGTTTGTTTGTTTATTTGCAGATTGTGCTGGCTGTGGAAGAGACATAAAAAATGGACAAGCATTGCTAGCTCTGGATAAGCAGTGGCACCTGGGATGCTTTAAGTGCAAGGCCTGTGGGAAGGTCCTAACCGGGGAATACATCAGCAAGTGAGTAACTTCTGCATCTCTTCTGCACTCTTGTTGCTAATGAAGAAGAGCTTGCAGCAGAATTCATCTTTCAAAATCCAGTTCTGAGCACCTTTCTGTATACACCAAAATCTTTGTTCCCAATGAGAGCTGAGTTAGGAAAGGAAACTGAAAATTGTGAGTGGAAGGTGGTATTTAATGATAGTAGTCTATATTTAATACCAGTATGGAAGAGGGTATATCTCCATGTTCCTACAAAGGATTAGCTGAATTCCTGCATGTTTTCTGTGTTAGCCAGGTAAAGCTTTGTGCCTTTATGCTTTCCAACATGAGATTTTGAAGGGGTTGGGGGGAGGGGGAAAGGAACCTGTCCATTGCCTGCCTTTGCTAGGGGATAGAGTAAGCACGATGATGTAATTGACCTGACACTATGTTTCTCATCTCTTTTATAAGAAACTGTTGAAGAGGGTTTTGAGCAGAATGAAGTGTAGAGGAGGAGAATGGGGAAAAGTAGTGTAATGATGAAATAGAGGGAATGAAGATACAGTCTCTGTTCCCCCTCCTCAAGCATACAACACAGTGAAAAAATAGGGAAACTGTTTCAGAAACCTGTCATTAAGGGCTATATAATGTTTAATAAAAAAAAGCATCTGTAATTTCTCAAGAGAAGGTCGGTGCCTGAGAAATACTCCTAAGCTGACTAGTGTTTCCACTTTTACTATATGTTCCTTATTTGTACTAAAAAACTACGTAACTTACACTTAAAAGTAACTGCTTATACTCTTGTAGGCTACCAAACATTTTTTTTTTGCTGAAGTGCAAATTGCACCACCTGTAGGTGTAGAGAGTATATTCTAAAGAATAAGGTTTACTTCAGTGGATGCCTTTTCTTGATGGGACTTTAAGGAATAATTCCAAGAGGCACTAATGAGAATAGGATTTTTTATTTTTTTTTTACAACAAAATATTTCCCTTGAACTCTCTCCCATTTACCTATTGCTGTGTGTAGGAGTTTGAGGCTGAAGGCAAGGCAAAAGTGTAGGTCATGGTGTAACCTGTTTATTAAAAGGCGATTTGTGAATTTTCTTTTTCAGAGATGGTGCTCCTTATTGTGAAAAGGACTATCAAGTTCTTTTTGGAGTCAAATGTGAAGCATGTCACCAGTTCATTACTGGGAAAGTCCTAGAGGTAGGTGTTTTGTAAAACAGAGTGTAAGAATTGGGCCATGTCCCATTGTGTCCTCATGCAACCGCAGAGAATACAAGAATTCTCATCAGAAAGCTTTTTCTACTGATTTTAAGGCAAAGTTGCTAATTTTCAGAAATATTTTCAGTGGTTTAGCTTTGCAGTCATCAGGAAAAGTATGTGATAGGGAATTAACTGCACTAGTTTCTATGGATCTGTGGTTTCTGTGTTTCTCTTGTAATGGTGACGTACAGAGTCTGTTGCACTGCTTGTTCTGTGTCAGGTTTGGTATACTTTTAGAAGTAATTTGAGTATTGGAATCACCTGTGGGAACTGTAAGTTTGCCAAAACTTATGACAAGAGATTTCTCTTTTTAAATGAGGCCAAATGATCTGAATGAGGCTGAGAAGGTGAGAGGGCAGAAGGTACTGGAGAGGTAAATTACATGTCCAGAAATGAGAAGGTAGAAACCATCTGAACCACTTCTTTTGTTGACTCTTAGTTGGAGTCCTCAGTGTTCTCATTGAAACTGACCAAATCTTTTTAGACTTCTATCTTTTGTTGTCAGTACTGGTCTCCTTCTCCTGTGGCTGTGATGAGTCTCCTTTGAGCTGGAATCTTTGAACTATGCATGGATTCCTCTGTGTCATCTTCAAAATGTTTAAGGGGCAAAAGTGCAGAGGACTTTCCTTGTCACGCTGTCATTGAGATATGAGAAGCAAAACTGTTCTCTCTTTTCCCTGTAGGAAATTCTGTTCAATGGAAGGAACCTAAGCTTTGAACTCAGGTCTGGGGCTGGGTGTATGGCTTGACTCCAGCTTTAGTGATTTTTAATACCCTACTTTTCCTTGGAAAAAGGCCTTTACATAATAAAGTTTGTGGAATAAATGGGGAACCACAAAGAACTTCAGTTACAAGTGAAGAGGAAACTGGATGTACTGTATGTTTTTCAGTGAATAACAGAAAATAAACCTTGAAAGTGTTACAGAAATAAAAGGAGCTGGGATTTGCTGGTGAACATGTATTACAGGTTCTCCTATTTGTGTTGCATCTGCTATGGGTGTAAGACTGTGTCAGCCCTCATATAAATAGTTTCAGGTTTGACATGAAGTGGTAAAAGCTTGTGGTTCTAGTTCTGGGGGTTTCTCTAGTCCAATATTTGGAATATTAACCAGGCTGGTAGCCACCAAATGAGGGACTCTGAACGCGTGTGGACACGCCGTGCATTTGTCACTGCATCTGTTGGAAGGAAGTACAATTTTTTAATTAGCCAGGTTCTTGAATCTGCCTCCTTTGCAATGTGTGTCTAATTCCTTTGGAAGCCTGCATAGATAATTAGAACAATCTGAGTTTTTCTTTGAGTAGGAAGGCTGTGTCTCTGGCTTTAATCTAGTGGTCTGCTACCGTCTGCTTATCTATTCCCGTCTACTGATGAGTTTTTCATTTTAGTACTATGTATTGGTGACCCCATAGTTGCATTCCAGTGCAGGAAGCACTGCAGGAGAGAAGTGAGTTTGGGAAGCATAAAATAATTCTAAACTTATTTTAGATGACATGATACAAGCAATGCAGCCTGTTCAGAGACATGGAGATGAAAATTATAAAAGGGAAGGTAATTGGAGCCTGTGGAGAGCTGGGAAGAAATAAGCTATTCCTATTTGGAGCCTTCTGTGTGATGGAAGTGAATATAGCAAGCTTACACTCATGTTACTCTTCCTTGCATCAGTGAGAAAGAAACCTAGCTTGCTGAGAGGATCATCAGCTGTATCCTTTCAGAACCGAATAAATTGAGACTAAGGAAAGATTCAGTCGATTGACCTAGGATTTAGGTGTCCATCATAACCTGAACTTTAGCTTACATTATCAGAGACATTGTGTCCCAGGCAGAACCTTGATGCAGCAATTTGGTCCCAGGGTTGGTTTCTTACTCTCCTGGTAGCTATTTATTATCAGAAGAGACAACGTTTTGGTGAAGCAATGAAATATGACCAACCTCTTGCAAGAATCCACCTCTTCTAAGAGTCAAAATGAGATTACAAACCCAAAGATTTTTCCATTTCACCTAGCCCCTGCAGAATCAGAATATGCTGATGAATTAGAAACAGACCTTTTGAATGATCTTATCAATACATGGAAATATTAAGCATGTTGAGTTCTGGGTGAGACTAGAAATTTTGCTTGAATATTTGTGGCTCTCATTGATTATCAGAGGCATAACTCATAATAATACAGTAGAGGGCAGCAGCAGTTCTCAATATGTAACTAAGACCAAACTCCTCTAAAGCCTGTAGAAGTTGAATTACACATACAGTGCAATTCTTGAAGGCTGAAACTTTCACTGTAAAAATGTGTACTGTGACGTCAGGGAGGCCGTTCAGACATTGGCTTAACTGCATTACAGTATGTATTGACAGTCTGAATAGAATTATAGAACAAATCACAGAATGGTTTGGGTTGGAAGGGACCTTAAAGATCATCTATTTCCAACCCCACTGCCATGGGCAGGGACACCTGCCGCTAGACCAGGTTGCTCCAAGCCCCATCCAACCTGGCCTTGAACACTGCCAGGGATGGGGCATCCACAGCTGCTCTGGGCAGCCTGTCCAATGTCTCATCACACTCATAGTGAAGAGTTTCTTCCTAATACCTAATCTAAATCTGTCCTCTCTCAGTTTAAAGCCATTCCTCCTTGTCCTATCACTACATGCCCTTGTAAAAAGTCCCTCTCCAGCTTTCCTGTAGTCCCCTTTAGGTACTGGGAGGCTGCTGTAAGGCCTTCCCAGAACCTTCTCCTCTCCAAGCTGAACAACCCCAACTCTCCCAGCCTGTCTTCATAGGAGAGGAGCTCCATTCCTCTGATCATCTTTGTGGCCTCCTCTGGACTCGCTCCAGCAGGTCCGTGTCCCTCTTATGTTGGGAGCCGCAGCGCTGAATGCCGTACTCTGTCCTGGTGGGGACTAGCAGGAGTGGAGTAGAGGGGAAGAATCACCTCCCTTAACCTGTTGGTCATGTTTCTTTTGCTGCAGCCCAGGATTTGGTTGGCTTTTGGTGCTGTAAGTGCACATTGTCGAGCCATGTTGAGCTTTTCATCCACCAGCACCGCCCACAAGTGCTTATTCTCAGGACTGCTCTCAATCCATTCTCCACCCAGCCTGTATGGATACTGGGGATTGTCCCAAGCCATGTGCAAGACATTGCACCTGGCCTTGTTGAACTTTGAGATTTGCTTGGGCCCACCACTCAAACCTGTCAAGCTCCCTCTGGATGGCATGGATAGTCTGTGAATAGAGTTCTGTAGGTACCACCTGGGAATGCAGATGCAGAGGAGACATTCAAGCAGTTTCTGTCATTAAGTGATGCTTCAAAATATTAGAAGATACAGGTGAGCAGCTAACATTCAATAATCAGAGCAATTTAGCAGAACCATGGACTAGTTTCTTGGCTTGTCCTAGAAACCTTTTACGCTGTCAGAGATGCACTGTTCCAAAGGGGCAGTACTGATGCATCTAAATTAGACTAAAGGAACTAATATGTCAAAACTTAGGATCAGAAAATCATGTGTCAGCACGTATGCCTGCTTTGGGCAGAAAAGGTACTCTTAAGGATGGGGTCAGAGCATGACATAAATCCTCTGGTAATAACGGAGATGAGGTATCAGAAGCAGCCACAGAACATAATTCACAGAACAGGATGCCACAGTTCAGGGAGGGCTGCAGCACTGTTTGAGGCAGGACAATTAACAATCTCCTTATCCTGTACAGGAAATCACCTGCAACCTTTCAGTGCACCTGGAATTTTAATTCTGATGAAGCTTGAGATTCTCGTGGGAGGATTATTGTCTTCCCTCTTTGTTTCCTTTGGCAACATTTCCTTGGCAAATCTGGGTATTTTTGAGGATGTATATCATGTGGTTGTCTCTTGTCCTGCTGCATGTCTTGGGAAGGAAACCATCTTCTTGGTGTGAAGCAGCAGAATTACAGGAACTGTCTAGGTATAGGTTATAGCATCACTGACCAGCCCGAGTTATACCTACTAACATTGTGGGGGGGGAAAAAACAAAGCACTGTATTTTGTCTTTGTTAATAAATGGTAGTAGTAAATACACTGAGCAGTATTTTTCATTTTATTTTTCAATAAAATTATTTGTTATGTCAGAACAGAGTATACTATTTCATCATATTCATCTAAAGAAATTATTGGAAGAGATTGCTGGGAAGTATATAGTACATTGTCTGCAAACACTTCCCTTTAATGAATCAGAAGTCATTAACAGCATGCCACTGTAGTGCTGCTTTATTTTCTCCTTATTCTTACTACATCTGGGACAGTCTGTAGAAAAACTGAAGGGAGATGAAAGCGTGAAGCCAAGCTTTGGGTTCACAGAGGCTGGTGGTATCTTTTTTTCTAGTAAAACGTTTTTGGGTTGGTTTTTTTTTTTTTTTTCAATTTAAATAGAAATTGAGATTCTTTGCATCATTGCAGGCTTGCAGCTCCTGCTCATTTTTGTCTCTTAATATGGCTCAGCACCTCTGAAAAATCAGGCTTTCAGTCCTCTACAATGAGTAGCCAGTGAGAGAGACAGGTGCTCCTGGTGTGGTCCTCAGAGTCCTTGTCTCAGAAGTAGCTATGCCATGCCCCTGGTAGGCACCATCAGTAAAGCCTGTCAGAAAGTCCAGGGTTTGAGTTAAACCTGAAGATTCAGGCCCTGAGAGGGTGGACTCCCTCCAGCTATTCCGTAGAGGTGATCCCTCTGCTGAGTTTAAGAAATGCATTACTAGAAGCAGTACTTATTGTGCAATATTCGCATATCTCAGAAGAATGCTCTTTTTTCTAGGCCATAGATCTAACAACTTTCAATACTCATGAAAATATGCAAGAAAAATACCACGTGCATTTATGTCGGCTCAGGTATTTCTCATGTATTACTTGAGACATAACTTTCTGTGACAAATAATCGCAGATGATAGATGAGTGCACGCTAACACAGTAAGTGTGATTAAGTATCCAATATGAAATAAGATATTGCGACTTCTTGAGCATACTGGATACTTTAATACTTGAGTATTTCAGGAAATGTTGTCAAGGCAATAGAGATGAGTGTTTTTCCTTGGGTTTCTCCAGCAGAAAAGAACCTTTATTTATAAAAAATTACTAATTTTCCATTAACTCTGATGAAAAACATTTTTATTGGGCAGTAACAGCATAGTAAGAGTGAGGTTTTTCACTAAGCTATTTTTTTCATAGCTTCAAGGCTTGCCTATTGAAAGAGGCCCATTTGACCCTAATCCTGTAAATTTCTATGTAGACATGTATAACTCCAGAAATCGAAGTAAAATTCAGCACATATTTAGCCATTTGAAAGATGCTAGCCTCCATAATTTTTGTCTAATGTGGTTATCATACACAATGTAACTATTCTCCAATGAGAAGCTTTCCATTGACTTCAGAGAATGGTGGATCACACCAATACCTATATATTTCATCATTGCTTATCTGAAGTGTTTTACAGAACTTCTAAGTAGTATTTTTTTAGTTCTGCAGAAAGACAACATCAGGCAGAAACAGGTGGAGATTTTGCATGAAGTCATACAGAAAGCCTGAGAATAAGATTCAGGTCTTAAGATTTTCACTTTTTTTTGGCTTTTGCTGATATGAACAGGATTTGATCTCACAGTCTAGAGATAAAGATGTATATATCTGCTATCAAATCCCTCAACCGTTTTGCTACTCTACGCATTTATTTTCATAATGGTACTTGCTTAATATTCATTTGCAAATAAATAGCCATTGTGTGATTTCTCCTGGCTGTGCGTAACTCAAGTTCCTGTTCTAATGGGCTGCTGCCTGCCCTGTGTTTGTTTTCTGTGCACTATTGAAACTTACACCCCACCTTGTAAGCAGTGGCATAACGTCATTTTAACAGATGGACCTGAAAAGAGAAATGCCAGGGCACCAGAAGGCTCCCTTGACTTCAGCCTGCAAGGTCAAGTTTAAAATGTGGTTTTGATATTGTAATTTATGGTGAGCTTTGCCTGATTTTAAAGAGGAGTAGTAATTTAAGATGCAGCATTTAATGTGAAGGAGGTTTAGTACTTGTAGATAGTGTCACTTCAATGTGCCAGTATTCATGACTCTGAAAGAAGTCAATTCTGAGACACCTTGACTTCTGAAGTTAGAAATAAATAACAGTAAGGGGGGGCAGGAGGAGGGGAATCCAAGCAAACAGCGAAAGCTGCTGTGATTGTCTAAGGAAACTGTATCCATATTTAAGAGGCAAAGAATGTGAGCCCAAAGAGCCCGTAAGTTTCTCCAAGTATTGTTTTCAGAGCTAGATCTAGGAACTGGTTCTTTAGATGTGAATGTGTCTGTTTGAAATAAATAACAAATAGATGACAGAACAACATTGCTGTTTCATATATGAATTGTAAATTATTTATTCAAACAATGCCTGTTTATGTTGTTCAGGGATGTGCCTTCTGCCAACATCCATGTAAGCAACTTTGCTCTTGTAAGTGTATTAGTGTTCAGATGCTTCAGTTGATTGACTTTCAGGGAAACTCAGTAGTCTGCATGTTTAAGTAATTTATTTTAAGGAGATTTATGCTCATAGCTCACGTGAAAACATCACACTTCTCTGCAAAGATCAGTACAGAGTTTAGTTTGGTATTTCAGTACCTTCATGCATCTGGTCCTGTGCTTTCTAGGTTGAGGAGCCATGCAGAGAATCTCTTAAAACAAATGAGTTTGATTTCAATTCCATTCAGAAATGTTAAATGAAGGACTAACATGTATTATTCTGCTGAATGAAGTATTTAGTAAGGCTGTTTTCATAGTAGTTATGGAGCAAGTATCACAAAATGTGTCATTTACTGGATTTTAATGATGTAACCTATACTGGTAATACAGGTTGAGGTGTTGTAAAATTTTAAAAGGCTTATAAATGAAGCAATTAATGAAATGAACAAAGACTGGTGGTATGATGGATCCATAAGGGTTTGGTTTTGGTGGTAAAAGTGGTCATTAAAGTTGTGGTAAAATAATATCCCTGAACAATGTATTACCATTCTGTTTTCATAGCACTAGGCATCTGCTGGTTTGGGCGTCTTACAGGCTCGGGAGAGACTTTGCTCTCAACCAGTATCTCCCAGTTACCACTGTCACCTTTACACACCATAAAAATGCAGGGAGAAGGGCTACACAGCAAATGAGAAGTAGTGGAGCTTAGTGCATGCTTTGTTAGGTTTGTCATTTGCTTTGTGTGTTTAATTTTAGTGCTGTTACAGTAAATGAGAAAACATTAACATGTTGCCTGAATGTCCCGGGTAAATGGTAAGAAAAAGCAGCAGCACTGCTGTGGTCGTTTGCCCTTGTAGTCAGACAGGTATATACTGCAGACCACAGGGCCTTTTTGATTGTGGAAAATACCCGTTGAGACATCAGATGTGGTCAGTGCACAGGGCCCGCTGTAAACTCATCCAATGTTCATAGGCTGTGTCTGAAGCGTGATCTCACCCTGAACATGCAAATGGGATAAAGGGATACGTGTAGCAGCAGTGTGAGCGGTGGCCCCAGCACTCTGCCTGCATCTATCTGAACTGGACTAGAATACAATCTCAGTGTAATTGTTTCTGACAAAACTAGACTATCACTCAAGAGGCTGTATAAATTCTTTGATAGCTGTGGAAATAATATTTAATAAATTCTAGAGAAAGACAGCACTAATCTCATATTCCACAGACACCTCTCCCCAAGAGAAAAACGTTCTGAGTTGTAGCAACATCAAACAGTGACACACAAGTGATGAGGAACGGTCCTGTCCCTGCCTGGGCTGGTGTTTTCCCCCTTTTTCAGAATAGGTTGGCTGAGTTACTGCTGGAGTGGGTTTGATGTGCAGGGAGGATTATTTGGTGTTTTGGTGGGTGTGTGCAGGAGAGCGCGTGAGTGCGAGCAGAGGAGGAGTGAGACTCGGGGCTGGGTGTAGTTACAGCACTTCCCTGTGAGCTGCTTCTGTGAGAACACAAGCCATCTGCACATTGCTTCTGGTAGTGCTCCCAGTCTGAACGGAGGTGCAGGGAGTCTGCCCGCCAGGCTGAGGAGGGAATGGATTTACACTGAAGATTAGCAGAAGGTAAGCCCCTTCCTGTGAAACTAGATCTGAACTGGAAGGGGTCATGGCTTTCTTTTGGCAGGGAGAAGGTGGTGCAGCTTTGCGATGTGACTGAATAGCTTACCAGTGGTATCAAAACAGGGTACTTGTAATGTTGTTCTGTGCACCAGAAGGATTTTTTTAAAAGGCTGTGTGTAGTTATGTGGTTTAGATAAAGGGAGAGCAGATAACTCTCCCTTTTTTGTTTTTAAACTGCCAGTAAGAGAGGAGAACGGCATGGGGCTTGGGCTGTTTCTGATTGCAACTGCTTGCTGATGTATGGAGGAGCAATGCAATTCTTTATCTCAGATCATTCTTGATACAATTTGTTGGCTCTCTTGATCACTTCTGGAGATTTGTTGCATAGAAATAAGGTTAAAGTTTGTTTCCAGTCTCACTGACTGTTGGCTGAGAAACATGTTTTATCAGTGAATGTAGAATACCGATTGGTTTTTTTCCCCCTAATGTGGGTTTGTTTGCCTAAAAATGCGGAAGTGAAAAGTTTAATAATAACTCGGATATGGGTAGATGGTTCAGAAAGGTTGTCTAGGTAGCAGAGTAGTAATGTAGATTTAACTTAATTTGGACTACCCTTCCCTGATGAAAAATATGCTGCTGTAATTGCCTAGAACACCACACTATGCACGTGGTCAAAAATCTAGAATAACTATACTTCCAGAAAAATAACATCAATTGCTTCAAGTAAAAACCTTTCTAACAGCATTTTGGGGATTCCACCCCCACCCCCATATCAGAAGATTGAATTTGGCAAGAGGGGTATCTGTAGTTGGGAAAGACTTGCTATATAAAGCTGACAAAAGAGTATCTCAAGTTGACAGAGCCCCAACAGAAGTTCAGTTGCTGTGGCAGCATAATCAAGGTGTCAACTTCTCAGCAGTGGTTTGGAAACCATCCTTCAGTCAATTTGAACATCAATAGGAAGGGGAGGAATGTTAAGAGAATGTAGGGGTGGTGAATAAGAAGCGAGTTGTAACAAGTAATTTGAAAAAATAACCAATAAAAGCTTCCTTATTGCCACAAAGGGATTTGTGAAATCTTGCGGGTGCTTATAAAACCATGGCTTATCTGTAGAAATTGCTTTTGTGAGTCGTGTTGCTGATTAGGATCTCTATTTCCTAGCACAGCATCTTCAGCTTCTACCTTTTCTTAGTTAAATGTTCTCTAGTGTGTTTCTTGCACTTAATATTACTGAAAAACTCTAGCAAGCTGATCAAAATAATTCAAAATGACATAATGACATTTCAGTAGAGGCATTTATATTAGTATACCTGCCACCAACAGCAGCCTTTGTGATACGCAGGCATTGCATGTGTTCCAGTAACACACAACAGATACTTCAAAAAAGTAGCTTTTTCATGTTGTAAAGGTGCACATAATATGTACCAGCTTTTAGTAGAAGAGCAACTTACCTGAGTGACTTTATTTTACTTGGTACATAGCTGTATTAAGAATTCAGTGGCATGGTTGTCACTGCAGAGCACGTCTTGTTCTCCTCTCGGAACAGCCTGCTTTAGGGAAAACATAATACTCTATTTTTATTTTGTAGCTCATATTGCTGCTTCTGTTCATCTTTTAAACCTTTGCATTGTGCTCGTGCTACCTGCTCACAATCATCCACGTCAGAGATACAAAATTAATAATGATCCCTGCACCAAAATACTTTCACTGAAAACAAAAGTTCCTCCAGTGTCACAGTCTTACCGTCGATTGGGCTGTAGGGATAGGGGTGAGAATGCACTCTGTAGCAATATAAAATTATTTCAGCCGCTTTTTGTTTCTCACAGACTGAGATCACCACAAAGAATGGGTAAAGTGGTGAAATATTTCTTTGCAGGATTGTGCTCTTTCATTTTTAAGTCCTGCTTTCACTGGAGAGTTTGCTACTGGCTTCTAGAAAGAGCAGGATAGAATGTAGACATGTCCCCTGTAAAAAGTAGTTATTGGGAGGAATGCAGCAATGACAGGTTTGAAACTGGAGAAGTGGAGACCAGCCTGTTGGGGCAAGCCTGTAGCTGTCACCTGTTTGTAATAGGCTCCATCCTGGTATTGTGCTCACTGCTCACTCAGGGAGGACTCAGTCCCCTCTTTTGTCTGCTTTGTCAGGGTACTTTCCAGGGGGCAGGGGGAAGAAAAGAGAAACAGAACCAAAGGATATGTCTGGAATCTGTAAGCACTTTGAAATCCACAGAACTAGCACCTGTCTTTACTAAGCAGGTGCTTTACAGATGAAGAAATAGGATACACATGAGTATTTTGTGGGTGATTATCTGTTTGAAATGGCCACCTGGAGCACAAAATGGGTAGATTTTAATTACATGCTCATACTACAGTAAAAAATTATACAGGTCTAATAGTTCTTTGGATAGATATCTGGTGTGTATGACATTTATGACAAGCCTTTTTCTTTGTAAGAGGGGAAAATAGGACGCAGGAAGAGAAGCACCTTTTCATCACCAGCAACACGGATACTCTGGCATTGAAACTGTCTGTGAAACTAGCTTAGGATGTTTTGTGGTTTACAGAGGTCTCTGGAATGAGCATTATAAATCATTTGAATACGAGTTAAAATGTTAAGAATTGACTTTTACATGTAGGATTTGGAGAAAAAGATTTGTTATCCATACAGATCAATCTGCTGTTGCTTTGAATTCTGTAAAGTAGTTGCATGTTGGCTGGAAAATGTTTTTTTCCTAGCAATGAGGAGGGTAAGAACTGATGCAGTAAAAGACTTTATCCAGACTTATCTCTGCAGCACCCTTGAACTACTGCTGCTGAGGCAACAATCATGGAGACCCTGTACTCTGTTGAAAACTGAATAGTAGCAAATTATGTTAGGTATCCCTTTCTCCTTTATGTCCATCACCTCTTTCCTGTTCATCACCATAGTAATATGTTATATCACGGTTATTTTGTTGGAATAGTTTTCCCATGCTAACTAGAAATGTTGATTTTATACAGAGCTGAAGAAAACAAGGTGGGAAGCAAAATTCCTGTATCTTGGCTCTGACAAACATACTCTTACGGAGTGTTCATGCCAGTGAGAATTCAAAAGTATACTTGCATAGTTTTGCATCTGTAATTGGAAATCACATTTATCAGCAATGAGAAAACTGACAAATAGGACAAAAAATGGACTTCTGCCAAAAATGAAAGGCTCAGCTTTTAGCAGAGTGCGTATTTGTGGGCTGACATTTATTCAAAGTTAGTCTATTTGAAAAAGAGACAACTATTTCTCTGCACTAACTGTCCACTGGTTACCCTGATGTTCTTTGATATTTCCATTTTAAAATAGTGTAGCATAAACACTTTGGCCAGAATTACAAAATGAGGATTCCTGAGAAATGTCTGGATGTAGTCACATCCAGGCTCATAATTATATATGGGTGACTGGAGTCAAGAGCAATGTGGTTATGGAGAAAAATATTTGAAGAAAATCTGTCCCTCCCCTAGATTGTCATCTGTTGCTTGTTGTTACCTCTTTCTGGAAGAAACTGTGAAAGGTAGTGAGTAGCATTGGAGTTCATCAAGGACAAAACCCATTCTTTAGGCTTTTTAAAGCATTTGCCGATCAGAATAGTCATAATGACAGCGACTTTTAGGATCAGTTTGCTACAAGAGCAGGCTCTAGGTACTAAAAGAAAAAATACTCTCTGCTCAATTCACCTAACATGTTTTCCTATTAGAACAATCTATGAGTCTCCCAGGTACAAATTAGCATAAAGAGAGTCCTTCATGTCTGCTTAGTTTCTTACGGACTACCTTTGTTTTATATTTTCTGGTTATATTCTACGGATGTCCTGGGTCTGCCTTCATGCTTAGTTTCTTTTCCTCCCTCCTTTGGCCCTCACAACTTTTATTTCTCTTTTGTTCTTGGGACACTCCCTCTGAACTGAATGCACACATCGGAATGGAGAGCAGGCTTTGCTAAATCGCATGCCAAAGGTTGCATGGTTCCTGAAACAGCCTTCTGACAGAAAACTGGAAAGTCAGTTTTGTGTTAGATTAACAAGGAGATCAGCTGCAATTATTTAGGTCTTGTGGTGTGCTACATGGAGGTCCAGCAGGGCTGGGAGTCTGGGAATTTGAGTTCTCTGCTTGGCTCTGCTGCAAGCATGAATTTTGATCCAAGGTGAGTTTCTTCATCTCTCAAACTCACGCTTGCTTCATCAGTTAGAAAGTGGTTTGCACTTGCCCACTGAAGAGTTAACGTGAGTTTTGCCTACTGCTACATTGACCTGTTTTCTCAACCTTCCCCATACTAGAGAGCCCTATCGTACTGCTGGACTCGCTGGGTCAGCACACTCAACCCCGGAACCTGGTGCTGCACTTGAGCTGTCTCTCTGAACCACAAGCCACATCAACAAAAGCTCCCTTCTAACAGCAAAACCCCTGCTATACCAGGAATTTTGCTGCTTGGCTTAGATGGGTCTCAGTCAACTGATTCAGCTCTACTGGAAATTTTTCCAGTGTAACCTTAGACTCTAACTATTCTGCTGGTTTGGTCCAGACCTGTGCTGCTTAGGAGGAGCCTGATGCATGTGTAAAAGCTTTTCTCTATGTAGAGCCCATTGGAATGGATTTTAAGGTCAGAGGAGTGGCTAAAATCATCTTGCTTGCCCATCTCTTCTCAAAATCATAGAGCTTTTCCACAGAAACCAACACAGAAAGCTTATCCTTAGGGAGATTATCCTGCTTTGTCCTGGCAGACTCCAGAGCGATTGTAAGGCCAAAAATTTTCCCTCTTGCTGCTTAAATTACCTTTACTTTTTAGAAACTTCACCTTATTTTGAAGTTAAATTTGTCAAACTTCAGCTTTTTGATGTTGTCATAGTTTTTCCAATTGAATTGAAAAGCTCATGCTCCTTCCTGCTGTTATCTCTTTTCTTTGCTTTTAATCACCTATCCGTTGTGATCTAGTCATCGCTGAAGCCTCTCTCTGAATAATTATTTGACTCACAGCTGAAGATTCGTGTTATTTTAATGGTTCTCCACTGAAGTCTCTTCTGTAACTCCACATGTACACACTCATCAGTGTTATAATGATGGTGTTGCAGTATCTTTAGTCAAAAGCAAAACCTTTTTTCTGCTTTTCCTTTATATTCTTTTTATACATTAAATGATCAGAAGAGCCAGGCCTTTCAGCTACCTTGAGAGCATTCTTCTGGGAGATTATTAATGATGTTCTCAAACTGCCTCTTTCGGTTGCTGTTGCCACAGTCTCACAGGGCCCTGCTTTCTTGATTTGCAGGCATATTATGTTAGATTATTAAAAGATACTTGTTTGGTTTAGATAGCTTAAATTAGCATTGTCTTTGAGTCATCAGCAGATTTACCAGGAAAGGTTTTATATTCTTGTCCTGGCCAGTAGTAGAGGTACCTCATGCTGTGGGTAGGAGGAAGTGATCTCTGAGTTATCTGGCTCAGCTGAGCCTCCCCTGCTAACACGTCCATCTGCCAGAGAGCTGCCTAGCTGTAGTTTTCTTAAGACTCTTGAGTACAAATTATTCAAGTCTTCTAATTTGTAAACGTTGATTCATGGCAAACACTATTAAAAAAAATCTTGTTCAATAGATAGTATCAAACAGGAAAAATATGTCTTTCAGCATTGTCAAGTACAGACCATAAAGAAAGATACACTTTGCGAATACTCCTGCCTTTTCTGTGTCATCTTTCATCATTTTTTATCCACAGCGCACAAGGGATCTTTGCCTGATCATGATTTTTTTAATCATGTTTTAAATAGACTCTTTTAAATATGTCTTTAAACATATTGCCCATAGTTATTTCTTTGTTTCTAGCTTTCTTATCAGTTGTCTTTATTTCTAACTTAGTGACTTAGCCATTGATGATTATTTTCTTTTAGTTAATAGTAACTCAATTAAGATTTTTTTTCTGTGCATTGAACATATGGACCATGATTACTTTCTTGTTTGTAATTTAGAGTAGATAATTTGGGATGTTCAGTAGGTTGTCTTAAACATTCCTGGGTTTATCCTTTTATGGTTACTTTAAGAACTAGTAATATGTATCTTCCTTTAAAATTCCACATGCACACACACATATATATGTGTATATGACACTGCTCTTTATTTCTGTCGGTCTATACATGCAATCAAATCATGATCAGAATGGAGATAATTGCTGATTTGGGGAATGCAAATAATCTTTTTATGTTAGGATGAGGTCTCGTATTTATTACCTGCTGTCAGGTGCAAGACTTTCTGATTTATGAAATAATTATTTTGTGGTTTTTTTAAGATAAAAAGAAGGTTTGTTACTGACTTTTCTAGCTAAATCTCAGCAGGCTGAAGTCAGCTATAGTTCTACTAAGTTGTTTCTCATTAAATAAATTAGTAATATCTCAGTGTTCCAAGATACTTCCCATTGTTTTGGAGATACCATTGCGGCACTGCAAATACTGCTTCAGTTAACGTGATCTGCTAATCCATATACGTCGAGCTGTGTTGTTAGAAGTTCACCTAGAGGGACAGGCCAAGGGACTAACAGTCACTTCATGCAGAAATCTAAAAGGACAAAGATGGTTGTCTTTCATTCTTGAACTCATATATTCCTGATAACTCAGTGGTCCTGTTATCACCAGACAAAAGAAAACGTGACCTAGATTACTCGGAAAGTGGGAGATTTCTGGTGTCATGGAAGATTGCATATCATATGCATCCGGAACATAATTCACAAGACTTCATGCTGTCCCTTGACGTGTGCCTTGTAATTAACACTCGGCAGCAAACCGAACTAAGAGCTTTGCTTTGCTTTCAGCAGGCTAACAGCTGTGGCTGAAGTGGCTTTCTCACCTTGCTGCAGAGAGACTGGTCTCTCAACTGCACAGCTCAGCAGACCTACACAACACTCTCAGTAGTCAGTAGAGAACTTTTGCTGGCTGGGTGAGACAAAGTTATAGTTATGCCAGTATTAGGCTGTTTGAAAATGCCCTTGGCACTGTGTGAAGATATTGTAAAGTAGCTTTGCTGATTGATTCTGATTCCAAACTAATCGAGCAATATGAACATGCATCTAATCAGGTCCTTTAGATGAAGTATCTTTTCTTGTCAAAACATCTGTGCTGGACAAAATGCATACAAGATGAAGAAATACTTAGTTCTCTAATGCTTTGTGAAGCCTAAATATTACAGATGACGTAGAAGGTCCACACCTATACTTATGAGCTGGACCTGTTCCAGCATTGTTAAGAAATAGAGGAGGGTTTTGTATCAGGCCTTGCCAAATACTTGCTGTTGAGAAGCTAAAAAAAACATCTCTGCAATAAACAAGGTTTATAAGAAAATTAAATTGTGGATACTGGATTTTGCCCTGGTGCACCTAAAATAAGGGTAATGAAGGCAGTGAATTAACAGATCTGTATTAGAATGAAACAATAAAATCTAGTGCATTCCTCTAGATTGTTTCTGATTAACCACATGTTCAGTCACTGGAATTAGGTTTCTCTGTGCATAAATGTAACCCAGGATCCTAACAGAGATGATGTTGAAATGCTGGCAATAGGTAGTAAAGATGTGTTTGCTGTTGCTTTGCTCCTCTGTACAGCTCACAGTATTCTAACTGGCCACTTTGGGCTACTGTGGGTACACTTCTTAGCTGGAATTACCTTTTTAGAGTGGAATTACCTTCTTTGTACGACCTCCTGCTGTTAACTGTTTAAATAATACGGAGTTCTTAACTTTGGTTCGGTGTGTAGCAGTAGGTGGATTTGTCCCGCAAAGTCAGAATGAATAGCTGCCATAAAGAACATAGTTAGTAGTTAAGCTTCTCACCTGTGTGCAACTTGCTCAACATTGGATGTTGCGGGAAAGTAAGAACTGAAAGCAGAGCTGACACTGCAGTCACAAGCAACTACTAGTTTATTACTGAAGTAAGTCCAGTTGATATTCAGCCGCCATGAGGACTGTTTCTTCATGCCAACAGAGCAATTGCACAACTGGGGGTTTAGCCTGAATCATTACTCAAATCTTTGCTATAAGGAAAAATTATATTACACACAGCTAATAATTGCATTGCTATTAACAGCAGCTAATGGGTATAACAATACTGTATGCTGATGGAATTAATACTGATCAGTTACAATATTACAGTCCATCTGTTAAGGAATACGCTAGCATGACATTGGCAGTCACTGTTGGAATGCTGGGAAGTATTTTTTGTATAAAAATCAGAAAGTGGGCATGAATCAACTGTGCAAGTGTTCATAGCAGCAGGGCAGATGCAGTTTTGGCTTACCCAAGACAGCATCGCAATCAGTGGATGGCTCCAAGGGTCTTCCATGTCTCTTGCCTGCATGTTGTCATTCAGATTTACACAGTCATGGCCTCACGCTCCATTTCCCACTTTCCCCCAGTCTTCTGTCTTGTAGCCCCATCAGCTTGGGAACTCCCAGTGTGAGCTCAGCTTCCCACTGCTCCATCCTGTCTCAGGTTGAATAGAAGGACAGACTGCCGAGAGCTGTTTCTATTGAGATGTTATGACAGTAGTGTTAAAAACAGCTTTAGAAGGTCCTAGTTTTAAAGATACATATCAAACAAGGATTTATCAGCTGAGAATTTTTTCAGCATTTGAATCACTTTACACTTTCCTTCCTTTTGTAGTAATTATGGTAGATGTTGAAGTCCTTTAGAAGCCAGGTAAGCTGCACTTCTGTATCTAAGCATAGATATTTGTAGTGACTTGCTAAACAGATAAAAAGCCTGGGAAAAATGAGTGGACAGTTTGGGTCAGGATGTTATTAGAGGCAGATTTTGGTCTTCATAGTGTTTCTGCTGTTCCAGCCACTTGTGAGCTCACAGAAGCCTGCAGAGAAGGAAACAATGGAATTTGATGTTATGCTGAACATCAAACAGGGTTGAAGGTTCTCTGACCTCTGCAAGTAATTAAAATAAAGCTTCACTGGAAAATGATAGGCTACTGCCACAGTTCCTGTTTAACAATTCACAACATTCCTTAAGGGGTTTAAAAGATGAGTCCAAGTTATTCTCTCTTCTGCTCCTTACTCCTTAAGAGACTATAAGAAATCAGGTCATTCTCCTCAGAGTCATGGCAGAACTAAATATTTGATTAGGTTTGTCTATCAAATGGGCCTATTATACCTGTTCATAAAAATTTTACAAAGAAGGAAAAGAAGGGGAGGGGGGGAATGGCACACTTTTACTCTTAAATGTACTCTTTCAACTGCACAGCATTTTTTGTAGTATTTAGATAGTATTAGAAAAGTAAAGCTTTCTACACGTTTAATAGCTGTTTGTCAGGTGAATGCTAAGATGGCTTTGAATGGAGAATGAGTGCAGCTGTGCAAATGTAATGCAACAAATATGCACTTAATTGTGTCCTTTGGCCAGCAGAAAATGTCTGTTGGTAATTAGTTCTTCCTCTACCAGACCCACTGGCATGTGAGCTCTCCTAGCGGGATTCTTGTTATTGTTCTCTCTGGCTCTTGTTCGCTGTTATTCTGGAAGGAAGGACAGAACTGAAGGCATGAGTAATAGGAAATCTCAAGCTCTCACGTTTACCAAAGAGGAAAACATTTATTTAATCAGACTAGATCTCTACAAGCACTCAGAGAATAAAAGTTAGTCTTGCGGGAAGTGAGGACAGAGTGGGGTGGACTCAGAAAATATAATCCTTGGCTTTTGAAGTACTGTTGCTGTGGGGTTAAAGCTGGATGTGTGCTTGATGCAGGTACTTTTATACTGGATTTCTGGGGCACGTTGTGTCAGCTTGTGTGCAGCTGTGTTTGTAGCTCCCAGGTTGGAGTAATTCTTGCAATACCCACCATTGCTTTCCTTGACACCTAAGAGCAACAGTACAGTTTTGGCTTCAGGAGCTCCCCAAAGGCATCTTGATAAAGTGAAGGCAAATGGGTGTTGTGCACATTGTGAAGAGGTTGGAGCATCAGCTGGGTGAAAAGGGGTTGTACAGGAGCTCAGTGCATTGTGTTCAACTGGTGCTTCAAATACCTCCCTACCTCCTAGCTTTTTAGTTCACCTTTTGAAGTGCAAGAGGATTTTTTTAAGCTTGATGGACACAGTGTGTAATGCAATGGCCATGTTCTGCCACCTTTCTTGTTCTAGACTATCGCACAGCGTTATTACCCCCACATTTAAGGGAGCCTTCAAAGTCCTCCGTAAACAGTATACGGTGGCTTTTAAAATGGCATTGCAGTCCGGCTTCATCAGCTAAGGAGGATTTGTATGTTCAAGTTGAAGTCATTTAAGAGAACAGTATGGTGGAAGAAGGCTAAAAATTGATAGCTGCTGAGCCTGAAAAGGTGATCTATGAAAAATTTGGTCTCTCATTATCAGCTATTATTAAAGGTTTTTGTATTGTTATAACACATAATACAGCTTGTACTTTCATTTATGTTACCTGGGACGTGTCCTCTGCAGAATATACACATCCAGCTGCCCTACGTAGCCCATGATCCATGAATCCTGGCTACTGAGCCTCCAGACTTCATTCATAAGCTTCACAGAAGAGGTGATTATGTCATTTTATTCTCAGGACTGGTCATGAGGAATACATTTCTGTGATGGTTTTCCTTAGTAGTGTTTCTCAGAAATATTTTATGAAGTTCATTAAATGTTAATTTAACCTTCGTAGATTGGGAAGCTGAAGCTCAGTGTTGCTAAAGACTTGATTCCTGTATAAATCTTGAAATTACCAGAATAAACAGAACCTTAATGCTATCTAAAATAATGTTAAAGCCTATTTTCTTTACGTGAATATGCTATAATGCACGTATTGTGTATAGTGTATATCTATTCAGTAGTATATAGAAAATAAATAGAATGCGTATATCAAAGGTCAATCACAAATCAACGAGACTTGCAGAACCATGGGAAGCTACTCAAATTTAGGATCCATATATTTACATTACAGTGACACAGCTTTGGCCACTGTTCCTTCATCCTGCAGTTCTAAGGCTCTGGAAGTATTTGGTAAATTAGTACATACTACTACTTCTTTTCATCTAAATTTTTCTGTCTACTGTGTTCACATGGAATTTAATTTGAGAACCTATTTTAGATTTGTCAGCGTGGGTAGAAGAGAAACAGGAAAGAAGAGATTGTATATTGTTATAAATTGGTAACTGATGTTCTTTGCTTTTACTGCAAATACAAGTGCCAGTTGATTTAACAGAAAATTTATAGGCAGTGACAGTAATACAAATATCTCACTGCAGTGTGACATTCATTGCCTTGGACTTAGATGGAGATTTAAAACAGTGTTGGGCAAATTATGGAGAACAGATAGATTGTGATGTAGCCTCTAGCCAGGAAGTCCTTAAACCACTGATTACTTGAATGGGAAGGTGTGAAGAAGAGAAAAGGCTGTTCTGTATTTTCTTATTTCTTACAACCTTTTACCCCAAGTAGTCGCTGCTGGTCTCCGTTGAGGACAGGGTACTGGACTAAATAGACCTCTAACTGAAGCAGTATGGCAGATCTTGCATTCTCATCGCTGTTTTTGAATGGTGAGGGCAATATTTAACTGTAACAGGTGAACTAGAAGAGAAATGGCAATCGTTTGTCAGCAAATGATGAGTGCTCACAAAGCAGTGCAATGCATTTGTCCCTCATTTCCCTTTGTTGTTTTTGTTTAGGCCGGTGACAAGCATTATCACCCAAGCTGTGCACGATGCAGCAGGTGCAACCAAATGTTCACAGAAGGAGAAGAAATGTATCTGCAAGGTAAGGATGTCTCTGTTCCAAAACAAGAAAATCAGACTTTGTAATCTTTCTGTTACAGACCTCAAGAGTTTATAAACCATCCCTGTCTAACACAGGCAAAGAGCGCTATAGCCATCCTATCTTCAATAATGCTCTCGTACTTTTTCACTTGAAACCCTTTCACTCTAGTAGGTGGCCATAACAATGGCTTTGTATTGACTCTGCACCCTAGCTGAGGCAGACTGTGTTTTCAAAAGCTGCGTAGCAAAAAGGAAATTTATTAGGCTGCCTCTTAATTTGGCATCTCATGGGTAGCTTACCACACAGACTGGTATATGAGATAGCAAAGTGAGAGGGTTTCCCCTGAATTCTGTGCTCTTCTGGATCACTCTCCAGACTAAAAGGCAATGGGAAAGCATTTAGAGGCTGCAGTGAGCTTGTTTTGCATCGTGTAGGTCTCATTCCCCATGCGCACTGACAGAGTGTCTCCTCTGGTTCTTAATCATATTTGTTTGTCTTGCCTGCTTCCCTTTTATCTGGTCACGTCTCTTTTTATTCCCATTTACTTTATTTTTATGTTTTTCTACAGTCACTTCTTTCTTTTATGTTAATTTTCATCTCCACTTTCTTAATAACACTCTCACGCTTGCAGGTAGTGCCAAGCACATTTTTTTGGTGGTCTTCACATAAAAAAGAACATGCTCTTTTCTTTGATTGAAAAGTATCCTTGATCTGAATTCTACCTACCCAATGAGAACGTAGCACATTAACTATACAGCTACAGTTATTTTTATAACTTGAGGCAGTATTGCAATTAGTGTTGGTAGAAAGATGTATAATACATGTTTATGCAAGCCAGAAATCAAGGTGAAAAGGGAGATACATGTTGGCATTTTATATGTTGTGCTTATGTTAGAAAACTTGCTTGATATACCTGAAAGGGCTGTAAAAGCATAGGAAAAAAATAATGCAAGTGTGGTTGCAGCCATCTTTTGAAATCTTGAGGAGAGATTCTTTCTGGAGGAATTCCAGAATAAGATAATATTGTCAAGGAATTCCTTTGAAGCTAACTTGTGTTATTTTGTAGCTTGTCCTCCCTTGCAGTCCATCTCTCTCATCTCTTGCTGACCTTACACCGCAGTCATCTTATTCCAGCTGTGCACAGAACTGGCTATCGAGTTGTGTAGCAGCTCTGCATTGCAAGAGCAAGGAGAGGCTGAAAGAGGGCTGGGTAAGAAGTACTGCTTTCTGATGGCACATTGGAAAGACTAATTTGAAAGCAGCAGTTACAGCACCTGACAATCTTAGTTTCCTCACATCATCATATGATAAAGTACAGGCAGAATTCAAGATGAGCCACCAGTTCATCCTTTGCTGTTATTAATAACAGCTGTTTGCAACCGATGCCATTTCCACCAGTCTATCAGAGAGTGGGAGATCATCTTGATTGGGCAGGCTGTGGTGTAGATTTCTGCAGATCCAAATAAGACAGAAGGCATTGCTTCTACTTAAACAGGGCTAGATTTTGTCCTGGCCAAGTTCAGATGATATGAAAAGGGAGAGGAGAGACTCCTGGCTCCTTGATCTGCCATCATTCTTTTCTTGGCTGTTATCTCCCTTTCTGTGTTTTTGAATTAATGTTCTTCATGCTCACTCTGTTTCAGAGTGTCAAGCTGTTTTCTGACTAAACATTATTCCTGAGTGTGCTCCAGACCATCCTGCCAAAGCTTTCCTTGCTTAATTCAGCATGCTTGTAAGTGCAAGGGACCTAAAAGCCTTTCCTGTGCAGAGCTCTCAGCTGAAATATATCTCCTGACTCCGTCCAAACCATTTACCCTAGGGTGTAGAATAACAGGATTCCAAGTATTTATCTGAAATAAAAATAAAACACCACAATGCTAAAGCTAGAACCAAAATCACATTATGGATAAAATATATGAAAGTATATTTTCAGCTTCCATCTCACTTCTAATTGTCCTTTCCACAGGACATAAAAGTATTGCTTTGTGTAATAGGGAGACCTGGCAGGTTTGTAATAGCCCCTTGTATCAGAAATGTGTGGGAAACCTGCAAATGGATGAACAAGAAACCTGTTTGGGGGTTTTCTGTGTTAAGACTGGTTTGAGTAATGCTAGCAGAAGCACTCTGGCTTTGCCCTGTTCCAACACAGGAAAATGAAAAAGAAGCAGCATCAGAAACTTTCACTTTCCCATTGACCTCCTAGTAATATATTTACTGTAAGGACTGTCCCAGAAGACTGTTGCTGAGCTAGGATGTTGCTCAGCATTTAGAGGGATGTTTCAGTTGATTCTCACACAGGCTTGCAGCCTTGTTCAATGTTCAAGTAATAGTGCGAGTTAGTGATTTTTAAAGCTGTATGTTGAAACAACACAAAGTAAAAAGCTAAATAAATGAACATGTTGGTTGGTGTCTGCCATGTGAGCAAACAAACATTTGTTAAGAATGGGAAGAACCACAACTTGCTGAACACTTTCTGGTGGGAAAAAGAGGGGCGATGCAGTTTAAGAATTTGTACCGTTCCAAGCGTTTCAGAATAGGTTGGCATGCTTGGATGAATGAAGTGTACAAGTTGCAGGTGGCTCAGAGTTCAAGATTATGAAAAATATTTACATTGAACTTCTTAAGTCTGCTTTATCTGATTTGAGTTTTTTAATGTCACCTATTTCAAACCTCTGATTAACCATTAGCTAAGTTTCACCATGAGAATGACATTCAGACTCTCTTGCATTTCTTGTTCGCTTTCAGTAGCTGCAGTACTCTCCTGGGGTGTCCCAGGTGTCCCTAAAATTGTGCCAGTTTGTGCTAAATACTGCCCAAAAATGCAGTGACAGCTTTTTCTTTGATGGTAAGGATAGTTTAATAGAAACTAATCTGAAGTACAAAGGAACAGAGATAATTTTTCTCAGGGTCACACACAAAGCTCACAGCTGAATTTGAGAGTTGAACCTAAACCTTCTGAGTCTTAGTTCATCAGCATTATAACGTGAACTCCCATCCTCCTGAGTCCTTGGTTCTGTCTGACCTCCTAGGCGAATGCACAGGGCATGCATGCTTCTCCTGATCCTGTAGGCTCTGTGGGGTCCTGGCTCTGAGGCTGCTGTTTATTTACAGAGAAGGCAGTTGGTACACTTCTCCCTGTTGTCTGACCGTTTCCTCATGCCAAATGCACAGTTTCTTCTTCCTCGGCTTAGACTCAAAGCCAAACATCTCAGACCCTTGATCGAGAGTCACAGCATTCTCTCCAGTCTCCTGATGATGCTTATATTGTGTACTGCTGGGAAGTGAAATCATTCCTGCTGGTCCTTACTTCTGTACCAAGCCATGTAAGGGTTTGTTACAACAAAATTTCCAGGGATCCTGACCCATACCTCTCCTGGGCTCCCAGGGTGAGGTTTCCTCTGACTGCACTTGAGCTAATAGTCACCCACAGGAGACCTGGACTTTGCTCTGTTTGGTTTCTTTGTGGAAAGAGTGAAGAGGTGATGTTTCCCCCTGCAGACAGACGAGGCTCTGTATTGGCTTTGCAGTGACTGGAATGAAGTTTGAATTTTACTTCAGCTGCAATCACTGTTAAAAATAAGTATGAGCTTCTACTGCGTTTCAAGTTGGCTAATACCTGCCAGCAGCTTCCCAGCGGTGATCACAGTTTACAGTCTGTTCCAAAGGAGAACTGAAATGGGATGGAGGTGCTCCTTGCCCCGACACTGCCCAGCCCTTGGAGACAGCCAGATATTTCCATTTTTACAGCACGAGAGAATCCCATGTTTCGGGATGCAAACAGCAGAGACCTTGCCTTTTGTAGGAGGATGTGTAGGAGGAAAATGCCAGTGCTACACATGCCACTGACCCTGCAGAGCAAGGGGTAGACATGACATGTGTGCCAATGGCAGGTATGGTACGCTGTGATCCAGGGAGAGGCTCTTTCACATGCTGCTTTGTACCACCTGTGTCATACTGGCTTTGAAGTTGGTGAGGTACAGCCCTGACTCTGCTGCATTGTGCATTTTCTAATTTTTGTTTTACTGTTGCATTTTGCATAATTGCAGGGAAGAGATGATCTGACTAACACTTTACAGTAACTGAATATGACACCTATTGCTCAAGGAAGTCATAGGACTTTCCCAGTATTAATGGACTTATAACCAGATCTTCCTTTTTATGTGTGGTGCAGTACATCAGGGGAGAACAGATCAGGTAACCGTGGCTCAGTTCTTTTGCTTTTACCCTCAGTCCTGCCCAGAGTCTTTCAGTTCCTCCAGCTGATGCTTGCAGGCTTCTTTGCTGCTTGAAGCTGTTTCAGTTTTAGTCAAGATACTGTGCAAAGTGCCTCAGGAAGAGACTGCTGTAGATGGGCCAAGGATTTGAATATTTTTTTGTTTCACTTATATTTCTCATGAGGTAGAATTGAATGTGAATTACTTGCAAAGTTCATACAGATTCACCATCTGATGCAATGGAGGATTCTCTTTAATAACTGACTTGTCATGACCAGAACTCATCTGCTTTGCTCTGAATGAAGTTTTTCCTCCCTCAGGTTCCACTGTCTGGCATCCCGACTGTAAGCAATCCACTAAGACTGAAGATAAGCTACGGGTAAGTTGAATGCATGGCAATGACACACCAGATATTTTGTGCACACAATAACTGAATGTTGCTTTTAAAGAATGACTTTTTCCATGTTTTTTTTGCATTGCGGTCACTGCTCTGGCAGAATAAATCGTGGAGGCACTTCAGAGGTATTTTTCTGGTTTTTTAGGCTCACCACCTTCACATATGTGTCTCAGTGCACTGCCTTAAAGACAGTGCTATTTACTGACATACAGACATGGCAGAGTCTCTTAAGACACTTCATATCTCAATTATTGTGAGAGAGACTCTGAAGGAGAAAATGTGAATCGGGCAAATGCTTTGATATATTTTAGTATTTTTGCATATCTGTATAATTGCTCTATAGTTATCCCCTGTTCTGCCTGGTTATTTACAGCATTTAGACGATACAGACTCTCCTTCCTTTGCCAGCCCAGCCTAAAGTGATTCCAATTTGAATGCAAGAAGAGCTGCAGTTACCCTTGGAGTCACATCAGTATATCCAGAAAAACTTTCTGGATCAAGTCCTTGATGGCAATAATGCTGCACCAATAAATGCTGGAGCCTAGCTTTTTGCATGCACCAGGCAATTCTAAGCCTATATTCACTAATTAATCTTCTGGAAAATTTACTTTTTTTTTGTCATCTCAATTGCTCCTTTGAACTTTTCTAATTTTTCTGCATATGAATAAAATGTCTTTCAGACGAGGAAACTTAAGAGGTACTGGCATGGAGATACCTCAGATATCCTGTATGTTGTGTTCTATGTGTGACTCATGCACAGGGAGCCACATCCTTTAGAATTTATTCAGGTGCACTGGTCTGTAAAATATCCCCTGCAGAGAATTCACTGTGATTGTAGGTAATGTGCAGATATTCTTGTTGAGCACAGTTCATGTTAGTGTGGGCTGTACTGATAATACAGAAGTGGCCCTAGATGGGCATGTGATCTAGCATGGCCAACCATCCAGCATTTGCACATTGTTCTTCCCTGACTTCCCATGAGAAAACAGAAAATTATGCCAGTCTGGGTTTTCTTCCTAATTTAATAGTTTGAACACAAGACAGTGTTTTGGCCCTGCTGAAGTGCCAGCATGCTTGTGCTTTGTAGTGAGTGGTTGGGGTACAAATAGCTGCTTTTCACTTGGACCCAAGAGTCTGATCAAAGCACTCCTGACTACACTGTGGCCTTTACAAACCTTCTTCAGCTGACCTTATACATCAGTCGGCTCATTTCCATTCCCCATGGAAATGGCCAAAGTCCTCTGCAAATATTTTTCCTTTTTTCTGTCACACATTCAAGCATGTCAGTCGTCGTCTACCTCAGCAAATTTTAATTGGCGTCAAGTAAATTAATTCACCCACCTGTAAGACTTTGCCTAAGTGAGTTCTTGCAGGAAAATGAAACGAAAGAATGCATATTAAGGGAACATCTGAGAAATGTTATGGCACAGCTATCCAAGGTGGATTTGTTCCTGGATGAGAGCTTCAATGCAGAGGTTTAGTATGCCTTTAAAAGGCATTGACAAGGCGCTGTGCTGTACTGTACTGTAGAGATGGAGAATTTTTAACTTCAACTGTACATCACAGATAGTGTCTACTCCGGTTCAAAGTCAGAGACCCTACCTTAAAATCAGTTTGAGTTCACTTTGACTGACACATTTTGTTCTGCAGCAAACAGGTGGGTACAGCAACAAGTGAAACTGGGGGAACTATGTGCTATTTGAACATGTTGCCACTAAATTATGAACTGTACTTTGACTTTCAATTTCTTATGACATACATTTAGACATGATATGAGAATTGCAGTCTGGTTTGTGAGTTAACAAATGCATGATATAGCCGCTTTCAGGGTCAGGCCTGGATTTTGTGGTGGTTCTGCAAAAAGCCAGTGACAAGGCCTATTTGCTCTGCTGAGTTTCCTTTCCCTATAGAGCAAAACGAAACAAAACAGAAAGCCCTTTCGTTGTTGAAGTACCTTAGAAGTTTTCATCAAGTTCTGTTTTCTCTCAGTAACTGAATTGTGATGTAAACTAATCAGCATTCTAGGTGGTCAAGATCTGAGAGGGAGTTCATAAAAACAATGGCTTCTTTAGATCTTCTCCTCGCTGGATATTTATGGAAAATTACAAAGCCAAAACAAGCAGAAAATAAAGCAACCATATGTATGTTACAAAAATATTCATGGCTTAGAGGTTTTTTACAGCTGCCTGGCTCTTAGTGATTCTGCAGGGATCAGTAAGCAACATAGGTATCATAATGCATGGATTATTATCTGTCAAGTAGCAATTAGTAACTTGATTGAAAAAGAGCTTAACCACTGAGCTGGGGAAACTGCTTTCCTTTTCACTCATTTTTCCTTTTTGTGTTTCATGACAGCATTCCTCATCTGAGTTCTTTTATCCAAAGAGTCTGGTTCTGCGCAGGCCACGCTCTGCAGAGGTTTGCTGTTGTGTTTTCATAGTGTTGATAACGGTCTTCTTTACTGAGAAGATTCTTCGTTATTGTCATTTGCTGTGCTTGCTACTACTATTGCCACACAGCTTTCCTGCTATCACTTGCCACCATGGTTACTGACGCTGTATTTTGCATCATGTGGTGCAGTGTTGTTTGTTAATTCTCACATTTTTTGTTTAATGCTTAATTCAGATGAGCTTTTGGGGGCTGTAGTATTGTTCTTCCAGTGTTACAGAAAGTTCTTCTAAAACAAAAAATTAGACTGTAAATATAAAGCAAATTAAAATGGTGAAAAGGATCTGACTTTAAGGTGATGGCTAAAAAGAAATAGTTTTTCATGAACAATGGCTCATGTTTTCAGAAAAAAAATGCCATCAGTTAAATCAGTTCCTTTTTATATGTATTGAGCAACTACCCATGAATACTGTAGTTGGGAAAATATTTTAAAAGTTGCAAGTTTGGACTTGTTCTATGTGCTGCCAGAGAGCATCTGCCTCTCTCTGATCTGGGGCACATCGACATCTGAGTTGGGTGGATGGAAACCTAAGAACCTTGTCCTCTTGATTCTGGACTATCTTTCTACTTTCAGACTTCCTTGAGTTTGCTTTGCACCTAAAACCACCACCCATTTCCATTTCTTCTCCTTCAGGGCAGTGCTTATTTATTAGTTGTGTCTGCTGGGTGTAGGGGGGACACATGGCTGTACTGCATGCAGGCACGCCTGAGGTAGTTTTCACCTGGTAACGAAGTAAAAATGTACTGGTACGGACTTCATACAGCCTATCAGTAGGCAGACAGGCTGATAGAGTCCATGCCACTGGATTTCCATTCTGTCTGCTCATGCTGCCTTCACATCTCTAATTGCAAAGTAGACATAGTCCTGTCATCAGCCAGGGCAGGATGTTTGTTAGATGCAGTCTGCAGGATAGCGTTATATGGTTGAATCCAATGCTGTGATTCAGCGGGAGTTAATGCAAACCTTGTACCCTTTGTCCTGCACGGTCCTTTAAGATGTTGCAGTGCATTCACCACTCTTGAATGCCGCTCTCTGTTAGCTACAGATCTATGTATCAAGAAAACACAGCTGTAAAGATGTGTTATCAGTGCTCCTAAGGAGAGGAATGTCTCTGTAGTCCTAGGCTTTGTGGAATGAAATGTTAAGTCTGAGAACAGCCAACTGTGGGACCATTTAACTTGCCTTTTAGGCTAGCATAGTGGCTTTTTGCACTCAGCTTAGCATGCACGAGTCTGAGTTTCCCATATTGAAATCCAGGAGCCTTAGGATTACAAAACCCAAATCCTCTCCAACATATTAGAAAAATATGCAAGGCAAACTATGAGCAGTCCATGTCAAAATAAAGGTATTTTTTGTAGTAGTCTTGCTTTGTAGACTGTGTAGGATACAAATACCTTAGGGTCAGGTGAATATCCTCTTGTGTAAATTTGGACAGTACTACATTCTGTTTAGATTTACATGCTGATTAAACAACATGTAATTCAAGGCAGATTCTGCCTTCAAGTGTTCTTCTTCAGAGTAGACACAAAGATGCTATCATTGCTGTTGCTGTAAAGGTGGGAAAAGGCTTCAATCTGCATGAAAATTGTAGGTTGAAAATTGTAGGGTGAAGTCCTGTGAATTCTCAGAGATGTTTGCTATTGAATTCTGTATGTTCTGGACTTCCCACTTTATTTTCTTCTGTTTTCCTTCTGACTTACTCTTGATGAAGGCTACGTTTGCATGAGTAGTCTTGTAAAAGTTTGTTTGGTAGCCACATGCCTTCAGTGATTATGTGCTGAAAATTCATTCTCCTCCCTGGCCTTTGTGTCTAAGAAAGGAAAGAAAAACCAGTGGTAACCTACTAATAATGTGTGTCTGTGTGAGTATGAACTAAACCTGTTCTGTAGTTTTCTCTTGATGCATACATAGTGTAGGTTTTTTAGGCAGAGAAGTAATGAATGCATGCATTTGAAGGAAATACTCTTGTAAGGAGAAGGGCGCAGTTAAACTAGCAGACAGGCACAATGAATGCAGTAACACTGAGGTGCTTTGTTGGTGTTGTACATGGCTGCTGAAAATTACTGAAATCCATAGGAAGTGTGTGTTTAATGAACCAAAGCCTGGTTCCAAGTCCTAAATAACTGTAAAACCTTGTAGTTGATGAAGCAGGTAGTCAGAGTAGCAAGTGTTATGAGAAAGCCAAATTTCTTGCTATTGCAAGTTGTGTCTGCCTATCAGAATAAATTACATCCTAGTCTTCTATTAGTTTATTTATAAACATGCTTCACTTAAAGTATCTTCTGAGGTTTAGAGAATTTGCTTAAGCTATAATGTTATTAAGTGAAAACATATTCATTCTTCTGCAGCTATTATCACCGCCTTGCATAATGAACTCTATCAAAAAACTAAGGCAGGTACAGTAAACAATGCTGATGATGCCTTTGTTAAACAATAGTGCATCCATTTGGACAGATGTTCTTGGGATCAGTTTTGATCTGGTTGCCTGTAAATTTTTATAGAGCATGAGTCTGAACATCTGTAGTTGGGAACGCCAGAGCCACCGCATTGTAGCAGCATCTGGATGATGTGAATGGCTCTAGCGTCAATTTATTTTTTTTAAGAAGTTATTTATTTAGAAGATGTGCTGTGCATGATGACATTGACAAACTGAGGTAAATTCAGATGAACATCTTAAGATTTGCAATCTAATAGTATAATAATCAATTTGGATCGTATGCATGGGTGATACGATAATTGAGCATTGACATTCACAGTGAACCTAATAGGATGAGCATGACGGTTGGTGTTATCTCTGCCAATCTGAAAATGAAGTTGGTAAAGAACTTTTGCATTGAAGACAAATGCATGGAATGATGAACAAAACCATGAAAATAAGAAGTCTGTGATAAAGTGGGAAATAGAAGTCTTGCAGATACTTCGTATGCTTTGTGACCTAGTTCTTTCCTTTGGCTCCTTTAATGACATGCATGAATTTTTATTAACTGAATTTCTATTGAATCTTTTTCATATACTTCATAAACTTCCGGTATCTGGTACAGACGCCCCTTATTGATATATTTGCTACAGTTACATATGTCTGGGTGGAAGAGGAAAGAAAAAAAGCAATGACGCTTTTACTGTCAGAAAATGTGGAGAAAGGCCATGCACCACAAGAAAATTAAAAAAAGATCAGTTCTTCATAGAAATCTGTTTTAAATTTCTCTATGCCAAGGTGGCATTATGAAAAGCTCTATTCGAATCCTTCAAGAACAAGAGTAATCATATAAAGAGTGGTCCAGATCTGTTTGTAGAAGAAGTAAGGCAGCTTAACATGTTTTGTTGCTGGGAGTGTAGAACAAGTGTCACAGGACTGTTGTGATGGAAGGAAATACCTTTAAATTAATGTGCTCATATTAAAGGATGTTTTCTCTAATTTCTTTACCAGTCTTCTTCCGATAATATGTGCAAGAGATGTTCACATGATGCCTCCACTGAAGGTTTGGTTACGTCAGGGATAGCCATTATTCCTGTTTTATCTGTGTTCTGATCAGTTCTCCTTTTAGGTGGAATTTACACCCCATTGCAGTTACATCAATAGAGAACTTGGCCTCCGGTGTGTCTCTTGCCACCTGTTTAAGATACAAAGTCACAACTGTGGTACACAGGGTCAGGGATGCTCAGCTGCCAATGAAGATGTAATATATGATCTAATAAAAGCCATACCCCATCACAGATTTTCAGTCTGGAGCTATTATATGTCTCTTAGGAGAGGAGCCAACCATAGCAACTATAAGTATGCCAGTAGAACAGCTTATATCAAGGAATCTTTAGGGCATGTTTGTTAAGGCAAGCAGCAGAAATATTTTTAAGTGCAATGCAATAGTCTTTAGGGGAAAGTGCAAAACTGAAGGATTCCAGACCACATGGGAAGCAGCAGAATAGGAAATAACTATCTGCAATGGAAACAGCGTGTGTAATTCAAAACAAAAAATAGGGTAAAGTGAGGCAGGAGGGGTGAGAGTAGATGTAGAAGTCCTCTTTTTCATGCAATGTCTTCAGGGGGTTGTTGTAAACTTAAGCAAGATACAGGACTGGGAGTGAGTAGAGGAGCAACAAGGTCTGCTTGGATTAAGCTCCTCAGGAGAGGAATGGTGTGTGCTCAGGCAGTGGCTGGCAGGGTGGCATCCTGCCCAGGCAGTGTGGAGCTTTGCAATAGATGGGAAAATGGATGTACACAGGAAGAATTACAGAAAATAGAGAATTGGTTTTAAAGGGTGTCATACCTGGCTTGTTATGGCCATGTTAATGGGATGGTAAGGAGTAACTTGGAGCCGAAACACAGTGAGGAAATGAAGAACAGGTGCTGTAACTTGCCAGTCCATCTGACAACTGCCCCTGTACTCCAGGGTTAAGAGCACCTAAGAAAGTTGTTAGCAGGACGTGACTGAAACTATCTTCTGAAGGTATTGAACTTTATTTAGTAAATTCAGAAATTATAAATACAAGTGACTTTTCCTTTGCTGTAAAGGTTTTTAGCAGTGACACGGAGATGAGACTGAGGAGGTGGACCAAAGGTGGAGAACAACTTGTTTTCTGAAGTGATTATAAAAGATCCAGAGCGAAGAGCAGCCCAGAGGGCCTGCCAGCTGGGAAGATGCTGTAACTGCCTGTAACACTTTTTTTCCTACAACAGGGAAAATTGAGCAGACAAAACAGACAAGTATGTCTGCCAAAAGCCAGAGGTAACAGGCACCCCTAACAGTACCTCAACTACTTAATACTGTTCTCTATGTTGTAATGAAAACAATTGTTTTCCATAGCAACTGCAGTAACATGCTACATGTGTCTCCACTCAGACAGTGCTATGAAATGGCAGAATGGAAGGGGGAATAGGAAAAAAGTGTTTCTAAACAACATTCAGGTTTTCCAGCTTAATTCTTGTCACATTTCCATGAAACAAGTGGTTGTTGTTGATTTTTTTGCTTTGATTGCATCATGGGAGTAGCTTAAGGGCAGCTGAGAAATTTCTGTTCCCTTTTGAGATGTAGGAATTTGCAGCTACAGAGAGAAAAGGAAGAAACACATAAAGGTCCAGCTGAAAAAGTGTTCTCAAACATGCTCCGGAGAGGATTTGTGATTTTGTCAGTCCATGGCCACATGTGCTCTCTGTTTGATCTGAATCTTCACATTTTTTGGTGGAATATGTTCAAAGCCTTTTATTCCTCTGACCCTCCCTGAATGTGATGATTTCACTTCCACAAATGAAGTGAAGAGAAAGCTCATTGTATAAGCCATGACTAGTCTTGAGCATTTTTTATGCGGATAGTTCCAATAGCTTTCCTGGGAATGTAATAGCCAGGAAATGAAGCGTAGAAAGACTCTGAGGTCTGTTGAAAGATCCTCTCAGGAATTATATGCTGAGAGATAAGAAGGGTTCAGTAGCCTGGTTTTCTTCAGTCCAGATATTTCCTAAGAAAAATCAGTGAGCCAGGCTGTCAAGCCTTGTTTCTCTTCAGCGTGTGCCTGAAGGTCCCTTAGTTCAGTGTCATAAGCTGGGGAGGTAAGGACTGTTTACCAAGATTTAATTTTTAGTGTCTTTGAAGTATCCCACTGCACTAGTGTCATTGGAGTCATCTGCTGATGCCTTGCATTGTGATGGGATTTAGCTCTTTGCAGTCAGTCAGGAAGCAAAAATTGTTGATGGTTTCTCAGTTGAGTGGGGTATCATTGACTACCTTGGTGTGTTTGTTGCGTGCCAGGTTTAGGAGTAATTGCCACAGTAGCCTGGGTGACATTTGATCAAACAGGCGTTTTTCAAATTCACCAGGTTTTCAGGATCCCCACATCTCTGTGATAGGTTGTTTTGTCTCCTTTCACGAAACTTCCTCCAAGGAATCAGTGTCAGTTTAGTCCTGATGAAGTGTTGGAAAATCTCCTAGATGTGTAACAGCACTCGCTCTGTGTGACTGTTCTCATGAATTTCAGTTCACTGAACATTGTCATTAAACATCAGAACTTCTGCAACATGGGGAAACATGAAATGCCAATCAAGAGTTTAGCTTTCATGTTGTATCTAGATTGTGCTGCAGATGTAGGGAACAGCTCCAAGCCAAGAATTTCTGGTGCTTCTACTTAGAAGGACCAAATCCAGTTCTGTATTCATAATGGAAATCCAGTGATTGAACATCTGGAAAGTAGTAATGTGTGTGCTATGCTCCTCTCAACAATTTTGTCTGCTGAACTACTGATACCTTTAGCTGTTTGTGAACTAATGTTTTGATAAAATGACCACCAGGACTATCCTGGATTGTATTTTGTATGGCTTCTTGCAGTCTCTCTGGCAGGTGTTGTTTGATTTTGTTCATTATTGTTGTCAGTCTTTTACATTGTATGATTTAGAAAAACTCTTTCCCTTTCACAGCACTCCTTCCCTTACCCAAAAAAAACCCCAAAACCCAACAAAAAAAGCACACTTGCCTCACAAGATTGTGAAATGTGCCAGAATGTTTTCAGTTGTGTTGACATTTTTTCCTGAATTCAGTTAATTTCAAAATGTATGAAGATTTCTTCACTTAAAATCAAAATTACCAATGTTAATGGCTTCAGGTTGCTCTGAAAAGTTATTTGTTGTTTTTTCAGCCTACGAGAACATCATCGGAAAGCATTTATTCCAGACCAGGTTCCAGTATACCTGGCTCTCCAGGCCACACTATCTATGTAAGTATTCCTTCTGATGAATAAGCTGCTGTTCCCTTGCTTGCACATGAAATACTCCACGCTGAAATATGTAACTTTTCTACTGATGCTAATGCCTTTATTTAGTGATTAAATTGTTAAAATTCTCGCCATGAGGATTTGTAACTACAGAATTTCAAGAGCAAGGGTAGGCCTTTTCCAGGACTTGTTTACCTTAGAAAGATACAATAAATCTCTTGAAGTCACTTGGTGATGTGAAGAGGGAGAGAAAGCAGACAGGTCATTTGATTTTGTTAGGGGTTATGTGAGGAGATCTGTGCACTTCGATATGCGGTTCGTGATAGATCTGCTGTCTGCAGTTGCAGGACATGGGGAGGAGGGTCAGCTACACTAAAAGAAGCCTGGCTGATACATCTTCCATTTCAGAAGTCAAATGTTTTGGTTGTGGAAGGAAAGGTGGTTTTTATTTAAGAATAAAAATTATATTAAGCATCCTTCTTTTACTAAACAGTGCTGAAAATGCAAAGCTACTGATAGACTATCTGTGGTTACCTGAAATGTAGAGTTCAATGCGATTCCTTGAGTAATCAAGCCTCCTCTTTCATTAGAGGATCTCTTTCACTTCTTGGCCTCATTACTGGTACCTTTTGAGCCCATAAAATCTGAGAAATAAGAAGTGGAAATACACTAGCAGAAGGTTGGCCTGGAATGTTCAAAGGAATAAGGTTTTTATCCCCTTTTCATACTACTTTTCCAGGTATTTCAGTGTTTTAAATGTCAGTACCTTTGGTGGGTTTTTTGGCAGAGAAGTCTATAGGGTCAAAAAAAGAAAAAGTCGTCTTTGTGGCTGTACTAATCCGGTTCTAAGGAGGAAGAGCATGAACCAGATGTACTTGGGTGAATAACAGTATAATGCAGCCTTCTCAAACTTGCTGTATTTCCATGCATATAACCTACACTTCCAAAAACTCACATCCATTTAAAAAGAGTCCTGTTCCTTGAAAGCTCATATAACCTTTGTACTCATATAAAACATGCTGTCAGATAACCTGTGGAAGATAACAACTGTGGAAGGAAGTCACAGGAAGGCAAGTTAGTGAGAGTCCCTTATGAGGAGAGCAAAAACGAAGGTATGCTGGGAAGAACAGACAGACTGCAGTCAAACTTTCTTTTCTGTTACCTATGCATAATGCTGAACCACTGATTTTATAGATAGCCTTAGGATTATATGAGTGAAAATGTAGTGTAAGACAGAGACATTTATCAGTTACATGTATAATAATGCAGAAAAAATTACAAATCTCAGTTCCTGCATTTGAGTTAAGTACCGGTTTTTCAGTGCATTTCAACAACAGCAACAAGAAACAGCTGATATATTAAAAATGTTTACACTGCAGTTATCAAAACACAGAGCATGTCTTGGAGAACTGCCATTCTACTGGTAATATCAATTTCATAAGCTGTAGCTTATGAAATCTAACTGCTGCTCAACAGCACAGTCAGTAGGGCAACGCCAGGGTCTACAAAAGTATCTATAGTAATTTATACTGGATTAAGACATATTTGCAACTCATTAACAGACTGTGGTAAAAATATTACAGAAATAACATACATTAATATACCTATGTATTTTAAGGGTTGAATTGCCTTGAAGTATTTTGTTATAACTGGTGAGTAAAATCTAAACAGATTTGAGGCGGTATTTAAAAAGTGAATTTCCTACCTATTTTGAACCTTACTTCTCTGTCAGAAAAGTTTTGTATTGTTTCTAATTCATGGCATTACTTAAAAAACACCAAGGCCAGTGGTTGTTGGGAGAGCTTGGGAAGGCAAATGCACTTTAATCTGAAAATACTAGGTGCTAGTACTCGGGAAGAGTGGAACTGAATGTGAGTAGAAACAGATCAGCCTTGTTTCCGTGTGCAGCCTATGTATTCATCAAATGTATTTCTGTAAGGTAGGTAAAAATGTATGATGATTTTTTTTTAAAGTTTTAAGTAAGAAAAGACGTTAGCTATGTAAACTATATGTAAGGCCTCTCTCTAGCTCTTTTTAATGGGTACAGTTGTCTTTGGAGCTGATTTCCTACTTCTATTTTTTTCACTAGTCAAGAAACTCCTTGCAGTTTTAGTGAAAAAATAAGACAATGTTAGGACTATGTAGTATGCAGTTAGTAAGTAACATATGCCTTAGTCAGAAGCTTGGGTGTAGGTTGAGTGGTGAGTGCAATGTAATTTCAATTGGGAGTCTGAATACCCAGTCCTGACAAATAGTCCTGCTTGCCTTTTTATTTCCTTGTAATAAGTTGTTTTTCCTCTCGTGTGCACAGTTACAAGTTGAATTTCTGTCTGTGGTCTTCTGCATGGAGTCCTCTCATAATCTCTGTAATCTGCAAACTAAGTGGATGTTATCACACATTTTACATATGGGAAAACAAGAGCAGAAAGGTGAAAATACTTGCCTGAGGCCACAAAAAGAGTAATCTGCAGAGCTGAAATTTCCAGCTCACTACGGGGGATCAGAAGCTTTTGTATTAGCTCCATATATGCCATGTTCTTTCCTAAAGTGAGAAAACGGTGTGTGCTTTTGCAGGGGAAGCCTGCTGGAGAAGAACAAGAAGCAATCACTTTGCATATAGAGTGCCAAAAAGGGTTTTTCATAGCAACAGTGTGACAACAAATACACAAAAATCATAAATTGTGTAAACCAGACATTACCAGTGCATTTGTGTAAGTTAATTTATCTTCTGTCTTTGACCTTCAGGCAAAAGTAGACAATGAAATCCTTGATTACAAGGATTTAGCAGCCATTCCCAAAGTCAAGGCCATTTATGACATTGAACGTCCAGACCTAATTACTTATGAGCCATTCTACACTTCCGCCTACGAGGACAGACAGGAGAGACAGAGTCTTGGAGAGGTAATGAACCGACAAGCAACTCATTCTGCTAATACGCTGTATTCAAAGCCTGCTTCGCTTCTATCCTCTTTTGAAAGAGTTTCTAATTGACACTCCTAGATATTGTTGCTGCTGCTGTTCACAGTGCTTTTCTTGTCTGTTTGGTCTGAGTTTAATGGAAACAGTCATGATGATGCCTCGTGTGCAAAACTGCACAATTAAACGCCTCTATTGACACCAGCCGCTGGCAGAGGAATGGCGGGGGGAGGCTCGCAGGCTGTCCATAGGTGCATTCTCATAACTAACACGGGTATCTTGGTCTTTGGGCACAACAAAGCCCAGAAGGTGAGGGAGAAGCCAACCTGGCATTGTGATGTGGAGCACTGATATTCACAACAGAATATGAGGAATACCGTGACGTTCTATGGGAGTAAAAGGATTAAGAGCAGTGGGATGCTTTCTCTCACACATATGGAAGGGAAATACATTTCCAGAGCGTTTTGCCAGACGTACTGGATAAAATCTGAACTAGGTCAGGTTGAAGTGCTCTTCCACCCGGGAAAGCAGGTTAGTTGTGTTATGGAAATAGCTGCCTCACATTTTAAACTGCTGACATTTAGTAGATTATTCCGTCCTGCAACAATAATAAAAAACCCCACAACCCTATCTAATTTATTCTCTTACATTTGTATTTAAAGGTGTCTTTCAGTTTTCTCAGGTGAACTTCCACAGCAGCAATTAGTATTTACATGGTTCCAGTGCAGATCGTGAAGCAGGTTTTGTCATGTAGTACCATCTGACTGTAAATCTTGAATGCAAATCTAAACGGACATGGAAATGGATTTACTTCCTTGCAATCTCAGTGGCTTTATGGACCGTAACTGAACTGAGTATGAAGACGAGCTGAGGAAAAAGGAAGTACAGTAGATCATTCAGGTACCAGTGGTCTGAAGATGCCAGATCAGTGACTGATAATCTGCTTGTTTAGCAAAGTGTTCTGCCCACCAACAGACCAGAGCTGCCTCAGTTTTTCCTCTTTTGTTCTTTAATGTTTTATAGGGATAGTCTTTGAAATTACAACGTGAGTTGGAAATTCAGAGACTGTTCAGCTCAGGGATAACATAAGAGATTAACAGATCAGAATATTACAGAATTTCCTTCCTCAAATTTGTGTTGGTAGTGAATCCAGCTGGCAGCTGGTTCAAGACCACTGTGAGATGCATTGGTGACCTCTGACCAGTTCCAACAGGCATGACCCATTCATTCCACCAAACCTTCTACAAACCCAAGTCTCTTGTTAGTCACAGAGGAGGAACTAATGTCACCCAGAGAAGGTGAATGATTTATTAATTCTTAAGGGACAGCTTCTCACTGGCAAAGCTGTATGGTGAAAGCTGTCTGCTGTTACGTGTGTTCTGGGGATAAGCAAAAGCCTTTGGGGTTTTCTTACCCGGTATTTTCACCAGTCTTAAATCCAATTAATTTCCGGTGACTAAAGAAATTTGTTCTGGAAACAGAAGGGCTCTCACCTTATTTCAGAAGATCTGGGTTTTCCACCCAATGCTACTGCTGACTTCTGTCACCTTGGGCAAGTTACATCACCTCTTTGTACCTGTTTCTCCTCCCTTCCCTTGCCCTAATGAGAACACAAGCCCATCGGAGTGATCTGTTCCTTTGTTTGTGTTGTGGTAATCGAGTGACGATAATCTTGGTATATCACACATCAGTCACCATCGTCTTTAAAAAGCAGAGGAGGTGACGTGTGTAGTCATGGCAGGGATTTGCAGACTTTGAGTGATTTAACCTGCGTTCTCTTTGTGAAGTGTGTGTATGTGGTGGTGTTAAATAAAAGGGGACCCTGAATTTAAGCTTGTGCACAAGAAATGCCCTTTACCATAATTTGGAAAAAAAAGAAAAAAATCACCAAACTCAGCTAAGAAGGATTTCTGGGTGTACAAGGGAGATGTGCAAAAGCCACCAAAGTTAATCCAGAAGTGGAGACAAACCTTAATTACAGGGAATTAGCTACAAGAAAATTATATACTTTAGCCCTAGAAAGTGAGAAAACACAGCATGAAACTTTCTACTTTATTGCTATGGAAGGGAAATGCTTTGAAAAGTTTCTCACTCATAATCTCTCTTGTTCAGTTAAATCAGTCTTCTTTCTCTGGAAGTCTGTGATGAAAAATGTGTTCACATGGCACCATCTAGCGGGACCAGGCATTTTAGTTACAGACTGGCCAGCAGTTACTTGGGGAAGAGAGAGGGAGTTCATGAAGAGGTGGTTTAGCTTCTAATGCAAAAGAGAGAAAGAGATACAAAATGAGATCTTTAAACAAATTTTCTGCTACCAAGGCTGATCCTTAGCGTAGTGATAATATTTCCAGAAACTGTCAGTTAGTTACTCAGCTTCTTTATGTCCTATAACTTCTGCCCTGCTCGCAGCAGCCTGATTAATACTGACATAGTCTTTTCTCAGCACTTACTTCTGTTGCAGAAATACTGAGAAAAGCAGCATTTTACATGCATGTCCTTTGTCCTTCTAGTGTTCTGCCTGTTGAAAGCACTGAATGTCTGTAACAGCTTTCAATAAACAAGCTGATGTAAAATGAGGAAAAGATTTTATTATTTTTTTTTTTTTAATGTGGTACGTGCTTCAAAATGGAGCAAGCATCCTACCTGGTAATTCCATAAAAAGACAGTTAAAAGGAGGTCGGTGCAAAATGCTGGAACTTCTGTTATAAAATGACACCTGTAAAAGTTTGCATAAATTTCCCGGAGCACAAATTGAACTCTACAACCAGGTATTAGAGCAGCCCCTTAGATGTCAAAGTGATGGAGCACTGAACCTCTTGCAGTGAGTTGAAATTTCAGTGTAAATAGGCTCTTTACCTAGACTTTTTCTTTCCTTTTTTCTGGTTTGTTTCCACCCCACCCATCCCCCTTCTCTTCCTGCTTAATCTGGAGTCATCACTCGCTATTTCCACTGGTTTACTATTCTGGAACTGAGCTGTTTCTTCTCAGACAACTTCACAGTGTATTTAGAACAGACTAATGTAGACTTCTGTGATAGACCAGATTTTAAAAGAGCTCATAAATCCTGAAGAACCAAGCATTCCTTGGCAGACTCAGTTTGAGATATAGCAGTTCACCTGTGCATGATAAAGCATGTGCGGAGTGTGGTTCCATTTCCTGGAAGGCGGTGAGATAGTCAGGGATAGATAGTCAGGTAGTGATAGAGTAAAAATACATGAAAGGTCGGTCATGTATTCAGCACATTATTTTCTGGGATGCTTTCCCAGTCTTAGATTCCTGTGACTACCTTTTACAGTAGTCATTGCCTTAGCATCTAGGCGACTGCAGCAGATTATGGAAATTGGTTGATTTACAGGAACACATAAACTACTAGTAAAAAATGTAGGAACACACATCACAGTGTGCTTTTTTCATTCGTATTGGAAGTTTTCAGATTAGCTCTCAGATTTTTGTGGAGAATGATGCTACAAAGCACTGCGTACGATCTGTTTCATGTTCAGCAAAGTTTTTATAGCTGCTGCTGTGAGATCTATAATGAAATGGAAGTTTGCTGTATAGAACTTGTGCAGTTATAAGGATTAGGAAAACAATGTAAAAGATATTAGGGCTTTGATGGAAAGTAATGAAACCAGTCTTTAAAAAGCTTTATGAAAACTTGCTGAAAAGGAGATATTCTGTACGCAAACAAAAAGATGTCACTCCTTTGTTTGGATACTTTGCATTCACAGTGTCACCAGTTCCATGAGAGTTAATGGTTTTACAATGCAAAATGCGTAGCTGGTTGGTTTTTACCAGAAATTCTGCATACGTTTCACACTACTGCTGTTGTAGGTTATTGTAGTGGTTAGACCAGAATCAGCAGTTTTGCTGCATTATCTTAATAGTTGTATCATTCTGTAATAAATGTGGTCTTATTTAAAAGCATAATCTCTTGCCCAGTTTATTATGGCAATTAAATAATACTGAAGTTTAGTGCATAAAGGAAGTAACTAAATCCTGATCTTCCAGCTTCAAATTGTTTTGTGATTAAAGGGTACATAACTGGTAATTATACATAGTCTTTATTCTTGTTCATGCCATCAATGTATGCATAATCCTATGTTTAATTTCTAAAGGTATTTCTTGCCTTGATTTCCCTATCTCTGAAGCAGAAGCTTTTGATAATATTATGCATATTTCTGCCCACTGGCCTTTGTGCAGTTCTTTCAATATACACGCTTGCAATTTCTGTCTGTTCCCCTTGCATAACCATGGAAGAACACAGAGATTTAAAGGAGATCATATCAAAGAAATGTTGATAACAGCTATGTACTCCTTTGCATGGGTATGAAATGTAAGCCTTGGGGAGAAGGATATTTTTGCTGGAGTATGTGTGTTGGAGGAAAAACATGCTTCATCTTGGAAGTTTTTCTGTATTTCTGATTTTTCATGCAAAGCTCTGAGTTAAGATTATTTACTTTTGAATTCCACTTTAAAGATTTCTTCCTAACGGGCATGGCTATTAAATTAATAACCCTTTCTGATTTTGATCTTCACAGCTGTTTTAATTACCACAATGAGTAGATGGCTGCCAGATGATGTTGCATGATATTTGACTGAATTAATCACGTTTATAAAGATTCTCCCAGAAACTTTAATTGCTTCAATGTTTTATGGACCAGTTCCCGAGCCGTGCAGAAGAAGCAAATCCCAGTGCTGCAATGGCCTCAGTAATTTCTGCATTGCCGTTCTACCTTGCCATATATCAGTGTGTCTGCAGCAGTGTTTAGATTACCATTTTCTGGCCCAGAACATGCAAGGTTTTTTCGTAACCTTATTTTTATGTCTTTGCAGTCTCCAAGGACATTATCACCTACCCCTTCTGCAGAAGTAAGTTTGGTGGAACCTTTTGGGGCAGTATCTTACTGTGATTAGAATTATTCACTTCAGCAAATGCAGGTGTTTTTGTTACCAGTCTGGTCCATCTCTGTTTGCCACATAGACGTGTTTTCTGAATATTGAAACTTTAAGAAAAATTAAAAAGAAAACATTGTGTTCTTATTGACAGAATGTACAAAAACTGAAGCTACTGCTCCCACCTGTTGTCTGTAAAGCAGAGTAATTTGCCCAGCAGAGGTCACTTCTTGTACATTCATCCTTCCTGTGGACCGGGCAGACTCAGATATCAGGAGCTGGATCATTTACACAAGCTAAAATGCTTCTCTAAGCATCTAAATGATGAGCCACGTTTGCTACTAAAGTGCAGTTTTGTCTTGAGGAAAGCATAGCAATGGTTTGGTTTGGTTTTGCTTTTCCATTGGAGTTATTTTGATCATCACAATAACATGAAACATTTGGGAAGTCATTTGTCAGGATACCATAGATGCCATTGCAGGACTGTTATCATTTTGGGGGTGGGGAGTGTTGCTTATTTGCAACATAAAAGTTGTAGTAATTGCTACTTATTAAAAAAGTGACTATAAAATTTTTTTGTAAACCTTCACATGCATTAACAGTAATTCTGGCCCTTTTGTCCTGCTTTGGCTTGCTTTGTGGTTTGTCTATTTTTTTAATTTTTTTTCTTGGTGTGTGTGTGTGTGTAGGTGTTTTATCTGTTTTGGTGGGGTTTTATTTGGTTTTTCATTGGATTTTTTTTCCCAGGGAACCAAGTAAATTGAATTTTGCTATACAAGAAGGTGTCATGTTTTCAGATACAAAGGGAATCTAATTTGGCTACTAAATACTTTTTGATGTGGCTAGTCAAGATGTGGTAAATTAAGCCACAGAGAGCTCTCCACTTCAGCTATTGAATTATTGCTGATCTCCACATTAGCTGAAGGTGAGCTCATGTATCTTGTGCAGTACACGATGGGACCGACATCTTCTGAATGCAGCTTCCCTTATGGACTCACAGGAATGTGGGCAAATCTAGGATTCTATAGAATTTAATAGAACTTACAGGTGGAGTTGGAACCTTCCAAGATTAAACTTTGGCCCAGACTATAAAAATGGATTGGAGTCTTTGGAACCGATCATTAGAGAACAGTAATAATGAAGCAGGTTGAAAGCTTAAGGGATATTGTTATTTCAGTAGCTTCTGCTGGTGTATTCAGTTCTGTGAAAGTTAAGTGCTGCTGAAAATGTGTAATGTGCATTTACATTTATTAGTAAATGCTTCTATTCTGCAGGGTTATCAAGATGTTCGGGATCGCATGATTCACAGGTCTACTAGTCAGGGCTCCATTAATTCTCCAGTGTACAGTCGTCATAGCTACACACCGACCATGTCACGTTCCCCTCAGCATTTCCACAGACCTGGTAAGGGCAACTGCATTAGAAGTATACGTAAAACTGTAGTTACTTTATTATGTCACTTAGTAGCACAGCAAAGCACTTGTTTCTCTTAGCAGTGAAAATTTAGGATTGAAAAATTGTTGAATACTTTAGTATCTCCTGCCTGGCTTTTTGTTCTTGATTGATGCACTCTTTTGCACTAGACTGATGAATGTTTCTTACGTCATAAATATGGATCTTCTGGGTTTGTTTCTGATTAATGATTTTTTAAAATCTTCATATGTTTCTGAAAGTGAGCAAAGATTTGCAGCAGTGAATCACAAACTTCACTCTGGAATTTGGGAAACGTATTACATATTGAAATCAAAAGTTATGGCTTGACTACACAGAAGTCAGTAGCATAGGATGCTTCCCTCCTAAAAATTCATTTAAAGCTTGGTGCAGCTATAGAACGTCAGATTCAGCAGCAAAACCCCCAGATACTCCAAATTGCTAGTAATTTTTTAAAACAGAGACTCATGGTTTACAAGGTAGATTTCTAAATTAAAGCTATAGGCAATTGCCTGGGAACATTTTAAAACCACAAACTTTCTTTACTGGTTTAGCATGGATGTACAAGTTCTATGTACAATAGAGAAAATGTACAGGTCATTCAGGTTCCCAGTGCATCCAAAATTACTGGTTGTGTGTATTAAAGGAAGATATGAAAATGAGCTGTTCATCCATGCCCAAATTGCATAAAAATGTATCTCTGAAGTGCTATTCACTGAAGACTTTTCAAGACTGATTTTATTGTTTATGGTGATGAATTAAATCTTTGTGATCTGTTTTTAAATTAAGTGATACAATCATGCAGTTTCATCTTCCTTGGTGATTACAGCTGAACAGTTTGGATGCCAAAAGCCCATATGCAATAGGAGCTGCATTTTTAAAATTAAAGATTTATAATAGAGCTGCCACTGTGGAACTTGAATGCTGTAGCCATTTCCTAGTGGGGGAGGGCTGAAAGCAGCTAATTGTGTCTGTTAGTGAATGCCTTATTTAAAGGACCAAAAGGAGGTGGGACAGAAGCAAATTGTGTCTGATATTCTGATACTTAGTGCTGACAACATGCCCGTGTTTTGAGATGACGCTACAATTGAAACCGAAAGAGATTTGAAAGCGTGAAAAAGCTGCAAACTTCTGTATCCTGATTCTGGCAACTCTGAGGGGATTTTTCCATTTGTATCAGACATATGAACAAATCCAGACCCTATTCCAGACTTCACTGTGATGGAGTTTTGCTGTCTGCATTCAGTCAAGGACCTTCCCCAGAAGCAGTCTCTGTTTATGTAACTCTTGTGATGGGCGGATGGGCTTAAGCCAGAGTTTGGATCCAAATGTAAAATCTTCAAAAGTTCACACCCTGAGGGATATTATGAGACAATATTTGTTCAAACTTATCTCGGTTCAGATGATCTCATCTTTGGCTCACCTGTATCTGTTTCTCAAATGGCACAGAAGTAATTCTGTAGAATTCATCATTTTGATCTTTGCTATCCTTCTTTGGGGTAATTGTTAATGCTACTTCATAATTTTCCTACAGTAATTATTCATGTTGAATGATAGCACATGTATATTTACCATTTCTCTCCTAATGGCACTTCTTATCATCATGTTATTTGCAAGAATAATTTTTCTCTGAATAAACCCGGTGGCCCCAGATAACTTCTCTTTGCCTCCCAGCTAGCCTTTGAGAGAGAAGTGAACCACTGTGTTGATGTTGTCAGCATAAGGTTCTTCAAAAATTCGCGTGCTACAAGTTTTTAAAAAGTTTGCAGCCTTTTCCTCCTGCAGTGCCTTAACTGATGTTGGCAACATTTTTGGAATGTCTTAAAACAATAGAAAACAGCTTGCATGCCTCTTGATGGACATTTTTTGGTCAGACACTTTTGAAAACAGCTGCTTTTTTGACTAACTGAGCATCAAGGTTTGTGATGTTTGCATGCTGGTAACAGGCTACTTTTTGGTAACAAGGCATAGATCAGAAGCTCATTGAGCCGCTAGATGTTATGCTAAATTAGTGACACAGTTCAGATCTGAGCCTCTCTTCTAATACTTCCTGTAATTTTGTCTAACACTTATGAACCCTTTGGTACGTCTTTAACCTTTTTTTTTTTTCTCCTTCCTTCTTTTCAGAATCCTAATTGTTCAATGCCTTTTTTTTTTCTTCCTTTGAAGCCTCCTTCCCTGCCTTTCTCTTATTGTTTTTCTTTGTTTTCATTTTGTTCTGCCCCCCGATTCCCTGCTGCTGCAGAGCTGCTCTCTACTGGTGTGCAGCGGTTGTCATACCTGCGCACTAGCAGTCTCAGCTCCACTCACCATGACTCCCGCCCCAACTCCCCCTTCCGACACCACTTCATCCCCCATGTCAAAGGTAAGGAGCCAGGCCTCCCCAGGGAGTACCCTCCAGGCTGGAGATTTATTAGCATTCTCTCAAAGCTAATAAGGTGTATCTCCGTAAGGCTGTCATTGGCTGTATAGCTCAGCATGCCTCAAAATGTGCCGTTACACTTAAAACTACGTTAGAATAGACATAATGTCCTTTTTTCAGAGGAAATATGTCATTTCTAAGGGCCCTAGTTAAAGAGTCATCAAACAATTACCTATTAGAAAAGCATTATCATTTACTATTCAGAACCTACATGTGCCTAATTTAGCTTCTTTCTAAAGTAGTATGTAACAATCACTACGGCAGTTAGCATATGAAATTTAATTATTATTTCCACATTCTTAACACATGCATTTAAAAATTGACTATAGATACAGCCTGGATTGAGAGCCAGGTGATCAAAAATGTGAAGGAAAAAAAAAAAAAAGATCAATGGCAACAAGAAAGTTAATCACATTGGCGATAATTAAAATCTCTAGGCCTCTCCTCAACTAGTGAGAGTCAGCAGGCTCTGCAGTAGAATTGCAGAGATTTGCACTACTTGAAGATCTGGTAATTTCTCTTCTTTTCAATCTGCTATTTTCCATGGTTTGATTTGAAGGAGGATTGTTCTTTCATTGTGTCCCTTCAAGGAGCTCCTTCAGCTCAATAAGCTTTTAGTTCTGCTTCTTACTTTCTGTGAATGTGGTTTTACTTTCAACCAGAGCACTCTCTAGCTGTGCCGTCTCTTCTGTTGGGGGAGAAGGTCATAGCTTGTATCACCTACATGAGCTCAAAACGAGGCAGTTGAGTAAGTTGGACATGGGTTCTATTCTGGCACCTTTGATTAATGAAGATAAACTGGAGATAATCAAAAACAGTTGCAAGGAAGTTGTTGCCATGACCTTTCAAGAAATGCTAATAGGTCTCAACATTATAGCTCTTCACGTGTTCAGGTCACCATTACTAATTTTACTTTTGCGTTTTCTTAGATGGTTTTTGTTAATATGCACTTGCAACTTTCCTATTATGTCACTATAAAAAAAAAATCTCACTTCAAACTTAAAAGATTGGGACCCTTAAAAATAGATGCACTGCTCATTTCAGCATGCAGTTAATTCATAATCCTTTCAATTTCAACATTTTTTTGCTGTAAATCCAAATTAATGCTCACACTCTTTCAAGTGGCGTTTTCATTCTTTTTCTGTTGAGAAAATAGCTTCTTCAGTAGATAAATCAGAAGAACTATTGGAAATCCATGCCTATTGTTTTCAGATTTCAAAGAATTACCCGGTGTGTAGATTAGGTATGTATCTCGGTTGTCGGTACAAAAGGCCAAGTGGGATTACAAGCACTATAGCAGGGGTCCTCAAACTACAGCCCGCGGGCTGGATACGGCCCCCCAGGGTCCTCAATCCAGCCCCCGGTATTTACAGAACCCCCGGTCCCCCCCCGGCCGGGGGTTGCAGGGGGAACCAAGCAGCCGCAGATGACTGCCTGCCACTGCATCCCTGCGCCAGCCCCCTGGTTAAAAAGTTTGAGGACCCCTGCACTATAGACAAAGGGGTGGGTATGGTTCTTATCAAATAATGTCACATAAGGCATTGTAAGAATCCACAATTTTCTGAAAATTTTACATAAATCCTGTCCAGGCCTAAGACCTTTATGTGTTGTAACTCAGCAAAGCTCCTGAAAGCTCAAGTTCATATCTCCCTGACAGTGTACACCATCTGAGGATGTGGTACGTTTGAGAAGGGGCAAGCAGCAGTACCCACATCTTGTAAATCACATGTCTGAAGTAGTCTTTTAATAGTTGGTTGAGAGAAGGAAGCACCTTCTTAAGGTGACGCAAGTTTCATGCCTAGGTTAATGTGGTGGGAATACCTGCATGGTTTTACTTTCTTTTTGTTTCCCCTCCCTGTGAGGGAAGATGACTACTTAAAAAAACTAGAAATACATTTATGTGTATCAGTTTAACACTGCAAGCTGAGTTCCCTCAGAACACTGAGCCAAACTCAGACATTTATAAAATGTACATAGATAAAGTAATTGGGGGTATTTTTGGTAATGGTTTGGAAGAAGACATTAAATAGTGTAGCGGAGTTCCCTGATGACATGCAGACTGGGAGAGTAGTAGTCAATAAAGAACATGAGCAAGTTTTCTCCGTGAACAGTGTAGCCAAACATAAGCCATGCTTCTGGGCCACGTTGTCCATCTGTACGTGCTGGGAAGAGCAGTGACTCTGAAGAAGATTTGACTGTTCCAGGGGACGTTAGGATGGGTGGGTGGGACAGCAGAAAGAGATGCTGCAGCTAAAAGAGCTAAGTAGAGATGTTAGGTACTTGAATAAGATCTACAGGGAATTGAATTGGTAGGTCCACAGTCCCTGATAAGTGACATAAGAAACACTGCAGGAGATTCAGAGGACCATCAAATAATTCCAAATCTGATAGCAAAAAAGTTATGGCTGTTAATGTATTAACACTATCAAACAGAAGTTTTTGGTGGTGATTTGTTCATTGTCTCTGTACCTGCATGGTAATAGAAGGTTCTCCCATATAGCAGACAAAGATACAATAAGATCCTATTTACACTTCAATTAGATAAAAATCATGATTATGTCTCTGACTTGTTTAGGGTGAAGTTAAATAACTATTGAAACAGCTTAGGAAAGTCTTTGGTTTCCCGTTACTACAAAATACTGAAAGCTACAAAAGGTCTGAAGGCCTGACAACCTTTGTAATTTTTCCAGCATGTTAAGTGATCAATGAAATGCTCACAGAACATTAGATGAACAAATATTCATAATGTTCCCTAAGTCAGAGCAAGCTTTGGCTTGTCGTGTAAAAGGGATGTGATGGAGGATAGTTCTTAGTCAGATATACTCTGAAAATACACATCATGTATATACACGTATATGTATTAACAGTGCACATGAACTTAAAGAAAGACAAAATGCTAGGGACTGGTAAAATTTTTGTTAAATAAACCTTGCTACTATTAAATGTAGGTGTGTTTCCATAGGAAGAGACAATATAGCTTGCCCACTATATAATTTGGGGGGATTGTGTGTGGGGGTTTAACATTTGAGTAGTGTTGAGTGAAGTCCAGTTGCACTGTGTCGTTTTCACTACTTCATGCTTATATGTAGATATTTTGTTATCAACTGAAGAGGTTGATCTGGGTTTCCCACATGGTTCATCATTTGTCCTCCTTGCATACCACAGGTGTCCAACTACCCCCTTTGTAAGTCTGTGTGGCAGAAAAGGGAGCTTTATTGTGGCACTGGCTGCATCTAATGCAACCCCCTGGTATTCTGATCTGTAGGGGTTTGCCTTGGGTCTTCCAGGTGTCTGTTTTAAAAGTTTAAATAACTGCATTATTTCACCTTCAGAGTAGCGTTTCTGTGTCTACTAGGGAATTAGACCCTTGTTACTGTGCCTGAAATGACAACTATAGCACTGTCTGGGATTAATCAGATGTGATAAATACATTTGGAGTGATTCAAAGAAGAGGCATCATGATCTTCCCTTTTAGTTGGTCAGTCTTTCTCAAAGCCACTTTTACTTTTAGCAGAAAGGTGAACTCAGTGTAAGTTTGTAAGATTTCATGAAGCTATAGTTTTGGTTTGTTTGGGGTTTTTTCCCTTGAGGAGTCAGAGAACATAGATCATGCCAAAACTGCTTTGGTAAAGGGGCGTAACTTCCAGACAGCATAATGATAATGAAAGCAGCATATGACACATTACGCCTGTGTTATTTTGTATCATCAAGCTAGAAAAGTAGACTTTTAGACCAGTTTCAGTGTGTTTTCATACAACATAATGCTTAAATAAGCATCATGCTCAAGCCTTGTAGGCAAGGCCCAATGTAAAGAACTTTGAGGAGTTAAGGGGCTAAATATGCCTCAGAAGAACTTAGTGAGACTTTGGTGTTGTAACATGTATGTTGAATGAGCTGGAAGAGAGTGTAATATGCATCAGCTTAGACTTCATTTAATCTCATTTGGATTCTCCGTTGAATTTGCTCATGTCTCAATAAAGTACTGTCTTTGCTATGAAAGAATCAAAACAAGTCCATGAATGAAAGAAACCCTGGCCCTACTGAAATCAGAGACAAAACTCTCATTGAAAGCCAGGATTTCATTTCACATGCCTAGAATTTTTCAGAGGCATTCAAGAATATTGCAAAGCCCCTGTAAGATTTCTGTGTAAAAAAAGCTCCACAGTAATGTGTATTCCTCTGCTCCCAGACCTTCCCATAAGGAATCAACCCATCTTCATAGTGAATCTGGGCCTTGCTTTTCACAGGTTCCTACTTTACTTCCCTGAGGCAGGTCTCTGAAATCAGATGCTCTCTGTGTGTGATAATTATTTCCAGGGTTTTGTGGATGCAGCTGAAAATTCTGCTCTGGAAAATGGCTGTGCTTTGACTGTTTTGTAACTTTCAGTTTTGTGCGGGAAATAAAGGCTACACATTTGGACAAGATGATGATTCATAGTTTGACAAAACCTTTATAGGACTTAAGAGTTTCAGGTGCTGTTGAGCTTTTTCCTCTATTCAGAAGCAGAGCAACTAAATTACAAGTTGACAGAAGACTTGGTGTTGGTTGTGTATGGGATTTTTGGTCTGATTCTGTGAACTTACCTTGTGAATTGCACAGTGAACCCAGTGACGAACACTTCAGAAGGCAGCAGGAACCTACATTACACTGTGCTGCCTATAGGCAAGCAATTATATTCTTGACTGCTCAGGGAACCTGCTTAACAAATCGAGCCATAGAAGATGGGAACTACCTGATGGACCAAACAGAATGAAAAAAAAAAAAAAAAAAAAAGAAAGCCTCTGAATTTCACTTTTGAGCCCGCTGTGCTCAAGTGATTGCTTTATATATTGAACTTAGTTATCTCTTAACATTCCCCACCCACCTACACATGTTCAACTTCATGCCAGAGGGGTGGGAACTAGTTTTTTCCTATAGTGTTGGCAAACTGGAGTGCTCTTGTTGCTTTGTGGAGTTAACACTAGTTAACAGCATATCTGAGATAGCAAGAGAGGCTTTCCTGGGCAGGCACATCAAGGAACCCCAATTCAGAGCATGCGCAGCCCCTGCCTTTACCTAAAGCTGCAGACAGGCCAGCCAGGAGGCCCTGGGAGGCAGGTACAGATGGGCTTTTTTGCTTTCCTGCGTGCATATGCACTTTCCACAGATGTTGGCACTGCTTGCGTAAATTGTGGGTGATTTTACAGTGGCTTCTGAAGCACTTTAGCCTTGTTACGGGAGTGGACTCCTCAGGGATGCTCTAATGAGAGTCAAAGTAGATGTACCATTCCCTCCTGCAGTGGTTGGAAGTAATGCTACTGCCATCCTAGAAAGTGTAAAGGAGAGTCATTTGTCAGTACTAGTAAGAGTCATTGGGAAGAGTGGCTGCTCAGGAACCCCAGGAATTACAAGCCAACAAAGCACCGTGTGCAGGAGGATACTGTGCTAACTGTCTGCCTGATACTATATGCGTTATAGAACATTACCAGTTTTTTCTAAACAAATTATCAGTGTACCAGATACAATTTTAACCATCCAAATACATTTATGGATGTAAGCATATTTAGTTGTGTGTAGTTGAGATAAAGAGAGGGGTGTAAGAAGGATTTCTTTCCTGTGTTTGTAGCGTTGGTGATAGAGGCATTGTAAAATGAGCATGCCCACATTTTGGCTACCAGTTCCCAACAGATGAAATGTACTTGTGACTCCTCTTTTGTGCCAAGTCCACAGGTCAATAAATCCCTTTTGATTATTCTCTTTCATTGGATATACTAATTGCTGATGGAAGCAGAAAGGCAGAATGACATGTCTCTATAAAGGTTATAAATTTTAGAAGTAACTATATCCTGAGGCCATGTCAATATTGATGGGGTTTTTTCCCTAAAAAACAATGTTTTTGCTGAAAAGTAACTCATAATTTCTCAATAGAAACAAAAGACGTTAAGTAAAATCAGCTTAAATTAGGTGTTTCAGCATCACAGTATCTCAAAGGCTGGACAAGTAGAACACGTCACTGGAATTGCCAAGTAAAGGACCATAGATTGAGATCTGACAATACTGGTTGAATTAATTGTTCATACTGCTTTTCAGAGTTAGTAAACCTAGCGCTTACTGCTACCTGGCCAGAAGCTTAGCATTGCTGGACCCAAAGTAGAAAACCACCTTCAGTTTGTGTAGTTGGAAGAACATCATGTCATTTAGGGTTGAAATATCCAAGTGATAAATATAAAATTTTGCACATTCAATCTTCTGGGCAGATCTTGTCCAGCCAAGCCTCCTGAACCGTGAATGTAATTTTCAAAACGTGTATATGTAGATGGATTAACTTGTATGCTGGCAGAGGCCTCTGTGGCACAGGTCTCTCAGTGAGGTTTGTAAAGGGCATTTTTTTTTCTCCCTTTTGGTGCCTTTTAGATTGGCAGATGATCATTGCAGTAAAAGAGGAACTTTTGTGTGAATTATAAAGAAAATTTCTTTTTTCCTGCACCTTCCTTGCCCCAAATATATAAATAAGAACTGTGCCAAGTCCAAGGTTTTAGGTCCTCTAACAGGATGCAGGAAACCTGTAGCTGAAAGGAAGCTTCTTTTTTGAAAAATAAAAAGTCGTTTCTTTTTTGTTGTGTTTTATAACCCTCCTGTATTTGTGTGCCCACTCACCTCCTTTTCTAGGGTTTTTTAAGCCCTTGTGCATACCTGAAAAATTGAAGATGTTTGATTCTCCCCTACTTTTCACCATTGTGGTCACCCACACCCATGTAAAGTAAGCACCTCTGCAGACAGTTTCTGCTAGTGTGAAGAATGGCACAAAGGAAAAGGCAGCAACATTCCTTTTTGGTACACATACAGTCATGTGTTTGGGTATTTGGCTGTTAAGTCTTGATACTTGGGGATCAACCAGCATAGTTATGCAACAGCCCTCTCGCCCTGACAGACATGGGAACTTTCAGGGCCATTGGATTGGTGTGGTGGATTGTTAGGAGGCAAAGAAATAGTCCTGGTAAGAGTAATCCTACAAATGGAACAAACCGTGCGTGCAAAATGGAACTAAATTTTTTAGACATTGGATTCAGATTTGCCCCATCAGCAGTGGTGAGGTATTGTTACCAGCGCCAAATTTGGCATTGGCAAAGGTTTGGGGTGGCACCAACAAAATGGGTGCAACCACCTGATGGACTGCGTTGCTTTACAAATTCTTTTACCGTATCAAACTTTTCCTACCAGAGACCTAAACCAATGAAAGAGTGTGTAAGGAACAGTTATGCCTTTTGATATGAGCCAAGTGACCTACCAGCTATTCTCCATCTTTAGCTTCTGTATGCTTTTGGTTTAGGGAACTGTAGTAACCGCCAGCATCTGCTTCTATCTGCTTGGGAGCTGGTTTCATTTTGGGTTTGCTTATCAGCTAGAATGCTCTGTGTCTGTGACTTCTAACTCCAAGTAGCAATCTCCGAACTATATCATTGCCAAGTAACCTTCCATTCTTCTTTTCCACGCTGCCCATCTAATCACCAGCTACGAGCACACAGCTCCTGCCTGCATGCTGTCAGAATGAGTCTGAGCTGCTCAAACCTCAACTCCAGCCTGAACATGAATTTTTGTCTCTGCAGGAATAACAGGAAAAAAAAAAGTCACCAGGGCTACCAGTTCTCGTTATTGTTTGTGTTTATATTTTTCAACTACTTTTCTCCCTGGAGGTTTTGATTCCACCAGTTTTGTTTGGGTTTGATTGGGCTTGCTTTTTTTATTGCTCTCCCTCTTCTCATTTTGTTTTCTCCATTCTTTCATTGGAGGCAATGAGCCGTCCAGCGGTCGGAACTCCCCTGTCCCCTATCGGCCCGACAGCCGCCCTCTCACTCCAACTTACGCTCAGGCCCCTAAACATTTCCATGTTCCAGGTAGGAGCTGGCACTGTATATGTCTCGGTGTCCTGTCACAGTCTAGAATGTAGCCTTTGTAACTTTTGTCTTGTCTCCATCGTTTCACGCTGTTTACCATGGGGTGCACCCTCAAGACTTGGAACTGCTCCTGGGCTTGCTGAGAGGAGTAGTGTGTTCATAAATGGTGGGGGTTCCATTGTGATTTTTAATGATTCTGTTGGTCAGGTGTTTCACATGCTAGAGTGCCTTGGTTTCCAGTGTTGGTTGATAGCCTGTGAGTTGGTTAAGAGCTATGTAGGGGTTGATTTTTCTCCCAGTTGCACCAGCTGAGCACCAGTGTAACTCTGCTAACTTTGGAGGAGCTGGTTTTGATTCACATGCAGAACAGAGTTGACCAGTGAGCCATCACATATGTTGTACATTCAGACTGCTGTGACTTGTTTCAGTCTTGAACCCAGGAGTTCCTTTTTTTTTTTAAAAAAAAAAAAAAAAAAAAAGCAAGCAGAGGAAGGTCTTTCTTTACTTGCTTTGTGCAATGGCTTGGTGTCCTCAGAGAGACCTGCAGATTCATAAGGATATGTATGCCTTAGGATGTCCTCTTTATGAAGGGCAGTCTGTTCTGAAGTGAGCTGCACAGTTCTTCGAGCCTCTGAGAAGACCATCTGTCTTGGATTTTGATGGGTTGAGGGTATATGTCCCTAGGGTTGTGGACATGCATCTTCTGACTGCATCAGTGCTAGCTGAAAGCCTTGTTGTACCCAGTTATTCTTCAGGTCCCCTTCAGTCTAGCATCCCTTCACACTGCCAGAGGTTACTGCTCTTCCTCCTTTCCTCCGAAGTGGCAGATAAACTGTGGGACCTTCCCTTTCAGTCAGTGTGACCTGGCTTGGCTCAGGTAGGCTGTTTTAACTGCTTAAGCTAACCTGGCTCACTTTGACCTGCGTAAGCTAAGGCGCACTTGCACGACTAGCTCTGAGTAAGTAACTCTAGCATGGTGGGAGAGCTGTCCTCTTCAGCTGGTGCAGTTCCACCACAGAAGGAGCCGTGTTCCCATGTTCCTCATAGCTTTCTGGTATAGATGTGCGCAAAAGTACTGCATGACTGCCCTTGCAATGTTTGTACCTATTTGCTGGTCAAGTAGCCATAACAGATCACTAACAGGAATGAAATACCTCAGTGTCCTTGTATGCAATTAATTTGCCTGTTTAGTCAAGGGTGTAGAGTTCTGCAGGGTGAGATTTGCCTCTGTTTCAATAGATTTTTGGGGTTAGCTTTCCTTAACACCAAAGGCTGAGCTGTCTCCTCCTATAGCACTTTAATTGGATGGGCAGTACACAGCATGTATTTCCAAAATGCTCTTTCATCTTTCATTCTAACGTAAGTGAAAACTTCTTTTCAGGCAGTATGAAGTAGCAAAATGTGTTTCTGACATTAATTTTCTAGTTCCCAGTAGCTTATTTTGGTCTTCTAATAAGAGGCTGACAGATTTTTGCATTGTAGTACTGATTTTGGATTAACTTCTGGAAGTGTTGGCTTGGGTGGGAAGGTAGTTTTGAACAAATTGGTTCCTGTCTTAGATTACTATTTGTAAAAATATGGTATCTTTTAGATATGCTGTAGATCTACTGCATTAGAGTTCTGGGAAGTGTTTTTATTCTGATTTACATTGATAATGTGCAATGTGGTGGGCCTTACATAAGAAAATTACAGAAAAGAAATTAAATCTATCCTTGTGGCTTGAGAATTAGTAGTATATCAGTTAACACTGCATAAAGAATCCCTTTGACTCACTGAAGTGTAGCTGCTGTTGACTATTCAAACAAGTGTGTTAGGCAGCTATTTTGTTCTCTGGATTTTGAAGTGAATTTGGGGCTTGCTGCATTCTCCTCTGCTCAATCCCGCCAGTCAGTTGGAAAGAAAATTGAGCTGTTGTGACTGAAGCACAATTTTCCACAAAAGTTATTTGGGGTAGTTTTCCCCAAATGGCTTGTGTCTTCCCCATTGAAATGTCTTGCTTGTTTTCATTTCTTCTCTAACTTTTATCCCACTGTTAATCTTCTGAATGTTTAAAATTAATGGTTCATGACTTGGATGCATCCACATGTTACAGAATCAGCTCCAAAGGACTTCATATCACATGTCTTTGACTTTTCACTTGTTCTTATGTTTTCTTTTCTTTAAATAATCTGATTTTGTATAATACTAGAAATAGCTTTCTGGCTTTTTCTTGTGCTACGTCCTTGATTTGGTCTGTCTGTTGTTTTAGTGTTGAAGTTATCTTTAGCTACAGCTGAAGTAGTTTTTATATTCCCATTTTTCTGTTTCTCAATTTCACAGATCAAGGCGTCAACATTTACAGAAAACCGCCCATCTACAAACAACATGGTAAATGGCCTTTCCCTTTTCATTTCAAAGCTGGAGTGTCAACTACATGAAAAGGCATGCAGACTAGTGAAAAGCATTAGGGTTTTACATTGTAAGCATAAAAAATTAGTAGCCCAAGCTTGAAACAGCTGTTATTGCATGTTCTGCTGAGTGATTATGTTTCAAAGCATGTTGTTTAATTTGGATCATATGGTTTAAGTCTTGGCCACATTGATTTTAATGGCAGAATTGCCATTAACTGGGATTTTTCTGTCTCTTTAGCATTAAGATGCCTTCCTGTAATTCACTTCTTTAAGTTTGTACTTTCAGAATAGAGGTACAGATCATGTTAAAACGGATTAACAACACACTGTTCTCTAACAGGGACTTACATGGAATATCCTTGTTTTAAACAAAGTACAATAATATATTTCAACAGCAAAGGTGGAAATGTTACTGTCAGACTGGAATTCCAAATGTACCTGTGACTTTAAATAAGAATCTTTAATTATTGAAGATAATATAGGTGTCTTAACACTGGTAGGGCTAATTCGATTCTCAAGCCCTGTGATACAGCTCAGGTAGTACGCTGTACTTGTTTTTCTGGGGGTTTGAATTCGAAGTTGGACAGCAGTGTTAGTGCTCTAATCTTTTCAGTGTGGACATTGTTACAGCAAGCCTGAAGTAACAGTGAGGGCAGAAGCCCACTGCCTTGCCAGTCTTTTGTACTGCAGAGCAAGGTCCTGGTTATAACGGAGCGTGTTCACTCTTCTGCTGGGAACAGAAACCTTCAAATGGGAGATGATTTGTATGTAATGTGGTGAAAGGCAGATGACTCCACTTTTTAAAGACTTTGAGTTTGCATCCCTTTGCAGACCCTTTATCCGATGAAATGTATTTAGGGTAAAGTAGCAAACCAGCAGTCCTACAGGTTTTAGGTGAACAGTTGGCTGAGAGCAGTTGAGCTGAGATGATAAGGAAAAGCCCAGGAAGCCCATTGTGTAGTCACAAGTGAGCATTGCAAATAATGCTGCTGCGATACTACATCAAGGGTTTTTTTCTATTTATTTTTTAAGTTTCAAACCATATGCTCATTTTTGAAAAAAAATCTTAACATTATTTTTGTTTATTTTTATGGTTTTAATGTATCTCCTCACCTCCCATTAACATGTGAACATTTAACCACTGACATCACCAATTCTAATACGTAAGTACTGTTTGAAGTCATGCTTTTGTAAACTCTGGCCAGCTTCCTCCATACTTGCAATTATGCTTAGAGTTTCCCAATCAGAAACTGCACACAATTCCCAATAACGTCTAATACTGATGTTTGTAGTTACTATGAACATGTTGGATGAGCAACACAGTGCTTCACTTCGTTAACAGATGCCTTTCTGTTAAAAAAAAAAAAAAAGGGAAAAAAAAGTCCAGAATCCTTGCTTCTGAAACAATAGCTTCAAATAAGCAAAGATTTGAGCTAACAGTTTGCAGATAAGAGGTAGTTAAAGCTGGTTTTAATGTAAACTGAATCCTATTGGATTTTACTTTTTTTTTTTTTTAATGTCAAGAAGTGAAAGCCATAATGCACATCCTCACATGCGTTTTAAGAGACTGGCTTAGACTGCAATCTTAAGTGGATGCCCCACTGCTGAGATGTTTTATTGGTGAGGTTCATTTCATTGCAAGTGCCTTTCCCTGCCAAGTTGATCTGAATGGATCAGGTTTGGTATTTATTAATAAATTCACATCTGCTTTTACTACTCTTGCATCCTAATAAGCAAGGGCATGCAGCAGAAAAAAATCCACTAGCTAAACTTACTTCTTTCAGATTTCCTGTTTTGTTTTGCAGCTTTTCACAGAAACTTAGGAAATAATTAGCATCACTAGAGTTAAAATTAGAGCTGTTCCTCTGAACTATTTGTTTTCTTGCCCTAGAGGGGCAACAGATCAGTCCATAAATCTGGTTTCATTTTCATTAATAATCAGTTGTCCTTAGGAGATACTGAAAAATACTGTTAGACTGAATGTTCTCACTCTTGCCTAATCACTCTAACACTGTGCAACCCTGTTAAAATCCAAAGCTGATTTGGGTTATTTTGGGGGTGGGGATGAGGGAGGAGATGAAGGTTTGATTCCAATCTGTTGGTGGGAGAAAGACATTACTTTGCTTCAAATTGCAATTAGAAAAGCTAAACATGAAAATGTTTGCTTTTGAAAATTAACTTATTGTGAAGTATAATTTTTTTCCAAAATAAGGAAGACCTTTATAATATTGATACAGATTATTACATAGCTAAGTTCCCTGATTGCCATTTAGATGCAGCTGCTTTGGCAGCACAGAGCAAGTCCTCCGAGGATATCATCAAGTCCTCCAAGTTCCCAGCAGCTCACGCACCAGCACCCAACGAGATACCAAAGATTGAGACAGACCACTGGCCAGGTCCTCCCTCCCTTGCGGCCATAGGTATGCAAAAAACAAAACAAAACAAAAAACAAGAAAAAAACCAAACAAGTGATGTGGCTTAAAAGGTACTGGTAACCAAAGCAGATTAATACTGGAGCTGTAAAAAATTGATATTGAAGATTGCGTCTGCTCCAGGTGTTCACCACAAGGTGCAGTTTTCTGGTGAGACCTCCAAGTGCCTGTGAGTTTAAAACTACTGAATAGTGTTGAGTAGCAGAGGTTTTGCTAAAAGACTTTGGAATTGATCACACAGATATTAACCCATAGACAAATTATGTAAACTCCTGTGCAGTAGCTTTAAAAATGTGGTATGTCACACAAGCCTGACTTCTTTCAGTTATTGTCTGTTTAATCTTTTAGTCCTAAGCTAACAGCAAAATTCCACAGAAAATACGATTGCTTCCAACTACATGACTAATTTCATGGCAAGAAGCAGTGACTGAAGTGGAATAATTAATGGACTAAAAAAGTCCTGATTTTCAGAGTTACACTTTCTACAGGCTTTGTATTTTTCTTCTGTGTTGTAGCACTTAAGGTTTCATATTCTCTTTTGTTTAAATCATGGGCATCATCATTTCTAATTTTATTTTGTTTGGTTCCTCTGTTATTTTATTCTGTAGGGGTCAGTAAAAATTAAGCTATCTAGCCTGGTTCATTTATGAAGTCACATGTGAAACACTGAAGGTGTTGCCCGTTTCAGGTTTCTGTGAAGGAGTGTAGGGTTCTCATTGCAATGGGGTTTTCAGAGAGGTGCTGGAAGAGGAGACATGGGGTGGGAGAGCTTAGTGACCAATTGAAGGAGCTGCATATGCAGCGGCAATTTTTTGAGAATGTCCTTCATATAGGATTGCAGCCTGACAAACATTACAGTCACAGGGATAACATCTACATACTTGAAACTCTCCTGACAATGCTTGTTGTAACTACAGCATTATTATGTTGTATATCTGAGGTGGAACTTTTGCTGGAAATTTTGGCTCTCATCTGAATCTCTAAGAAGTGGATGACAACTTTTAATTGTTTCCAGTATAACTGCTTTGTATATTGGCTATCAGGTGATTTTGTTACACCTGGGAAACTAAACAGGACTGCTTGGAAACTGTAAAGGTAAAAAATGTGCTCATGGGTTTTACTCAGAACTAAGAAGGCATCATACAAGTTTAAAACAAACCCACAAGTGCCAGGTTTCCCAGCTTGTTGTCTGATTTTGAGTGTGATATTTTGCTTAAAGAGCTCGAATGAGCTCATGTCAAAAAAAGGAATATTACTGCTAGTGTACTGAAAAATCTTGTGAAAGCCTGAGAGACTAAATGAAAAACAAATAGTTTCTCCATAACTTTTTGTGTCTCTACATAGCATTAATTTAACACTGCTATACAAAACATTTAATTGATACAAACTTTCTGATACTTCAGTTGAAAAATTTAATTTTCATTTAAATCGCATGCTGAGATTGTCTAGCATAGGATTGGTGAATATATCAGGACATAGCTTGTGCAGAAATCATACAACGCCGTCTAAATATTTACGGCAGTATCATGTCCTGTGTATTCATGGAAGTGTCCTGGTGTCCAAATTGGACTCTTTTTCAAGAATATTCAAGAAAATAAACATTTTTCAGTAGAAGTCAGGAACTAAAATGTAGAACACCTGTGTCTTAATTCTAGCTTTATCCAATGGATCAAATCAATTTGCTTTGTTTTAGACTAAAAATAATGCCTTGTTTATTCAAAATATGAATGTCCATTTGGGGGATTAACGTAGTTTAATTTTCCATTTGAAATGTTAATTCAGATTTGCTTTTCTGAGTCTAGATAAAAGTATAAATGTAAATCAGACTTTATGTTTTCAGTCACTGATACAGTTACTGGTGCCATTAAAAACCCCATGTTTCCAGAACTAGCAGTCTGAACTCCTTTTCTCACTTACATTGATTCATGGCTTTTGTATCCAGGACTGTTGCTTGGTTTGGAAAACACACTGCCTTGTTTATTCAGTAAATCAAACTGACCAGTACTTTGAACTAGCATTGAAATCTTCAAGCTGCGGTTGAACTGATATACAAAGCTCTCCCTGTACTGTGGTTTTATGGAATTAGGAGCTGACATGAGACGCAGATCAAGTGGAAGAGAGGAAGATGATGAGGAGCTGCAGAGACGCCGACAGCTGCAGGAGGAGCAGCTTATGAAGGTAGTTATAAGCTTGTCTTCATGCTATTGCTGAACACCATCCAAAAAGTGCCCCTTTGTTTTCTGTAAGCAATTTCTACTAATGCCTCAATCAGCTTTATTTTATTGTGGGTTGTTTTTTTTTTGTATTACCATTTATAGCTCAACTCTGGTCTGGGACAATTGATATTGAAAGAAGAGATGGAAAAGGAGAGTCGTGATAGGTCAGCCCTTTCTGCCAGTCGTTACGATTCTCCAGGTAATTCATGTAGGCAATAAAGCTAATAATGAACATTGAATAATGAGCACCACATATACGCGTATCAAGTGGTTTCCCAGAAGAGACAGCACTGGGAAGACCACTTGATAAATGTGTGCATGGTGTTCTGCCCTGAAAGAGTGACCAAATTCATTAGCTGGTTTTGGTGAGGCGGGTGGTGGGGTGGTGGTGGTGCTAATTAGAAGAAATATGAGGTTGAGGATTCTCGGGCACTTTTGAGGAGAGAGATTTTCTAATATAGATAAGGAGTGAGGTAAGTTAATCTGTAACTATCACATCACACACATGCTGATAGGCTGGGTTATTAAATTACAATAACACATATTGCTTAAACTAGTGGTTCCTATCAGTCTTCCCTGCCAGAGACAAAAAACCCAGCAACATTTACCAGTGGGGCTGCGTATTCCAAACACAACTGGTCTTGACTGGGTGTATTCTGTTCCAAAGCAAAGCGCAAAAGTCGGCTTTGGTTAATTGGTGGCTTAGATTCTTGGCTTTGTTGTATTTTGATGTACATCTGTGGCTTTCTCAGATCTCCAGGGAAAGGTTTGGGGTTTTTATTTCACTCTTCATCCACTGGTCATTGTAGCACAGCAGTTGTGCTTTAAGCCAAGAAGGGACAAGATGAGTCTCTTTGGAGTCATCCACTGAAGTAGCTGCCAAGCAAACTAAGGTTTCCTTGTGTTCTCTGTTGTGTAAGTCTGTTCCCTGTATTTATGGTCATGAAGAGAATGTCTGTGGCTCTCCCTCACTATCTGTAATTTTTACAAGGTCAGAGTCTGAGCTGATGATTTTTTTATTCACCTTAGCACAGATAGGAGGACTTCTTTGTTGGAGATGTGTCTGTCCCTCTTTGCAGTGATAATCAGTGCAATCATCAGTTGCCTTTTGGGGAATCAGTGGCCTTTCCCAAAACCGCTTATTGCTGGCAACAACAGTGCCTCAAGTTCTACATTCTATGACTTTCTGTGGTAAAAATAGTATTTTAGAAGACCAAAAATTGCATTCTTATATGGGGGATCTTGTCTGAAGGAGCTGTGTTAACAGTAGAGGTGCTATTGATCATTATATGGACAATCTTTCTATTTATCCATCTTTTTATCTGTTATTGAAAACACATGCTTGACATTTCCACATTGTCTTTGTCTTACTTGTGCGGTTTCTGACGTCAGTACAAATGCTAAACCAAATGCCCCCATATACCTTATTTCACTTTCATTTTAGATGAAAGCAGGAGTCACAGAGCTCTGTTGAATTGTGTTATGTTACATCATGTACAGAATAACTATAATTTTGGATCAGAATGCACAAGTCTCAGTCTTGTTTGAATTCACTCAGCACTGCCCGTTGCAATCATTGTCCTGTTGGAGTCAGTAGCAAAATGTCAATTAGAGTGTTACAGGACCGAAACTAAAAGCCCTTTTCTCTTTGTAGCAAAAAGTGGCGAGCTGAAGCATGTGACTTGCATGTATCTTGGCTCGTGCAGCAGCAGAAGCTGGTAGCATGAGTGTAATAATAGTTGCAGTAGGAAGGATAGAAAGGAAATTATTGAAAGTTTTGGAGAGTATAATAATATCTCAACTGCGTGAGTGACCTGGGAGAGTGGAATTGAATGGACCTGCATGGGAGACTTAACAGGCAACTTATCCAGTCAAATAATGCTGATCTTGGATTCTCCTTGTCCTTTATCTTGGTGCCATCATAAGATGCAGCGCAATGCTTTATGTAGCTAAGGACCAAAAAGTTATTTTGCTCCGTTTTCTTACTTTCAACTCAGTGGAGACCCCTTTGATTTTGAGTCTGGCAAAATCGCAGTGTCCCTTCTTGATGACCTGTTACCGTGGCATGATAAAGCTGTGTGTAACTTACAGAACGTATGGAAGGCTGTGATGAGTTTGGGGCTGAGATGTTAGTTTCTTAAAGTCAGTGTGTCTCAGTTGGTTATGCATATTGTTTTCTAACTGTGTTTTTTATGCTAGTTGATTCCTTAAATGTTCTTGGTTTTGAGTTACCATGGGATTTTTCCAGTAAAAGATTTTTCCCTTCCTCATTCAACAGCACATGCTTCAGCCTCCAAAACTTCTTCTCTCCCTGGCTATGGAAAAAATGGACTTCACAGGGTAAGGAGATGGTGGGTTTGAGAAGCAAAAGGTGGCTGTAGTTATCGATGGTATTTATTTCTATGTTAACTGTATTGGGTTTTCAGTTTGTCAAGGTTTCTTATAAGACCACTTGAAGTCAGACGAAAACTAATTTCCATTCCCCGCAAACTACATTGCTAAAAAGGCAAGAAAGCAATGCAAGAAATGTTTTTAAAACTGAGGGGGGAATAAAAGGCTTAAAGCAATTGATTTCTCCCTATATACCAAACTACTTGTAAAGTCATGAACTGTGAATTCATGTGCATGCCGCTATTTTTCTGTTACAGCCGGTGTCTACAGATTTTGGTCAGTACAGCAGTTACGGGGATGTGAGTGGTGGTGTTAGAGGTAAGGCTGAGGAGCCTTTTTACATGCTACTTCCCTACTGAACATGTTATGATGCTTGATCATTTCTGCTCTTTTGTTTTAAGGCTGTGGATGTGGTTACTTTGTATTTGTTCAGTATATTTTAACTTCCCCTCATGAACTCAGCAATAAACTCTGCAAATACCTATTAAAAGTTCGGGTTTATTTTGCAAAATCTGCTATGTGGAACTGATCTTTGTTTATGCCAAGGGACTGCTTTAGCATTGGTGCAAATGGAAAGCTGGTAATGTGTATATTATAAGGGATATGACTGAGTTATGTTCCAGCAATTTCTTGGAAAATTACCATCCACTGCACAGTCTGAAAAACGTGCCACAGTGAAGAAGGGAGTATAGTGCCTTCTAATCCCCCTTGCTGCTCACGATTTTCATTATGACTTTGAGCTAGATGTGATATTAGTCATTGCCTAATAAAAATTGACAATATTTCTGAAAGTTCTGAAACTTTGAGAGGTAATGTTTTGAAATGCTTTGAGCTGAGAGAGAGGCTTATCTCCAAAGTGAGATTGATCCTGACTGTCTATGATCAGGCATCTTCTGCTGATTCTTGTGTCTATGGGGGAATCTAGACAGCTACATGATGGTAGAGGTTAGGTGAGGTGAATCCTGTTGTATACGTTTGAATTTTAATTGGCTCTTTATTCACTTGATTGTGGTTTTGTGTCTCTTAGTATTTCCAAAGTGACTTGCTTTTCCTGAATGATAAACCTGCTTGAAATGAAAAGGGCTGCAGTATTTGAAGTGTTTGGCTCTTTACAAAGTCCGAAAGCAGGAAGGTTGCTGGCCTTAGGGGATCGGGTGGGATTTTGAAAAGAAAAGGTAAACTAGAAGACACAAGGATTATCTGGTAGGTTGTGACTGATTTCTGTTCTTCCACGCTCTAAAGCTGATGAGATTTCTCTTTTGCTTTTCAGATTTCCAGGTAGAGTACGGGTTTTCATCAATCAACTGACCACAGAACTAAAAGCATCTACCTATTGAAGTCTGAATTTCTGCTGCAGGGAAGGGTTTCTTAAGACAGTAGCTTTGATTTTCTTGCATGTTTAAGCATAATCACCAATGTAGATTCATATCAACAAAAAACAGGCACAGCCTCAGATTCTTCCTTGTTACCTCCCCAGAACTGGGTTGAGACATCTCGCACCAGTTCTGGGACTTGCTCTGTAAAAATCCACTGTCTGTTGGTATATGAGTTATCTGTAATAGTTCCCTCTGGACAGCTGAGGGTGGATTTATTTCCAGCCTCTGTAGTACCAACCTCAGAGACATACAGTGTCTCTTCTGGAGGCAATTTTCTCCCAAACCAGGAGCCTTGAATTCCTTGTTTTTACCCTGGAATTTGCTCTCCAGACAAGGTGGCTGATCAATAGTTTTCTACAGTGCTGCCATCACAGATGAGCGAGTAAGAGGTGTGCTTGCAAATATAAATCCTTTTACTCCAAATACTCTCTGCAGGGTTTTTTTCCAGAATGGCTTGAGTCCGGTTGGCTCCTCGGCAAAATCCCAATATGAAATGGGAATTTAAGAAAGGGGTTAATTACTTGGATAATTTTGTTAATGGTATATCAAAACCATCATGATTGGAGAAGAGAGTAAGATTATGGGAGGAGAGAGGAGTTGTCCATGTATTGTGCTCAAAATATTATTTCTTTAGAAACAGTACCTGTGTCAAAACAGCACCTTTTTACCCTATTCCTGTTTGTGGTCATATTAAAAATTTCCAATTGTGAAGACAAAAAAATAAATCCCTCAGCTGATACGGTGACAGGAAGGAAAGCCCGGAGGTGTAAGAGTGCTTTGTATGCTCGCGGGTGGGATCTGAATTAATGCTTTTGCAGATTTTTCCACTTAGTCACTGGGGTGGGAAAGGGCCCACCACTCTCCTGGGGTCTGCAGCATCCACCTGGGAAGTGAGGTTGGTAAGTTCAGTGGGGAGCTACTGCCAGCCTTAGCAGTGACAGGAGGCTGGGGTGGTAGAGAGGATCAAAGGTTCCCTCTGCGTGCCTCAGGGAAGTAGCAAGCGGTAGCCACGGCAATGATCTGTATGATAAGACTAAATATAAAGACTCAAAGGAAGTCTCAGGGCAAATTCTCCTTTGTTTTCACCACTACTTGAGTGCCTTTACCCTCTGTGTGTGTAACCTGTGTGTCTGATGTATACCTGTATCTGATGCAGTCCCTTCCGGATGGTCATGTCCCTGGAATGAGAATGGACAGAGGAGTATCTATGCCTAACATGTTGGAGCCAAAGGCAAGTGCAGATGTTATTCACTTTCCTTCAAGACAGTGAAGATTTGACTGTGAAATTCAGATAAAATATGGGAAATGTCTTAGTTCCCTTGTTTTTCTTTACCTCACCTCAGTCCCTGCTCCTTATGTGCCAAACCTCTCCCTTTGTTGTGGACTTTGCCTGTTGCAGGCTTTAGTACTCGGGCAGGCTGAGGGTAGCCCGGGTGTGCTCCTTGGGTTAAGGAGGCTTTTCTAGAGACAAAACAGAGATACTGAAGATGCCCAATAGCTAGGTCTCTGTCAAGCTTCCACTAGCCAAAAAGCCGAACTTGATGGGAAGGTCTCTCAGGTCTGACAGGTTGGAAAAGTGATGCAGATTATTGTGGCTCACAACACACTGTTGAAGCCATCTTAATTTAAAAATTAATGAATACATGGATCTGCGTTTCAAATTTGAAGTTAGATACCCACGTCTGTCTGGATCTGTTCCTTAGCTCTCAGCACTGTTAGCCTGACACCATTCAGTAATGTTGAATTCCCCATATAAGAAATTATTCAGGAGATTTCTTGGGAAAAGAGGCGATATCAGCTGAATATAATTTAAGATATAAATTTAAATGCTTTGGCAGCTATGTCTAGAGATACAGTTGTTCATTCAAAAATGAACACAGAGAGAGAGGATTCAACCAGGGCTGTGTTTTAAGTCTTCTAACTTTATCTGTTGCTGGTGAATCTTTCAAGAAATCGTGATTTTGCCAAAGTTACAGGGATCAGCATTTCTGCAGTTAAGCGAGGAGCTCGTTTTTCAAACCGGATTACTACTTGTGCTTCCGAGTCACCTCCAGACAAACTGTATAAGGCAATAACCCAAGTTATATAAGCTAAGACCGCAGTGCAATGTATATTTACAAGTGGTTTTATATATTATATAAATAAGACTTTGGGGACATCCCCAATTCCTGAGATACTCCTTTTTATTCACGCTCCTTTTTATTTCAAATAAGTTCTTTTTCAGTGCAATAGAAATTCTTACAGCCACCACTGCTGTTGATGCACCCAGTGATTTAGAATGTTATTTTGGGTAACAAATTCTGTCAGTATTATTAGTGAAAAAATTTATGGGAATTCTCATGAGGTAATAGATCACTTTCTGTTGATGTTTGTAAAGATGATGCCAGACCCTCAACATGTGTAAATTGGCAGGTTTTTTATTCATGCCAATGGTCCAACACTAACTTAAACCTGATAAAGTAAAAGAAACCAACTCAAAGTCAGCGTAAAAAACCTGAAAAGTGAAAATTAGTAAATTTAAGAATGAGCAAATCTTACCAAATGGTTCTCCAGAAAGGACAGAATTTGTGCATCCTGCCAACCCAGATAGAGACACGCCTTGTTGTGAATATCTAAATATAAAATGTACTTAGGATTGTAGATCTTGACTTAAACTCTGCCTGTTTAAATATGAAAAGTTACATTTTAGTTTCCTATAATGCTGTATAGGTAGCCATTTCCAGTATCAAACATAAGCAATGTATAGACTTAATTGTACAATTGTGACAATGTTAGAATCTCCTAAGAATCGTATCTTACAATTGGTATGTAAACACACGTTATTTAAATTATTATTACTTACAATAAACTCAGTGGTGTGTTCATTGCTGCCTGAATCTTATTTATTGTATTTCTGAAAAGTTCATTGGGATAATTGCTAACAATGGAATGAACTTAATTGCCTAGTAATTGCACAAAAATTGACAAAAGTGGATTAGGTTGAATTTCTTCTGATGTTAAAATCATTTAATTAATAGCATTTGAGAATAGCTCAGCTATCTCTCCAGGAGAGTTTTGGTGGTCTCGCTCCTGTTCCTAGTGGGCAGGTAAAGACCCATAAATAATAGTAAAGGCTGAGCCAGTTGCCACTGAAGTCTGCAGAAAAACTTCATTGACTTCAATAGGGGTTGGACAAGGAGTCTGGGAATGCTGTTTTCCTACTTGGCAGAGATACGCAATGAGAAGGGCTGTAGAGAGGCTCTGTTAGATAGAACATGAGCTCTCCTGAGTCATTCCAGGCATTTATGGAACTGTCTGCCCCAAAAAAAATAATCCTAAAACAGGGTTTTATTTGCAGGGATGATTCCAGAAACTGATTTTAAGGCACATGGTTTTCTGAAATCCTTTCTAAGCAGCGTTGTTTCTATTGGATTAAACTGATTTGAGACCCACTGACAGCGAACATTTTACTTCAAAGAACTTGTACGCATAAAACAAAAGCAAAATCATTTATGCATTCAGGAATTGATTATTGGCCAATAACTGATATGTATAACTTCTGGATGTTCTTTGCAATGTAAAGAGAAATCAAGGGAAAGGCTAATGGGAGATGTGCTGGACACATAGTCTTCTGAAGCAGATGAAGGTGCATAAAACAAATATGCCTACAAAAGTATCTCCTTTAATCCATGTGTGTATGGCACAGCCAGCAAGCACAGTGAGCAGTTGCTTGAATTCTTTAACTATCCAAAAGGCAAAGAAAATCATGTGATGGTTTCTGTTGAATGCAGTGGCCCCCACAAATTAATATCTTGCTTATTCAAATTTGCTGCTTTTTTTTATGTGCCTTCATCTGTTTCATCTTTTGAAGTCCACTGAGTGTGTGTCCTTAGAGCTGTCCACACTTTGCCAGCCATCACTTAAACCAATGATTGACAAATAAATTTACCTTAATAAACTTAGACATTGATGGATGGAAAGTATATTGGCTAGAGAGGACTCTGACCAAAGCCAACTGATGTATTATATGCACCATAAAAATCAGTGGGGTGGGCAAGTACATGGTGGCTCTATAATCTGAGGCAGTTTGATACTAAACAAGTTTTTTTTGGTTATGAAAATGAGACACATTTTGTTCTTTCTGCTTTAGAATATAAATACATCTCTTTTTCCCCCTTTTATACGTTGTTAACAGATTTTTCCATATGAAATGCTCATGGTGACCAACAGAGGGCGAAATAAAATACTAAAAGATGTAGACAGAACCAGGCTTGAGGTAAGAGAAGCAAGTTCCTAAATGCTCTTTCCTGCTGAAGTTGTTTGTTGTTGCACACTTGGAAGCTCAAACACTGAAGTGTGGGTCCTTGTTAGACTGGTAACTTTTCTCAGCACTGAGCAGGGAAAGAGGAATCGGACAGTGGGAGGAAGCAGCTGCATCTCCATGAACAGTGCTGGGCCAGGAGTCCCACATCTCTGTCTCCCTGCTCATGGACTGAGCTTCTCCCAACACCCCTATGTTTTCTAGCAATTAATTATATATTTGTAAATTGGTGAAAGGCCCAAAACTTCTGGAGTGTTTTGTGGTCATAGGATCCATTTTGGAATGCAGCAATACTTTGTTTGATCTTGGATCTCTTAGCTAAAAGTCCGTGACAGCCATCCTTGAGGATCAGAAGTCTAACTTTCTTTAACTCAGCCACGAGTCTTATGAATTAGTTAGACTGGCTGATATCCAAAAATATGAGGACTTAAATCTCTGCCAACGAATAAAAATTGTCTACAGCTTTGTGGATTAGAAAGACTTAAGCAGCCCAGTGGAAGGCTGGGGATGTTTAAGTCATTTGTAGTTAATTTTCTGTGGAGATGAATGTAAGGGGCTGTGAAAATTTGGGTAAGTAACCATTTATGCACATTTTTATACTAGTAGATACATGATCATCGGTTCAATGCTGTGTTACATTAGTGCTAGAGGGAGACACTTCCCCCCTCCAGTATGCTCTAAAATGGCTGAACAAGAAGTAACTTGTGCACAAGACCACATCAAAAAATGTTTCATTGGCCATAGAGAAATGTGCTGGACAGCTAGTGTGGCCAGACGTCTGTCTTCTCAGAACTTTGAATGTAGCATGTCAACCTGCAGCCCTTCTGCAAAGCTCTCCTGAAACCCAGTGTCTGTTGGAACTTCCAGATGTAAGCAGAGGTTACTAGCTAAAGCCTGGGACGGGCGTGCAGGAGCTGGTTTTGTTCTCTGGTCTGTCTCTGCTTGTTGGGTGACTTCAGACAGATCATTTTTCTGTCTCTTGCTTATTCAGCAACTGAAATAGTTCTCCTGATTTCCTCTGTAAACTTCTCAGTCTTAGGAAATTGCAAAATTGTATTGATTCATTGAGCCACCCTCGCTCATGAGGACTTGATTACGTGTATTGTCAAAGCATTATTATTTCCTGCAATAGCTCTTAAACAGTGACATGATATCCCTAAGGCACTCCTTTCTCCTGTTGTGTCTCTTTGGCTTTGACTGACCATTGTCTTCTCTCCTTTTTTTTTTCTCTTTTTTTTTCTTTAAAAAAAACCAAAAAACAACCAAAAACAACCAAACACCAAAAAACCAAAGCGTCACTTAGCACCTGAAGTTTTTCAAGAAATATTTGGCATGACGATACAGGAGTTTGACAAGTTACCTCTCTGGAGACGCAACGACATGAAGAAAAAAGCAAGACTCTTTTAATCTCCTTTAAACAAACCAACAAAAAATGATGCATAGTGTCATACAGTCCAAACTATTTGAAAGCAACTACTTATCCACCAAAAAGGGAAAATCACATAGTGGCACCTCTGTATGCAGCAACTGAACAAGATGAACATTTGCCTGCCTGAAACACAGGGAGAAAATATCTGGGCTCAGAAATAACACTGATAGGTTTCAGAGGTGTCACCCTGTTACATAAAATTATACAAGATAGGGAACTGCTCTGTTCTTCTCCCTCAATGATACTCCCTTTACTTCTCTCCACAATATGATGGACTTTATTGCTAGAGCCAGGAAGTGCCCTTAGGATGCCTTGTAGACTAAAGTAGTTGTAACCACTTCAAGAACTGGAAAAGAATATATATATATATATATAAAATATATATATATATATGTATGTGTGTTTGCGTGTGTGCGCACATGTATTTATATCTATCCATCTATCTCTGTGTGTGTATGTATGTGTATATATGTGTATATATGTGGAGAGAAAGGTAGATGCTCTGTAGTGAAGGAGAAGCCCTCTGTAAGTTATCTACGTGGTCACATTAAGTCTTTCACACAACTGTTTCTTAATTGGCACCCTTTTGAAACGTCATCTTCTTGGTGTGGTACAGTCTGCAAAGGTGGGCAGTCTGCTCACTCACAGTACATACCAGTTGAATTTGTGGGAAATGGACTCCTTGTACTTGTACATATTTGCTAGGATATAGGAAGTGGATTGCTGTGTCTGTTGTCAGTCTTCCCTCTTCTACACTTTCTGCTTGAATGAATAAGGCTGGAGCTTAACCAGTCCTTTGAATAATTTAGGATCACTTAAGTAATGGGAATGATGGAGAAGAGTCAGTTTTCTTGTCATTTAGTCCGGGAGATGGGTGGATGGGGGTGGGAGTGACAGAGTGAGAAAATGCTTCTCTAAGTGTGCCCTGGTTTGCACCCAGAGATTTCAGGACAGACTCCCTGCTAGTAATTACTAGTACAGCTCATCAGATTGCAGTGGAGTTGTAGGATTTTACATCAGCAGGGAATATGGTTCTCTGCAAGCTAACACATAGATTCATCCCTCTTGGGGAGGAATGTTTATGAATTAAAAGGTACCATCAAGGTGCCATGCTCTGCCAATAGAGGCTTTTTGATTAAATTGCGGTTGCTGTTGTCAGTATGGCACAGTGCATGGGGCCAAGCACTCTTTTTAGTTAATGTAGTTTTTCACTTGTGCTTGGAAAAGAGGGCACAGACTTTTTCTTTTTTCCTCTTTTGAAGTGTCAAAGCTCCAGCCTTGGTTATTTTTATTTCCCTTTGTGCCTGACTTGGTTTTTGAAGACAGAGTAATCATGCAAGACAGTTCCTGAGCTGCATTAAACTCCTTTACTGCTTTCAGTCTTCTTCCAATATGCTGCAGCTTAAAAAACTGCCTGTATGTACCTTAACTGCTTCTGAGCAAGTCCTATACAGAGGAGGACATGAGCACCAAAGTAATTGAATGAATGCATCGTGGCTGCAAGGTCAGCTTTTTCTCTTCCTTGGTGCTTAACCGCCAATGCATACTGCACTAATGAGCCCATCTCCTGATACGGGAGAGGGTTACATAGGTTCTGTGTCTGTTAAAGAATATCAAGGTTTCGGTTTTAATGCAGAAACTTTTGGCACTGGAGACATCAGAGCCTTTGTATTTTCTGTTATATGAGACATTGGTATTAAAATCTGGAAGTCAGGAAGGGGAAACAGTCCCATGTAGTTGTGAGATTCATTATCACCGTGTTGAGTTCTGCCTATCACCAAATGGCATTTCACCATGACCTGTGCAGGACAGCCCGAATCCTGCTTCTTCTTTGCTGGTTTAGGAAATCCTGTTGCAACAGATCACTGTGGTTCCTTTGATAAAATCTGAGTTGAAGATTCAGTATGTGAGAGACAGATACAAGGGGTCAGCACCTGCTCCGTGTCCCTAGAGCTAAAGTCTGGGGGACAAGCTGGAGAATATGCTGCCGTGTAGATCTGGCATCACAGTCCCCACTGGAAAGAAGTCCTCAGTGAACACTGTGACATGTGCAATTGTGAGCAAGCTCTCCTGGATATTACTGAGAGTGCAGCATGGATCAGTTCAACATGTTTTACTTCATTTTTTTAGAACAAGCATCTGAAAGGGGTTTGAGGAATGCTGAGAAGGAAATGGGAATGTTAGGGGCACTGACAGTTTGAGATGTGTTTTTGAGTGACTGCTGAAACCAAATCCATACGACAAAAGAATAGCAGTGTTTTACAGTCACAGGCTTTGTGAAGGCTGGAGTCTCAGAAACTTAGTGTTTGTCACCTGCAAGGTGTGGCTTAACTTTGAGATGGACATTTGAGGTTTAATGCATTTGAAGTATTAAAATTCTCTAAATTTTGCCAGCCCACATCCTACAGACAATACTGTGCTGCTGCCTTCCCAACACAGTAGGCATTGCAGGTCTTTTAGCCCAAGTCACCTTGATAATAAACCTTTTTGATCTGAAGACCTGCTGTCTCAAGGATATGAGCTGCCAGTCTGCATTTCTCTGTCCCCATCTCTAGATTACTATTGAACTTCTCACACAATATATGAATACTTTATCCAGTCATTTCAGAAACGACTAAGCCAGGTTGTTTTGCCTCCTCTCACAAAAAAAAAAAAAAAAAAAAAGTTTGTTTTTTTCTTTTTAAAAAAGAGCCCAGCCTCCTAGCCTGTGAAGAATGACAGGGTAATTTGTATCTGCCTCATCAGCTGAGAATTTTAAAGTGCAATTGCAGCTTGGGAAGGAATGAAGAGGAGCCAGCTTAGATGCTGCTGAAACAATAAATCTCTAACTGGATTTTTGGGCCACTGCTGGCTCATATCTCACTGCTGTGGAGTATAGTCGCTCAGCTCACAGCCCTCTTCACTAGACTAATTACTGCTTTATTTCTGATTGAGAACGTGAAGGGTTTTCTGAGCTGCAACTTCATGCCTGTAGTTAATTCCCCTTAACTATCGCAGCTATTTACATATAGACAGACCCCAAGATATTGCAACCACGCTGTAGCCAGCCACAGGGAGCGGAGGGGGTGGGGGTGTTTTCTGTAGTGGGCTGTTAGTTGTCACTGCAACATTTCTGTTTTTTCATCTGGTCTTCCCACCTAATAAAAACCGAAATGTACCTCCTGGGAGAATTTTCTTTGTAAGCAATGAATCATTTTCCTAGTATCAATTGAGTAGCGTTTTCTTGGGCACTTCTTTTTAATTTCCCTCTTCGGTATTCCCTTGAGACATGTCAGGAGTTGTTAAAGGTCCCTTCCAACCCAAACCATTCTGTGATTCTATTAATATGCTTTAAGTGCATGCTTGCATTCTTCTGTCTCCTGCAAAGCATTTGAGCTTCTGATAAAGTCCCATCAAACTCGGTACTGTCAACAGAATGTCATTGACAAAAGCACTGAAAACTGATTGCTTTTGTTTTATCTCCCCCTTTCTGCTTTAGGAGTGATGTAAGAGCAAGGACCTGTCGAAACATTACAGAGTAACCACACGTAATGTGCGAAATGGCATTATGTACACATGCAGGTTCTCAAACACAGGTGCACATGTAGCATGCATACTCCCCATTTGGAGTTGAGGTACTATGTGAGTAGTTAACATGGAATTTCCAAATAGTGCGTAGTGGTGAATACATAGTGGTCATTAAGTTACGAAGTTTGTCACTTCCATACATGCTTGTATCTGCAGGGCTCGTGGATACCTGTGGTGTACTGAGTGTGCAAAAGGTGAAAGGGTCAGTCTCTCAAATCAGGGAAGTGCCAGGCTGGCCACAAGTGATACCATAGAAAAGGCCTCCCTGGGTATATGTGAAGGTTTCCAGCACCCAGCCCTGGCAGTGCTTAGGTGGAAGGGGTAATACCCTGTGCAGTAGTCTTCATAGTAACGCGGAATCCAGAGATCTGATTACTGGGTTTGGTGACCTCTGCAGATACTGGTCTGATAACTTCCATATGAACAAGTAGAGAACTGTTTCCGTGTTACAGTGGGAACAGCTGGCCATGTCCTCTATACATGTGCCTTAACAGCATAAGGTTCAGCCTACTGTGAGTCAGAAGTTGAAACAGATATGTTGAAATAAGTATGTTGTTCATAGTCTCTGATGGTAGTAGAATTAAGCCAACTTGAAGAGCAGATCTGGAAATTACTAAACTGTCCACTATTTCTCAATGAAGCGATGTGATCTACTGTGGCCTCAGTTCAGGAAGCTGAACGTAGGTAGCATCTCAACTCTGCCAGTGTCCTATCCAAAACCTGCTAAACTTTCTGTACAACTGCAAGTCAGTTCTTGTGAAGTTTGCTCGCAGAATTTCTTCCTTTTTTTTTTTTTCTTTTTTCTTTCTTTTTTTTTTTTTCTTAATTACACCAATGTCATGCTGGTTTCATTTCAGACATTTTAGAGGCATCTCAGAGATATATTTGTTTTCATTTTGGTTAGTAGCCTTTCATGAAATATGGTTTGTGATGCTTTGTGGACGTAGCTGCACTGTGCTGCAAGAGGTTAGACTAGGGGAACAGGAAGTTTCTTAATAGCTGCATGTGGGAAAAGATAGCTCTGTGGCTCTAGCAGTGCTTTTACTTCTGTCAAGACAGATGTCATCTCTCCTTGCAAAGTCCAATAGCCCTAAGTCTGTGGGCCCAGCACTGAAGTGCTTGCTGCCCTTTCCCTGTTGCAATTTGGAAGTCCTTTCTCAGCCCTGTAGTTCAGATGTCTTGTTGTTCAGGGGAGGTCATTAGGAGTCACTTTTGTAAAAGTTTGTTATGCTGAAATCAGATACATTTTGAATTTGATACATTTGAAGTGAAATCCCTTTCCACCAGCCATGTTTTTCCTGGTCGGGTAAATCGATGGATGGAGAAGGATTACGTTCTGGGAAGAAGGAGAGCTGGCATAAGCTTGATTTCTCCAGGGTTTGCCAGTGTGGTGTTTAGCAGACCTAGAAGAAAACACGGGCATGAGCCTGTAGTACCTATTTCAAATTGGGTGGGAGAGTCAAGTTTGGAGTCCAGAGTCCATAGCTTACAAGCATCTACACTGAAATTAATGCTATAAAGTGTTAAAACAAGTGACAGAAAAATTAACCAATTTTTTTTTACCAAATGGTAAAAATATGAACATGCTCTAAACTCATCTTGAAATGACTTACCTTGGCTCATGCTGACTTAGGAGGAGATCTTGGCATATTTGGGCCATAGCCTCGTAGAGCAGGCTAAATGGAAACCAGCCTTTCCCCCACTCCATGATTCACTGCTTTCCTTCGGAAGGCATTTGTGGAGGAGGATGTCCACATCCTGGAAGTCACCTATGGCGGTGTGATATACCAGTCAGTGTGGAAACAAGTGCAGGAAACAAGAATATCAACTCATCTGTCCTAGTGTGAAATGCCACTCATCTTTCCATGCCAGAGACACGCTTAGGGCTGGACCCCACAGCTCCCTTCCCCATTCAATTAGCCCCAGGTCATGGCCCAGTTCATGCCCCACCAAACTTTTTGGCCCTGTCAAGACACCTGCTGGACTCCAGCATAGTCTTCAGGGCAGACCAGCAAGGGCTGGTCTTGACAGTATGTGTTATGGTTTTACCCCATTGCTATGTAATGAAGAGTTAGCGCGAGCTACTGAGCACTGTGATAGCAGTACAACGCGCCTTTCTCTTGGTGTAGAAACACCCCTGTCGCTGCGGGTTGCAGTGCTGCTCTGGCTGGTGAGTTTTGCCTTGTGATTTCTCCCACACACCTTTATGTGCTTAATAAAATAAGAAAAAAAAATCTATCGCAATGCAAAGATACAGAGTTTTTAATCAGACAATTCTGCTGGCAGGAGCTATGCGACGCCCGCATTTTGGCAGGGAAAGAATAAGAAGTATTAATTTTAATGTAAGCATCAGTGCAGGAAGTGAGAAGGTAATTGGCCATTAATGTTGTTTGCCTGTATGCAAAATAAATTATTTGTTGCCCAAAGGGCTTGTAACAAGGAAATAGATTTCTGCTAATGATTTGCTAAAAAATGCTTGTCTGTGTGAAGAGGTAATACTTCCACATGCATTGCAGTCTGTCTTTGGAGGCAAGAAGAGATGACGGAAGGCAAACAGTGACCTGTTTTGTCAGGATCACCGCAGTTAATACAAGTGTTTCTCCCAGGACTTGCAAAGCTGAGGTCCACAGGACCTTGCTCCGAGGCATTAGGAGATGAGGCATTTCAAGCAGCAGAAGCAGCGATGGGAATTCCAGCGGTGCCTTACCAGGCCGAGTCTCTAGCTCCCTTAGGCGCTTTGACAGGTCCCACTGGACACTTGCCTGGGCTTTTATGGCTAAACACTTTCAGAATGCACTTCCCCCCCCACACCCCCAGATGCAAAACCACTGATATCAGCGGAGCCTCTCACATCCGCACGCTTTGGAGCACGCTTTTTCTCGGCTGGCTAAACCAGGAGAGTCTCTGACCGCTGTGCACGCCCGCAGCAACAAGCTCTTTATGTCATTACCAGATCAGTCCTATCCAAGCAGTGCAGCTTGGTCATTGCTGACAACTCTTCCTGTAAGGGGGCCTTACAGCTGGGGGCTTTTTTTTAAGCTTTGGAAACTGATACTAATTTTTCAAAGGTATATGTTCCTTTAAATCAGTAGATTTTGGCAATAGGGTTTTTTTATTATTTTATTTTCCTCTTCTCCCTCCACATGTTACAAACCAGCGTTTCGGGGAGGTGTCCCTGTTTTTCCATTCATCTGTGAGACAGCTCTCTTTCTGAGTCTCTGTAAAAGTGAATCAATGTCTTGTCCATACAGTAAGTCTGCTTGTATGCATAATGAAAAGTTGAGCTGGATTGCTGTTCTGTACAATTAGTGTTTCCACTGTCATACCGCAAACAGCACATATTGCACCCCTGTGCCACTGTAATCTGCATCACTGTTGTACTCAAGTCAACGAATAAAGTTTGGAGCTTTATTCTTAATTGCTGGATTCATGTTGCCTCATTTATCTGGGGTTGATTTTTTTTCATTTTGCAGAGTTATATCGAAGTCCTCTTACAAAACAGGATGTGCTCTCAAAAAAGAGAGGGAGGTGAGATATGAACGAGCAGAGCGAGACAGATGACAGTTACACGGCTTCAGTGTATGGCAGAAGGTTTGAAAATGAACATGAGGCTTCCTGTAACTAACCCCTAGAAATAGATATTCGTACAAACCACATAGGAGTGTTAATTTTGTGTGGTTAATGTGTGGTTTAAAAGAACCCAAGATATCGGTGAGGTCGGCTAGGTCATGCTGTTGGTGGGTTCACAGGCTAAATGATTTCCTTTCTTTATCTGTACAAGTTCAGGTAAAATTTTAGTACCTGACTGGAAAAGATGTTTACATGTCTTAGTACTTAAAATTAGGTGTTGGCTTAATTACACAGAGTTTAAACTTGCCCGGCGTCAGTCTGGGTATAGTAAGTAGGGGAGGATGCCATTCAAAGAGATAGGGCTATAAAACACCTATGAATGTGCTGAACGCCCAGGTCTCCAGCAGACCATAATAGCAGCAGTATTAAGCACACTGCACCTCAGAGGAAGCCTCAGCAATCCCTGTCAGTACTTCAGAAGAAAGACATGTCAAGGGACTTCACTCATTATTGCATGTAGATATCCCCTGGAAAAGAAACCACTCATACAGCTCTCTAGAGGACCTGCCAAACATCATCACTGAATTAATTTGAGCCTCCTGCAGTTATGGGACCTGGAGCAACCAGAGCTGGAGCCTCATTAAGATTGGCCTCTGGGCTTGTTTGCTGAGGGGGAGGCGGGGTATGGTGGTGTTACTATTTGAAGTGAAGCCACTTGGGGATCAATCCTAAAAAAACCCTCAAAGCGGGTGGGAAAGAATCTTGCTTCAGGCCATTGATCATCTGAGCTGTAGCCCTCTGTTCAGGGGCAGGCACAATGCAGCACACATCCTGCACGGCGTCCTTGAGCCTACAGAAAACCCCGGCAGCATCAAAGTCTGTGCCCTACAGAACACGTTCTCCATCTTCTCTTCTACCCCTCAGCCCTCTCAGACTCATTCCTGCCCTTGCCCTGCCTTGATGCTCTACACAGGTTCCCTCTCACAGCAAAGGTAGAGGTTTCCCTGGGGTTTTACTTCAATGTGCTGAATATATTTGAGGACTGAGTCTCGGATGAGGTGGGGGCTCAGGTTCCTGCTTGGAGAGCAAGAGGTGGGGAATTCAACACCAGTGTGAAGTTGGCCTTTAGCAATCCACCCCATTCACATCCCAAGATATGCCTAGATTTTTGTTGTGTTGTATGTGTGCTGGAACTTGTACAAGAGAAATTGCTGTGGACAAATCCAGCAAAGCGACCTGGTGGCAGTTAGATGCTTCCTTTCTTTGGATGGCTTACCCCAGAGATTGGATTTCTGCTGTAGGTGGGGCAAAAATCAAAGCAAAATCAGAAAATCAGATTAATTTATTGCAACTGCTGGAAATATGAGTTGATGAAGGGCAGAAGCACCGCTTCAGTGGAGTATTTAAACACAGGTTTTTGCTGTCTGTATTACTGCAGCACGTAGCTGGAAGAGACCTAATCCTGAACCAGATGATTTGCAGGTACAAGGTGGAGATGACCATTGCTTTGAACGTTTAATGAGCAAATTTTCAACAGGCATGTAGGTCCATGGACTTCAGCAGATTGGCACATGTGTTCCAGTATCCCTCATTTCTCTGTTTCCTCCATGTTTAGAGACGTTTCCTGCCCAGCCACTTCGCAGCCCTCAGAGCGGTCAGACCTGGTATGAATGAGGCCATAACAACTCCTTCTCTCTGCTCTTCTTTTTAGCACCGGCACTGAGAAACTTGTGAGCAAACCTGGGCTGATAGCACACGGTGCTGTGCAGGTTACTGGTGGGTAGTGCTGGGCAAACATGAGTCAAGAGAAGAGTTAGGAAGACACAGGGATGTTTTTAAACGTCTGCCCTTTCATCTGAAAGGCAAACATAGAGTCTAAGAGAGACCTCTTCATAGAGTCTAAGTGAGACCTTTCTTCAAAAAAGTTCTGCACTGCTTATTTCCCCTTCCCCTGGACAACCAGACGCCAGGGAGATGTTTCCTCACTCTCTACGGGGCAGGACCCCAGTCACCACCCGCCAGCCTGCAGCCCCCAAGCACTTCCATGTTAGGTGCTCCCTGGGCACCTCCTGCTAGCCTCCCTGGACATCTCCACACAGTCAGGGAGCGAGGAAGATCAGTGCATGGGGTATCTGCTTGAAAACCCACTAGTGTAGGTCTATGATTTGGCCTTGGAAATTTTCTTGAAAGTTTCCTAGCCATAGAAAGCGAGGAAAAAACCCAACCCAAAGGCTCTCTTTTGAATTATCGGTTGAAAATCCACTGCCTGAGTCTCAGCTCAGCAACAGTTACTGTGTAGGGCCAGCCTAGGACCTGTCCTGCCACCCCAAGCTCTGGAGGTCCTAAGCAGCCATCCCCCAGCCGAGGATCTCTGACCCAGCAGTGTAATGGAGCAGTTGCTTCGTTGCAGCCTTCCCCAGCCCGAAGCAGTTGGGAATATCATCGCTGTGGATGCGCGTCTATGCATAGAGCAAATTCACAAGGGTCTGTTCCAGTCATCAGCCCCACGGTGTGACAGCGCCAGCCAGTCTAAGTGCATTTTTAATTTCCCTCCAGTTAAATGTACAAGCCTAGTGAAAATCCAAGGTTTTTTTGGTTTTATTTTTAATCGTTAGACCATTTTGCCCTGCTCCCCTCCTCCTCACGAATAATGTGAGGTTTATGACCCCTGAGTAATGACTGTGGAATGCACTGCATCCTACAGCCATCCCAAGGCATCTGGCAATGGGAATCTTCACAGCATGTCAAAAATACACAGATAATACCACTGTAAATAGCTTAGATCAAAACAAGTCAAATGTCAATGCTAATTTGCTGTCAAGTATATAGCTCGAGACCACTTCCTCCTGCAAAAAGAGAATCCCAGTTCCCAAGTGTGACTTGCTCCCCACCAAAAGCAGCTTGTTCTCCACCAAAAATCTCCCCAAACTCTGAATGAACAAGAGTGGGGGTTTTTTTCCCCCTTGCTGTTTTATTTATCTGTAGCTTTTGTGCCTGTCTGCTGCTGAGTCTGAGGCTGGGAAATGCAACTTCAGTTTTGCCTGCCATTTTTCTATTGTAAAAAAAAAGGACTCTTGGGAGAGATACTTACTGTTTTCTATGGCTCAGTCAGAGGGCGAGAGAGAAAAGTTGTTCCAGGATTTCCCATTACAAAGCATTTTTTCACATAGGCTCACTTTTATTTTTTAAGGACTGGGAGATTAAAGAGCCGGCAGGACTGGAGCAGGAAGTTTGCTGTACGTCCAAAGGTCAGGTGGGTCTCAGACAGCCACTGTTTCCAGCTCTCTTTTATATACACACTGCAGATTAAAATGTACATCCCGGACTGGATGTAGTCATGGTATGATGGGGGCCCAGCGGTTGGGGGGGGGGGGGAGGAAGAAAGGGGGAGCAGGAAAATGACACAGCACAGTCTCTCCTCAGGCTGGGATTTCAGAAGACAAAGCACTGGGTGGCTGTTCAGTGAGCTTAAGGTATTCCCACGCCCCCACAGCTTTTTCCTGCCATCGGATATGTCAGCATGACTGCTTGTGGCGTTGCTCTCAGTGACATTCGGGAACTGATCCTGCTTAAAAAAAGCATCTTTTACTTTTTATTTTGTCGCATAGAGTTGGGTCTGTTGGTTGTTGGTTTTTTTTTCCTTTTCAAATGGAGTCAGCTCCCTGCTTTGCTTTAAGCAGTGGCCTCACAAAGCAGTTGTGCTGGCATGAAAAATGGGGTGGGCACAAGTGGACAACAGGGTCTAAAGAAAGAGTTAGAGCAGAACACATCAGACTGCTAGGGATATTGCACACCTTGTGTCATGAAATCACTGTCTCAAGGCCATGGCAGAGAGGGCAGGTGCTGGCACTACCTTACTTCCTTCAATTCCAGCCATACCGTCGCATCTTCTATGGCTAAGTAGTCAGTCAAGAAAGGTATAATCGTTTCCAAGAACTTGAAGGTTCACACTGCTGGAGTCGGATGCTTTTGCAAAGTCAGGAGTGTTTCAGCTGTCACCCCAGAATGAAAGAGGGAAGACAAGGAGGTGGACTAAAACCCACCTTCATCGTGTATCCTCTGGAGGAGATGGCTGTTCTGCTGGAAGAGTAAGCCAGGTGCAGACTGGCCCTGCCTGGAGAGCCACCATACTGGCATGTTATCCTGTGTCACGACTGTTCCACTCACTCCAGGACTGTGCCCAGGTGCAAGGGGATGAAACATGGTATTTCATCCGATGCGGGTTTTTTTCCCCTTTAGGTATTCCTCATTGTCTTGTGTCTAGACAGCAGGTCAGGAGATGCAAGTTCAATGATTTCACCTTTCTGAACTTGGGCGAGTCACTGAAATTCTCTAGGCTTCAGGTTTCCCTCATACCCTTTGTGGTCTGTTTTTGCGAGAGATTGCCAACATGTCCCATGGATCAATCCAGTCTGCAAGGCAGGTTAAGCCCCATTAAGGCTTTTAATTGAACAATGCATCAGTGAGTGTGGGCAGAACCTTTTGCCTGCTTCTGCCACCTGCCTTGATAGACTGGTCAAGGAGGCACAATGCAGGCAGGGTCTGTGGGCCAGAGGGCTGAGGCTCACGCTGGATAGTTAACTGTAAAGAGCTCTGAAGATTTTGCATTGTCCTTGCATTATTGTCTCTGCAAGGAGTTCTGCTAAGCTAGAGACTCTCCATCCCTGCTCAGGCTGCAGGAGCGATGTCCTGAAGAAGGGCATTAGGGTGGTGGGTTGAGCCCTGGGAGACGTACAGCCTGTGCTAGGTGAGCCTTCAGGGCAGAAGGTGGGAGAGAGCCTCTGCCAGGCACGCTTGCCTTGGTGGATATTATAATGTCTTTGCTAAAAACTGTGGCAATATTGTTTGGACATAAGTCTGGAGAAGATGGTCTCTACAGAGTAAAGCCTTTCTTAGTGAAATTTCCAATCTTCATAGCTGGCAACAGTATGGCCAGCTGGGGCCAAGGGGCTGGATGTAAATTAGTAGAGCGTCCCTGGGCAACCCAATGAAGAAACATCAAAAAGCAAGTCAGGCGTGGCAGGAGCTGGAGGCTGACTGCTGCTGGGGATCTCCACACTTGGGAGTAGATCCATTTTCTGTTTCCCATTATTTGGGCTATCCCAGCTCCCACAGCGCCATGTATTGGAGAGAAGAGTTGATGGCAGAACCAACCCGTCTTCAGGACTAGCTCAGAAGGGCTGCCCGAAGGAAACAGTGCTCCTCCTTGGCTGATTCTTCCGGATTTAGGCTAGATATTGCAGAGAAAACAAAATGCAGCTGAGACCATTCAAGGAATTCATTGACAAATGTTTTAAGGTCTTTACGTGAATGTGTTTGCTGTGAAACGGGAGACAAGCTAATAATCGAAACAGGTTTTACAACGAACGAACTGCTGCTGAGAAATGGAAATGCCTACTTTACAGCCTTGATACTATGCTGGATGTTAAATGACTGCCAGGAGCAAACTGTGGTGTCTCAGTTGGCTCTTACCCTAATTATCGTTTACAGAGAAGCCCCAGCTAGATGGATGAGGACTGTAATATGAAGGACTTAAGTAAGATTTATTGATGTGACTACATGAATAATTCCCCTCGCAATGATGCATTTAAGAGCACAGATATTGTGGGAGGAGGAAAGCCAGTGTTTGATATTTTCAAACATTTGAAAGGGTGTGGTTTATTTTTATGGTTTTGGCTTTTGCTGTTCCCTCTACCTGCCCCCCTTCCGGGGGGGGGGGGAAAGAAAAAAAAAATAATTAATCCTCTTACTGGCCAGGTTTGTGAAACAATAGTAGGTAATTGAAAATAAACTTCTGCTGAGGCCAATAAATATTGGATCTACTAAATGGACTGCCATGGTGCTTAAGCAACCCTGAGCACACCAGCTTCAATGCTCCAACGTTGCTCCAAACTCTTGGCACTCAAGGTTTGGGTTTTTTCCATAACTAACTAATTGTTCAGCTTCCTGAAAAGTATGTTTGTGCTTTTTCTCCCTCAGGAGCGGTCCCAGCAGAGGACCCTCTGGAGAATTTTCCTGCGTTCTGCCAGTTCTGGCTACAATGGAGTTACCACCAGGGCAGGCAGATCACCCATCTGATCGGGGGGGAAAGCTAGCTGAAAAACTGACCCTGGGAGGAAAAAGCGAGAAGCTTTTAGTCGTGTCAGCAAACCCGTCAGCCACGACATGTAGCCAGCCTGCCGCCAGCGCTGACATAAGGGAAGGGGTGAGGGAAGGCATTACCATTCGGTGGCAACATGTTTTTAAATAACTTGCAAACACCTCGAGCAGTGCAAGTCTGTAAACATGTAAGCTGGTCACAGCTGTTGCTGTCCTGCCGGGCAGCCCTGGCCATTCCCAGTCCCGCTGAGGCTGGGGAGACCCTACGGAGGCGGTAGTGGATGAGTACCCTGAGCTACCACAGCTGCAGGCACTGTAAGGGCTCTGCCGGGTGCCCCATCCCCATGGTGACCACACCACTGAGCCACCCGAGTCTGCAAAGGAAATTGTAAACCATTCATTGAAGACTGGAGTCAGGAATGAGCCTTCAGGAAAACGTGTCCCCAGAGATGATCCCAAAGGATCTCTGCCAGTTGCTGGTGCCCCTGGTCTGCTTTCGCCACTGGAGCCACCTCCCTTAATGAGGGACATTCCTGCGATTCTCCATTCTCTGCAGACCCTGATCCCCTTACCTCGTCTTTCTTTCCTCAATCAAACTGTCAGTACAGAAAAACATGCCCATTACCGTGCTTGATCTTTTTGCCTGGCAGACTCCTAGCAGTCTGTGTCTGCTCCCACAGGTTTGGCCTTGCCCCACCACTGTTCCACCAAAGCAGAATTTAACCCCTCCACAGGTCCCAGAATTTGACGTACTCTTCTCCTCAAGGAGACACCCAGGAAAGTTCACCCAAAATTAACTAAACTAAATTTATTAATCACTGCCTGCCCTGGGTGTTTTCAGCCTGAATTAAAATGCCTTTAGTTAGATGAGCTCACTGTGGAATAAAGTAAACCAAAACAAACTAAAGACACTTAAAACCTGAAGGTTTGGTAAGATCTTCTGCAGGTCTCCTGGGAGGTACTGAAGCTGTTACTGCTCACCAGCTCACCACCACTCCTCTCCATGGGTCAGTCACCTCCTTACGTTGCAGCGCTGAAGCAACGGAAGGTGCAAGCTCTGTGTGCAGACATGGGCAGGTTATTTCAAGGAACCATCCTTGGTGGTTGAACTGCAGTAGCTTTGTGGTAAGAACCAAGTGTCACAACAACAATACTACCACTGCCACTGTTGGTGGGTGGCCAGTGAGAAGCCAGGAGGAGGCAAAACACACTGAACAGGCTCCTGGATGAGATCTCTTGATACAGCTTCAGTACTGACAACACCCATCAGTAGAAACCTCTTCCTGTAGCAGGAACCCACACATTACCTTACTGTGTCTGTCTGTGGGGAGGGCCAGAAAGTTGTGGTCCAAGATGGACCATGTGCACTTGCACAGTCACCTCCCACCCCACATTGTCTGCTGTGGCTGCAGGTCTGCTCCCTGGGGATGGGCAGATGACAACGTGAATGTACAGGGGCCTCAGGCGTTGCAGGACACTCTTTGCTCCTGCCACTGGCGCACGAGGTGACGCACTTAGCCGGTGGCAACCCTCGTGGCCTGTGCCCCTGGGCGACTCTCCCAGTTGCTCCCCCCTCTTCCAAAAAACCCCATTTCTGGGCACCTGGCCTGCAGTGTGAAACAGCCTTTGTGTGATATTTTGTCAGCTACAAATAATTGAGAGAGGCCTACATAAAGTCCTAATTGTGTCACTGAACAGGCTCTTCAGTCATCCATCTTCCTATTAAACTTGTGAATTTCAGCTACTCAGCCCTGTTGGAGTTATTTTCCCCTTCCCCTCCTTCTTCTTTTAAGCTTCTATTTATATTCTCTCAGTTGTCTCTGCCAGAAGATCTCATGTGGATACATTAGGCCTTTTCAAAAGGAAAGTTGGATTACAGCGATTTTTCTCCCCGTAGGACACAACAGCTTCATCATTCATAACAGAGCAATACACTATAACTTCATTATAGATGGCATGAAGCTGGCCTATTTAAACAGAATACTTAATGATAGTCAGGAAGGCAGGAGAAATTCAGCTCCACTGCTCTACGTGGGAAAAGGAAAACTGGTTTTGGTATTTACTGAGGTGGATTTCTTGACTCTTAATTAAATCTCTTTTCACAGGAACAAAAAAAAAAAAAAAAAAAAAAGTGGAAGGCTCAACTGCCATGGGAGAGATCTGTTACCTGGTAGTTACTTCCACTTTGTCAGGTGGTTGGACATACCCTAACATCTAATATTAATAGCAGATATGGGGGCTGGGAAGGAAACTTGGGCTTCTCTGCCATACTTAGCCTCCACTGAAAGAAACTGCAGTTTGCTGGTGCTCTCCTGGATGGGCCACAGGTTCTCGTTCTTTTTGCTTTCTCACTTCAGCAGCGCTGACCTCAGAAGTGTGCTCTGCTTATTGACTGAGGCTGAGTAGAAGTGGTTTAGGACTAAAGAAAAGCTGCAGGCTGGAAAAACACCCTCCTTTTTGGGAAAATGCCAGAATAAACACCTTCTGTGAGCTCACAGTTGACATCAGGCCACAGTTTGTGGTGAAGATGGGGGAGGCTTAAAAAAATCCCAGTGAAAATGTAGTAAGATATAAAAATTAACATTTTCCCATATGTTGATAAAATTATTTTTTCTTCTCACCTGGTTAAGTTTTAGTGGTGTTGAAAGTTGCCAAGAGTTCAGCTCTGTCGACTGAGTCCTCCATTGACAGTTTGATAGTCCATACAGAGGGGTTTGTGCCAACTTGGGAGAGATTTTGCTCAATATTGGTTTACTGGTAAAATCCATGTGAAGTTTCTAATATTTCTTAGCTGAAAGCCATGATTTCCTATCCCATCCCCTCAAAAACTAGGACCACGACTAATTATGTATCAGAAATCTGTATCAGAAGCCTTTAGGAAGCCAGCAGCCATGTGCTGTGGTGCCTGTGGGTGTTACATGCTGGAATACAGGGCACTGGTACCCGATGGAGTCTGCTGGTGTGAGCATCCCCATGTGGAGTTTGGAGGGGAGGGGAACAAAGAATGCTTTTTACTTCTTTAACTGGTATTGAACACTGTCAAAGAAAAGGTGAGGGTCCTCTCTGGAGGGGAAAAAGGGTCTAGAATGAAATATAAAGAAGAAATGGCTCCAGGAACAACAACTGCCCTAGCTGTTGAGCACACTTTCTGGTCAGCATGTCTCCTATATTGGCTAGAAGAAGGTATTCTATCTTATTGGCTAGAAGAAGGTATTCTATCTGTCAGGGGAAAGAAAACTATTCATGCTATTAGAGCTCCTCTGATTTGGTCTACAAGCAGTTTGGACTCAACAACTGAAAAGGAAATGTCAAAGAATGGGAAGCCAAGAGAAGCTCATCAAAAAGACATCTGGTCCTGCTGTCCTTAATGGGAAATCCCCCCTCCCTCCAGCCACCCTCTTTTTCCCAGCCATGCTCTTTTGAAACAGTTAATGTCAGAGAGAATCCAAAACATTGCTGGAATGTATCACGATGAAGCTTTTGTATAGCTGAGCAGCTAAACAGCTCTGGTTTTGTTTGTGTTAGGGCTGATTGTCTTGCCTTTCATGGGTGAAAGTCAGAAATGGCTGGACAGAAGTCAGTGGAGCAACACCAGTGTAAGACCAGTTTAAGCTGGGGGAGAATTTGGTCATCTCTTTTATGGCCAGAATCATGAAGCACTTCACAGAGAAGTGAGAAGACCTCAGAAGGGACACCCATAGACAGCATACATGCATATCTTCTGAGATGACGGGTTCATGGCCCATTCTCCCACAGAGTATTCACTCCTCTTCCAGTAAGTAGCTTTGCTGGCAACAGCCATGCTGTCCCAGTGACCCATCTGCCTCTCTGTTTCTTCTGGCCCTTTCTTCACTGACTAAGCCCTGGCAGGCTCCCAGTGCCTTTCTGGAACCCAGGAACTAGTCTGGTGTGCTATAAAGCACCCATAAAGGTTATTTATTGGGAAAAATGTTTCAGTGTTGCTTGTGCTCTTGAGGCGGTAGCCCAGGTTCCTTATCTGCAGAAAGCCGCGTGGCAATGTCATTTATCACAGCTCCTCTGACAAAGCCATGTTCCTGAGAGGCCAAGAGTTTCAGCATGGGATGTAAAGTCTTTGACCATATGACTCAGGACAGTTAGCAGACCCCAGCTGCATCCCCTTGGAGGATAAGCAAAGGGCTCCGTTCAATTTCCCAACAGCAACCATTCCCTTCACCCCCACCCCCACCCCCCAAATCAGAAAATCTGGAAGACAGGGAGGGTTCAGCAGATCAGGGGTCAAAGACACTGGTGGGAGCTCCACATATATATATACATATATATATATATATATATATATATATATGCTGAACTCCTGCCAGTGCCTGCTCTGTACTCCTGGATAGAGGGAAGATCAGGGAGGACTTTCAAGAAGACAGCTGAGCTCGTGGCGGATGCCTTTTATCTACATGTGGTCCCACCTGCTTGTGTGGGTGTGCTTAGGTGGTCTTCTCCTTCCAGCTGCAGGTGCCTCCCACTTGCCTGCTATTGTCCCTGTCTTGCCTGACTCTACTGCGGTCCAACTCGGGCCCCTCAGCTGGGGGAAGAATCTGCCATTTTCATTTTCCACCATTTCAGCAGGGGCGTTGGTCCATTAACTGTGAAAATTATATTAGGAAGAGAAAGATCATTTGGCCAGAAGCAGGGGGAGGAGAGAGAAAGAGACTTCTGCCTTCCAGAGATGTCAGTGATGTTTTGATGGCTTAGCTGTCCCTAGGTCCACAGGCTTCATTGCTGTTCAGAGGGATCCACATGCGGACAAAAGGAATTCTCCCCCCTTAGATTACGGCAGCATTGCAGCCAGGGATGCCAAAGTGAAGAAGCCTTTGGCTTCCTTGTTTCTTGGCATTTCACAGGACACAGCTCAGCTTCAATCTTTGCTCAGATCTGTCTCAAAACCCACCTCTGTTCAGACCTCTCATGTCAACTGCTCTGAAATAGTTCTATGCCTGCTTGACCACCACTGTCCACAAGAGATGTTACACCCTTATCTAAACAGGTGCCTGAGGTGAAGTTTGAAAGAAAAGAGGACACAGGTGTGCCACCATTGATCCGAGCACGTCTCACTGCTAACCCTAGTCTGCCAAGCCATCTTCTTTCTCCATCTTTCTCCAGGTGCTTGCACACATGGAGTGTTTGACACAGCTCCCAGTCTTTCGGGAGCTTACAAGACCAAGTGAATTTTACCTCTGACTGAGCCTGGTCTTGCTGAGTAGACTCCTGAACTAGATTTTCACAGCCTTGGGAAAGAGAGAAGGTAAAGCTCTGTGAAACGACAGATACCCTTCATGTGTGGAGGAAATTTCTACCTTTTATTCTGCCAGCTGGAATATTTTCCCTGAAGAATGGCAGAAGCTAGACCACTATGGACTTCTGCAACTGGGGGGAACAACATCTGGGAGAAAATACCCCGGGGAGCAGCCCTGCACAGTCTGAGTCAGATGTGATTCTTCCTGAGAATTTCCATCGAGCATAACTTCCCTGAAGTCGGTGGAGGGCACCTGCACTCAAGCTCTGATGGTAGGATTCCCTCCGACTTTCACAACGGAGAGGTCAGTAACTTTCACCAGACTTCGACTCATGATTAGACCAAGGACAGAGCAAGTCAAATGCATCCAGAGAGAAGAAAGTAATAGCAAACATTTAGACAAGCGTTAGACATTAAAGACTTTGCTGAAGCAAGAGGTAAGTGTAACAGCAATAATAATGCTAATGAAGCAATGTACACCTGCTTAGTCAATGTTTGGGAAAAAAAAGAAAAGCATTTACCATCACCAGTGGGTAAAAGAGAGGATCATGCTTCTGAACAAGGTATGTAGCAAATAATTCTAACTGTTTATATAGTTTGTTTAGGCTTCTAAATTTATGCTTGACTCCTTCTCTGTTTCATGGGAAACAAGAGTGCTAAAATGACAGTACGTAAGGCCAGAAAAGCAGAATCGTATTGACTGAAATCCATAGCATGGTACTTGAGATCTTTAGCCAAAGGTGATATCTCACTAGTGGTCAGACTGTTTATTAATACAGCATGAATATGCAGGGGGAAAAACATGACATGTAATCTATAGTGTGATCCTCTGCACTGAAGGATAGGATGTCAGCCACGTATAAAAAGAGAAGATTTGAACAGGATGAGCTTGGCCCTCAGAGCTTGTCACACCTGAATCATCACTAATAATAATCATCACTAATAATAAGCAGGAAAAAGGCAAGAAATACATGGGTACACAGGTAGAGGGTTGGTGTTTTATTGGCTTCAAGAAGCTCCACCAGGAAAGCCAGTACATAAGTGTTTGTTCTAGCCAAGCACAGTGGTAAACATCTAGACTTCAGCACCAAAGCTGGGAATATTAATTCCTCACAGTAACAGAGTCTGAGTATTTCCCAGTTTTATTAAACTGCAGAACACAACAGCCTGTTCAAAAAAAGAATATCCCAAAGTATTTTAGATACTTCCTACCACAAGAGGAAGGGGAAAAACAGGAGGAACTTGTATTCCACTGGCATTAGTATTTGTCCCATTATCGCTTCCCAGCAATTGCCATGGGCTTAACCAGCAGCCCTGGGATTCCAGAGCATCCTTATCATGGCTGGGAAGGGGAAGGAAAGGGACAAGCAGGGGATGTAAAGGCTCTGTGGCCTGAAGACAGGAATCACAGGTATCTGACCTCCTGATCTTTCAAATAATCTTTAATTAGTTTAACTGGTATTATCCTTAATTAATCTTGCTGAGTTCAGAACAACTACTCACCTGCTTCGAGATACAGGCATGCTTCTAAAGTTTGCAAGATCAGGGACTTGCCCTGCTAGATTTTGAAAGCTAGAGCCAAGAAGTAGCTGGAAAGAGCTGTAACAGAGGTATTGCTACATGACAGATGTATTTTTTTTACCCTGTTTTTTCTCCAGTCATTCAAGACTGCGATCTGCATGCTGGATCTGATGGCTTGCCTGTCTTCTTGCATGGTAGTTACTCACTGGCAATGGACAAGACATGCTCCAGCCTCAGCTTCCTTGAGCAGCGATACCCCTTCATCAAAACTTGTTCTCATATGGCAAGTTTCTGTGCGGCAAAAGCCACTTCCCGGCTCCGCCAGCCACGCAGATCGTCTGTCACCCTGCCAAGCACCACCTGGGAGTGGGGGGACAGAAGGGGCACGCAGGGACCCACCCGATGGCTGGCAGGACAGAGCCCTTCCAGCCTGGCCGCTCACCTCCCCTGTGAGCCAGAAGAGCCTGCTTACAGCTGGTTTTGGAAAATGTAAGGAGGGCCATGTGATGGAGGCTTGGGTTTTTTTCTATATACGCATTTCCCAAGGCTGCCTTGGACCACAAATGTCAGTGGTCTGTGGGCTGACAGGTCCAAAATTGGGAAGCATGGATTCTGTGAGCATCTCCTTGGCTTTGTCTTACTGTCCTTTCCTCGCTGACACCATGACCCTGCTATTGCACAGAAACAGTGATGCTCCCCCTGCCATCTTACTCAGGTGGATATGTGGAAAGTACCATGTGTGAGTACTCCAGGCTCTTCAGATGCGAGTTGCTGGCCAAGAGCTCAGCCTGCAGAGCCGAGTCGAGGTGCAAGGGGGCTGTGTGGTTTGCAGAGCTCAGCAAGAAAAGGTTTGTTTGCATTGCAGGCCACACCACCATCTTTCTGTCCACGCTTCAAACCCTGAGCCAGGCGCAAACTTTATTTTGCCTGGACCCCAAAGCCTGCAAGTTCCTTGAGAGTCAAAGCAGTGGGATAAGGATTAACCTCAGAACAATGTGAGCTTGGTGTGACCCTGGCATGGCGTTCATCCTTCCCTGGAAGGAGGACTAGGTGCTCACACAGGAAGCCAGTGGATGTGGCTCTGGTGAATGATGCAGAGCTGGCTCCTGGTTCCTTGTCTTTCAGCTCTCCAGGAGGGCAGTTGATTTTCTAGGTAATGGTTCTATCTCTGCCCACAGGAAGGTGGTCAGAGCAGATGCCTAGCCTCTCCTCTTGCCTGGAAGGCCTTGGAAAAGGCAGGTATGGCTCCCGTGGCTCCACACTGACAGCTTAACCTTAATTCTGAAGAGAAAACTTCCTCTATAATCCTTGTGGACCTTGTCTATTGTAACTGCCGATGTTTTCATTATCGATATTAAATTCCTGCAGTGCCTCCCAGATACTGCCCTCGGATCACATTGTCACCAGTGCCTTACAGTGAGGTCAGACTGGAAGAGCATTTCTCCATCCTCTGTGCACTTTGGGCACGCCAGCTTGGTCCGCGGTGGTGCAAGCCAGGCACCGGAGCTGCTGGAGCCCAAGGAGAGGAACATCTTGCTGTGAGGTGTGCTCTATCCAGGGGCAGGTCCTACCAGGAAGCCTTAGTGGAACCGCTGGCAAGGGAGAGCACCAGCTCAGCGTGGGGCTCGGGGCCATGGCCGGCAGCAGGCCCGGGAAGGTGGCAGGGGACCCCAACGTTGCAGCCGGGCAGCCCAGAGCAGGGCAGAAGGGGGCTCACCGGCGGGCTCCCGCCTGTGCGCTGAGCACCGGGAGCCAGCGGGACCACACACGGCCGTCCCGGGATAACCGAGACCTTTCCCTGAAGGCGGCGGCCAAAGCGCCCCCGCAGCCAGCGAAGCCCCGCACCGCCCGGAGCGCAGGAGGCAGGCGGCGCTCCCCCGCCCCGGGCACAGCGCTGCGAGCAGCGAGGGGCGCAGGAGCCCCCCGGGCGCCCGCCCAGCACCCTGCGCCCCCCCCGCCCCCAGCCCGAACCCCGCTCCCCGCCCGGGCACCGCCAGCCGGGGGGATCCACCCGGCGGGGAGGGGCCGCGCCGCGCCGTGCGGGACAAGCCGCAGGGCCGCTCCCCGCTCCCCGTCCCGCGATCCCAGACGCCCACCCCGGGACCCAGGTCCCCAGGTCCCCGGTCCCCATCCCGGAGCCCCGATCCCGGCCAGCTCCGCGGCTCCGGGGCGGGGCGGGCGGGGCGGGGCGGCCCGGGCCGGCCGGGGGATCCGGCGCCGCCGGAATAAGAGGCTACGGGAGCGCGGCGGCGGAGCGCAGCGCAGCCGGGCAGCGCCGTGTCCCACAGCCCCGGGGACCCCTGGGTCGCAGCCCCCATGGATAAATACAAAGGTGAGGTGGGGCGTCACGCGTGCCCCGCACCGGGAGCGCTGCCGTGCCCGCCGCGGGGTTCGGGGAGCCGCGATGGCGGGGATGGGGCGCTGCGGGGTGGCGGACCCGCTGGCGCGGGGCGCGGCGGTTTGCTGTCCCCACGCGTGGGAGAGCGCGGGGGCGGTGTGTTGCGGCGGGTGGGGGGGGGGCAGCGCCGGAGGCGGTGTTTCCCGAAAGGGGGACCAGGGGTCAGCTGCGGGGGAGGGGGTCCCCGTGAGGGGGACCCGAGCTCGGTGCCGGGGGGGGATTGTCCCGCGAGTGGGACCGGGCGGTCGGAGCGGGGGTCTAGCTCCGCGGAGGGGGCGGCCAGCAAGTGGGGCGGGAGCCAGAGGCCGGGGGAGGCGAGCTCCGCGCGGGGGGAAGCGGCCCCGCGAGTGGTGCGGGGTGCTGGGGGTTGCGGGGAGGTGGGAGGCAGCTCGGCCCCGCTCCGGGATGCGAAGTCCCCCTGTCCCTGCCCCGGGCACCGGGCGGCGAGGGAGAGGGGAGTTTTGCAGCATCTGCGGATCCGGAGCTTTTTGTGCCACTGAAGAGCAGCGTCGTGTTTCGTTTTCCGCAGCCACCGGCTGTGGCTAACGCTGCCCGCTGCCTCTCTCCTCCCAAATTGCCCATTTGCATGGACTTTCCACCCTCCCAGGTTTAACAAGGCACGAAATGGAGAGTCCTGTTTTCTCAATGCAAATAGGTCGGTGGCGAGGGAGAGGGCAGGTGAGCTGCCTCCCTGCTTTCCCTCCGGCAGATGCCATCGGGGCTGGTGGTCACCCACGGCCCGCTTGTTCCCTGCAGTCGATGGCTCTGGCGCTTCCTGCGTGACGCTGCTGGGTCATTGCCACCGAACCTGGTGCATCTTGGCCCTGTGGGCGCACTTGGAAACTTCTCAAACTTCAGTGTTCCTTGCCAGCTGGAGGAGGGAGGGTTTGGGGCGAGGTGCTTGGGCTTGGGGCACTGTGGTGTGTGTGTGGTACTCTGATTTCTGCTACTAAACGGTGTGTAAAAGTCTCCCTTGGAGGAGGTGGATCCAGCACTTCTGTAGCACAGAACAAGCCTCCGGGAAGTGTTACCTGTTGAGAGGAAATGTAGCTCTCCTTCTAACTTCTGCCCTCCTTATGCAGCTTGAACATTTAAGTGGGGAACTTGGTACTAAACAAATATATCCCTGCCTGACCTCATTTGGGCTTGTTACTGTCAAACTGGCAAGGTTTGGCGGGCCCTCAGCAGATGCATTCAAGCTTGTAGCCCTTGTTCTCTAATCCTGCTTTCGCAGGGACTTCATACGTCAAGGTATCATATTGTGTGAAGTTAATTTTTGCCAGGAATGTGTATTTTTTTGACTGTGCAAGCACTTTAGCATTCTGACAGGGCTGGCACTGTGCTGCCTGTTGCATTTTGATCCTTTTCCTCCTTACAACCAATACTTTACAAGCCTGATAAGCATGATAATAACATACTGGAAAAGTGATGTTAAAGATTGTATTGCAAGTCAAATATTGTGTAGCTGTTTGGGTGGGTTTTTCCCTGGCAGGGTCTGTACAATTCTATTTGGTTCCAGTAGCAAAGCAGTAGATTCATTAAGATTCAGTGATGTTTCATATATTGTCTTTTTAAATACGCACACTGCTCCCTCAGAGCAGTGGGGATGTTCTCTGCACATGTGTATTGAATAATGAGCACAACTGATTGCAGAGCCTTGCCAGTTCTTTTTGCATTAGTGGTAGTGCACGGGTGGGAGTAGGGGTGTGTTAATGCGGGTACTGAGGCAGCTGCAGGTGATGGCAACAGTTCATTTTGTGGGTGGGAGGTGTCCCCAGCACGTTGGGGTGGCTGGAGTCACCTGGGGCTGCTGAAGTGGGTGGGAGGAAGGGCTAGGGGAGAACGTGTGGGAGTTGGGAGCCCAGAGGAGCAGGTGGAGAAAGCAGGCAAGTTGTTTATTAGTAAGCACAGGGGATATGTGCAAGTTCTGGTGGGGATATCTTGTTGCTGCCGCAGTTGATGTGAGGAGTCTTCATCCTTGCTACAAGCCAGGCAGAGCACTTGTGCAGGGAAATCCTTTAATGATAGAGAGGGATGGACTCAGAGGGATGTTGAGCAATGAAATGATGTTCTGGGAAGAGGAATTTGACTACAACAACTTTCCTATGTTGCAAGCAACATTATGAAGGTTGCAAGCATCAGCAAACAGCAGCATTTCTTTGCTTTAAACACGGGCAGGGGTGTGCTTTAATCCGAACTCTAACCTGGTGCACACAGGAGGTGTCCCCCCCTGTCCCAAAGGCAGGGTGAAGCAGCTGGGTGCGGTGTGCGAGGCTGGAGCTGGTGGCTGGTGGGGTGGCACCCGTGGAGCAGGGAGAGCTCAGGCTGTTGGACTTGCATGGTGGGAAGTGAAGGAGGGATTGTGAAACTCTCCTGGGAGCGGGTTTCCTTTCCCAGCCTCTGCAAATGGGGTTGCAAGGCCAGATGCATAGGAAGACATTCTCTTGACTCTTGTTAGGCTCTTAAAGCTCTGAAGGATAATCTCAATATATGGCAGGGTTGGCTTTTCTTCTGCCAGGCAATGGTAAGGAGTGTCTTCTGTTGGTGAAGGTGCTGTTTAAAAATCTGCCTCCTCCCTGCGACTTAGGAAGTATGTGGGAGACATGAAGAGCAAGAGACCAAGGGGACAATAGGGAGACCTGCAGAGGGTGGGTGTGCATGAAGTAGGTCGCTGTACCCACAGCTGTGTAGTGACAAGGACAAAGCCCCTCATTTCTTCCTCCTCCTCTGTTCCCTGTGAGCGCTCTCTCCCTTCTTTCCCATACGTTTGCCTTTGAGATTCGTACAACCATCCTGTCTTGTGCTCCCTGTTACAGTGGCACTGTGGCTTCTTGCCTCCTCCTTGCCCTGCTTGTCAGACATGGCTGGCTGGTCTGTGACCAGCCATCTCAAAATCCTGGGGGGGAAGAGGTGCTAAGCGCACTGTTACTGGTGAGGGGTGTGTTGGTTGCACCCTCACTTACCTGCCACCCCTGTCAAGCCCTCTCAGACCAACCCCTTGTTGCTGCAGCCAGGGGTGATTCCCCTGTGATGCAGCCCCATGTCGTCTGAAATGTCAAGTGATGTGAGCATTGAGATTAGTACTGTATTTTTAGTGTTAGAGCTCTGTAATGGAAATCAGAGTGACTTGCAGCCCAGTTCTTCAAAGAAAAGTGCTTGGCATTCTTGTTTTACTGCCTCTGAGCACAGACACAAGGTTCAAGTTTCTTATCTGAGGGTCTCCCCGAGCTCTGCAGGGCTTTGGTAGTGTTTGCAGTGCTCTTCCCCAGGAGACAAGCATTGTTCTATCTATGGAGGAGAGTTTGTCTCCTTGACAGAAGTCAACAGTTTAGTATTGATAAGGATTAAAATGCTGGCTTGGTTGAAGGATGAGGTGTCTGCTTGCTAGTTAACATGTTTTAAGTGGGAGGAGAAAGGGGTGTGGGTCTGTTTGGGACTTCAGCACGTGTTCTTTTTAATAAATTCTGGCAAATACAAGGAAACATGCTTGGGATTAAACTGCAAAGTGGAGACGTGAATGAAAGACATGAGCCCTGGTAATAATCCGAGGCCCTTTATAAACACTTGCTTATCAGAATCAGAAATGGATTGATCATATTAACATGATCTGGACTCTATACAAACGTATGTGGTTTCTCCTCAGCTGGTCATCAACACAGCTGTTGTTTAGCTAATTGTCTTGGTGTAATTGGGAGCTGGAGAAAACAGGACAATGTACTGCACTGTACCAAATCAATACAATTTTCAGCTGCTGGGCTGAACCTTCTTTTAAATGCAGGTGAAAATTAATGTCCTGTGTACCCTCATAACCTATATAGTAACTCTCATGTAAGAGTGAACCTGGTTGGTTTTGGAGCATGGAATGGACTCTGCTCGGGCATAGGCAGCAGGAGTGCAGAGTCATTTACCCAGCAAGGATTTAGGAGATGAAACCCTTTTCTGTGGCTGAAACCACAGCCTGCTTCAATTATACATCTACCAAGCCTTCTTACGCACTGTCACCTGTGCCTGTATAATATTTTTGGTCTCCTCTAGCACAGCTGCATTTCTTGTGTAAACAGGGCACCTGAGGATGCTCTGAGTTGAACTGGGTGCACTTGAGCCTCTCCAGACCAGGACAGGTTCACTGTAGATGGTCATGAGGCTGTAGGGATGCTGGCTTTAGCCCCATTAATGAGCAGTGATGGTCCTTGAGGCGGGTGTGTGGCACTGCCAGGCCTGGAGGTGCTCCTTTTGCTACCCCCAGTTTGTCACTGGGCCTTGCTCTGTTTCCTGAGAGTAAGGGGCAGGGATCCATGCAGTGAGGGACAGTGGGAGTAGAACCCCTGTAGCTCTGCAGCTCTGGGGACTGTTCCCTGCCTGTGTCCCTACCAAAACTGCCAGGAGCCCGCTACTAAAGTTAGATGCCCAAGGGCTCAGAGCTTGTGAGCACTGCTTCTGGAGTGCTCTGGCAAGGCACGAGCTCTTACTTTTTTCTCATGGTGTTGACTAGTGTGTGAGGCAAGCCTTGCTCCCATTCCCCCAGGCACCTTTGCCACTCCCTGCAGCAGCTCTGTGCAGGCTGTGCTGGGAACCAGAGATATCATGTGAATTAGTTTATTGTTTGGGGGTTTCACTGATTGCTTTCATTGAACACCCACAGCCCAGGAACACAAGGAGCATCTATCCAAAAATGCCTGTAATGCTTTTATTTTGGAGCATGGGTGGCTCTTTCAGCTCCTAGCAGCAGTGATGGACTGGGGGCAAGCTGGCAACTGGGCAGCTGACATTGCCTAGGCTCTGCAGGGCTGCGCACCAAAGCACCACAGGCTTTAAAATCTGAATTCAGGGTGCCTGCTCAGCTGCACCCTTGCTCCACAATGCTTCCATCTCAACATACAGCACATATGAAGGATTTAATGACTTGACCGACTCCTTCAAGATTTTATGGTAAATCCAGAACCTGAACACCAAGCTCACTAACCAGTGGCTATTTCCTTCCTTGCAACTGTCCTGCCTGGATCTAGGGAAATTAGGGATACCGTTCTCTTGAAGTCCTGTAAACTCTAATTTGCTGTACGCTCTGGAAAGGCCGGAGTCATGTAAGGCAGGAAAGCACATCTTCAAGCAATAGCAACCAGAGAGCCTAGAGCTTCTGGGGATATCTTGGGGAACCAAAAACCAGAGGTGCACCTATGATTAAAGATGATGCAGAGCACGTGCACCTAGGACACAGGTGTTCCTCTTTGAAGCTGCCTGCCTGAAGCACAGATCCGGACCCAGCAAGTAAATTGGGATCCTGCAGTCACACAGCCAGTTTGACGACCTGCATGGAGTTGTTTGTTTTGTGTTGGAAGTAGTCATTTGTGCTTTTCTCTCAGGTCAGCAGACAAGACAGACTGGTCCGGTCTGTGCTGCAGACTGTAGGTCAGAGATGGGTCTCACATGGCCTTGCCCCAAGGAGCTGCTGGTGCAAGTGCCAACGCAGTTTCTGGGTTGGAACCACTTACTTGGCTCTGGTTTGGGAGTGGATGGGGAAGTGTCGGTGAACAGGAGAGTTCCCTGGCGGTAAGTAGCTGGGAGAAGGCATTTCCATTGAGAGAGCTATGCTGCAATTTGCAGAGGAGGGGTTAAATTTGGGCACTTCTTGCTCTGTGCTGCAGTGCATGGTAAAACCTTGTGTGAACTGGAAGAATGACTGTAAAAGTTCAAAAAGAAAAATCTGTTTAGAAGTTTTCAGTAGGAAGACGCTGATCTCCTGGTACCCAAAGATCGTGGGTGGTTTTTTGGTTTTTGGGTTTTTTTAGGTTTTAAAAAATAAATAATAAATTCACTTGAATCCAGGGAGCAGAGCTTGAGAAGGAAAAAAAAACCAAAAAACCCAAAAAACACCAACCTCCAAAACAAACACAAGTTGCTAAGGGTGGCCAGAAGAGCTGAGCCCTTTGAGTAGCTGCAGCAAAGCAGGGCTGGCACTGTGCCTGCAGGCACCCCTGCTGCGGGGCTGGGCATTGGGTCCGCATCCAGCTTCCCACTCCGGCTGTAGCTGAAAGAGAGAACAACTGGGGCAGAAATCACCGAAAGTAGTTGAACTTGTGGCTGGTGGGCCAGGATGGCTGTGAGAGCAGCTGTCACTGAAGGAGGCGCGAGGCTGGTAATTCCTGCTGGCAGGGAGGGTTTGGCTTACCATCGCCCGTGGAGGTCGGCTGAGGCGGCGCAGGACCCACAGCATAGCAGGGTGCTGCGGGGAGGAGGTGTGGGAAGTGCACTGGTTTGGTCTAAAACTCAAAAGATGAGGGTCAGGACTCACTAAAATATGTTTTGTTTGGGCTTTTTTCTTCCCCCTTGACCTATTGCTTTCTTCGTGGGCAAAATTCCATAGAAAGCATGTCTGAGGATGGTTTGGTGTATGGCAACATTGTCTTTGGTTATTGACTTCCAGACAGAGCTGTTTATATCTCAGACTTACGGGATCAGACTGAAACTCCCACATAACATAGGGACTTGGCCACCTGCAGTTTAACAAAAGCCAGTATTTTCCACCCTTGGGTGGACTGTGCTCTGTCATGTACGAAGATTTTTCTCGTGTCTTTTTATTCTTTTTCTCTTTTTCCTTTGGATCTGCTTAAGACAAAAGCGTAGTGCAAGGCTTAGAAAAAGCTAGGGAATAGGGATCCACAAGCCTTAGCTGGCAGTTCAGCCTGGGGGCTTCTTATTTCTGAGTGTAGGAATCTCTTCTTGAGACGATCAGGAGCCGCAGCCACCCCCAGCACTGGGGTGGCACACTGGTGTTTTTCACTTGCTTTAGGAGACCAAATATTGTAAAAAATATCTTTAGACTCGCAGTCTTGCTAATAATCAATGGATCTAGACTTTCCAGAGTCGGCACTGAGTTTGGGCTGCAGAGGTGGGCAGCTAAGCAGTTGGCATGCTTTGTAAATAAGTTTGCATAAGGCTTTGGCAGCAGTGCTTTGAAAGAGGTGAGCCTGAGCCAGGAGGTTCTTGCAGTTCATGCTCAAGTCGTGGCTTGAGCCCTTCCCTCTTGGACTGAGTTAGATGGGGAGCAAGTCTTGGGCTGCTGCAAGGAGGGGATCTCCTCCCTGGAGCCTGCGTGTGCTCTGAGGCAGCCAGCTTAGGCAGGTGGTGAGGGGAAGTTTGTGTGCAGGCTCCTGTGAGCTGAGATAAGGTATCTGCAAAGAAATCTCTGATCCAAAGTTGCTCTGCAGATCTCATCATTGCTATTTATCACTACAAAGTTATGACAGTTATAAAGGCTTGGGAAGAGTAAGCTGGCTCGAAGAGAACATGCATTGCTCAAGGTTTTGTGATGTTGCTAGTGGCTTTAGCTACTACCATGTGAAACATGGAGCTTTCTTCCACTGAGGAATGCGACCAAGTCAGCTGCAGCCTCGCTGATTTGTCATCTCTGTGGAATAAGCCAGTGCATGTGTCTGGTCAGTCCCAGTGCCAAACAGCTCTGACTTCTGGTGGTCCTGCTGTGAACGAGCCAAAATCAGTAGTAATGCAGAGATGCTCTTTGTCGCCAGCAGGGAATAAGTACACAGTTGCAGTAAGGTGGCCACCGCTTGTGATAGCAAAATACCACAGACTTAGGAACTGGGGCTGCCTTTAAAAGCAGACATGTGGCAAGCTCAGACTCCTGCAGCGGCTTGTGACAGCTGGAGGCCATCTGCCCCATCCATCCCATCTGCAGTGTCCTCTCTGTTGCTTGGCTAGGGAGCATGTCCTGGCTCCTCTTTTTAAATCTGGTGTCTTCGAGGATCTTTTGTGTTTTATTACACTCTCTAAAAATGTGCTATGTAGTCCTGAACGGTGAGAACTTCTGCTGTTTTTACTGTCATGCTTCTTCATCGCCCTGGGGTATACAGAATCGGGCAGAAAGCTGGGATTGTAAGGTACAGTTCCACATCTGCTGTAGGTTTGCTTGATCTTGGCAGCTGCTGAAGTATGATAAAGCCTGGCTTCAGAAGAGAACCGCTTAGACTAATTGAGCCCAATTAACAAAGCAGTAGAGGTATCTTTTCCTTGCTGTAGTTAGTTGGGCTGAGGGGTGGGATATCCATCCATCTCACCTAACCACAGCTGGCTTTTCGGTCCCTGTTAGGAATTCAGTATGTTTGCACATAGGTGAAGGCAGCCTTTTGCTGAAAGACAAGCAGAGTGTGAAATTGCGTGAGCTAGGTCTGAGTGGAGGTGCAATGCAAAAGCAGGCAAGCCTGGCTGCTGCCTGTGGTCTGGGAGCCATCCTCCCCTGGCCTGAGGCCACGGCAGAGGAGGCTGCACACTGACCAGGGTGGCTTTTGCTCCACTCTCTGCTGCTGCAGGGGTCTGGAGCCTGCTGGGAAGCACAGAGACTACGTGCTTTCTCTCCTGAACTCTTTCAGGCCCATGGATGCTTTGCCTTGTCTGGGGCATGTTGCACTTGGTGCCTGGGGCTGTAAGCGCAACCAGCGCTGGAGCTGCAGGTGCTTTTGGACTTCAATAACTTCGCTTGTTGTGTTGTGCAAAGTCCCCAGTGAAAGGCCTATGTGACTGTTTTGGGTGAGTTTGGTTTCCTCCACACCCCCATATTAGTGGTCCCCACTTCTGTCTCGCTTCCCTGAGCAGCAGTGTTGGAGCCAATTGTGGTTGTATGTGATGCTCAGCCTATATGTGGTCACGGTATCTTTAAAAGCCAGCGACCTCTGAAACAAGTCATCTCTGCAGAGCAGCTTCTTGTGCACTTTGCCTCCTCCACCCCACCAATTCATCTGGTGCTATCAACTTTGGCTGGTCTGTGAGAAGGCTGTAGGAGAATGTGAGGACTAACTTCTTGTGATGGTCCTAATCAAGTGTTACTGGGCTCTCTCTATAACCTAACTAATTGTAACACTGAGAAATTAATAATGTAAACCCTTTACTGCTAACAAGGACTTGTCTCAGGGCCAGGGTTATATGGGGTAAGGAGCAACCCAAATGTTCTGAGGTTTACAGCGGAGATGTACTCGCCTTAACACAAAATCAGAAGGTCCTGTTTCTTCTTACTGATAGGAACCAGAAGTTAGCTACCACACAGTTCAACAGAGCAACACTTGCAAATGATTTACTCTTGAGTTAAGCATGGTATTATTTTATATAAACACAGGTTCTTATTACTGCTTCAACTTTATCCTATCTTCTCTTCCAGTCACATTGTAGGATCCATGCACAGTGTCTTTCAGCTTGCTCTGATGAGCAGGGCTAGGTGATGATATTATCTAGTTACCTAGATGCTGTGTCACTTTAATTTGCTGTAGTTAGAGCTTTGAAATTGTTCCCCTAGTGAGATGATACTTACTAGGTTTCCTTTCAGGTGCTGAAAGGAATTACTGGCTTGTTTGGTGCTGGTTACCCTAATGCATTACTTGTAGAGAGCCTGTAACTAATTAAAGCATGTCAGGAATGTATCAACGCTTGCAAGCATGGCTTGGATTATATCTGAGTCCATCTGAACTCTAAAGCCTGGTTCTAGGAAAACCCACTGATTTCGTAAATCAGTCTCGAAATGTGTTCGTTACACTAACCTATACTCTTGATTTCTGATATATGTTGTAATTCTGTCTCTGATCCTGATCAACAGCTATTGAGACACTGTTAATGTGGTCTGTCATCTGAGTGCTTGGATTATGGTAGCTAGTCACGCTTTCAGCTCGGCGGGCTCTTGATTGAATCACCTATCTATGCCAAAATACTGATCAAATCTATTTGAATGGGTTACGCTGGCTTATACTGAGCCAGCCCAAACTGGCGGTCTGTGAAGCAGAGCAGACCTGGGCGGGGATGCGGTTTGCTCTAAGCCTGTGTCTGTTAGCACTCTGCGCTCGTGAACTTCACTGAATGTAGTTTTCAGATCAGGTTGTTCAAACAGATGCTTTCTGCGTGTAGAAGAGGTCTATTTCTGGAAATTGAAGTGGGAGTTGGCAGGGTGGAGGGAAGTGAAATGGCAATCAAAATTCCCGTACGTTATCCCAAAGGCTGAATTCCCATGTCTGGCTAAGAGGGGAAACAAATGCTTTCTAGACCCAGGAGGCTCAACATTCCCCAAACCAGAGTGATTTATTTTTAATTCTGATAGTTCGCTGGAGCTTTCAAACCAAAAGAGCAATGACAGTTTTATTGTACTGCTTAGAAATAAACGCAGGAGCTCTGGGCAGTGCTGAGGCTGGGAATGGTGGGGTGCTGTAGGAAGGGATTACCAGGATGCCTGGCAGTCGGGCATCCCCACCAGCACAGGTGGGTGCTGGGGCAGCACCCAGAGGCAAGGTTTGGCTGTGGATGAAATTGTATTGAACAGCACGGGATTTCACATTCACGTTTCCTTGGCCTGGCTGCGTCAGCCTTCCTTCAATTCTTTGGCTGAAATAATGACATCCCCCTAAGGTTATGTGCTGGGTTTTTTTTTTCATTTGCTGCTGGTATAATTCCAGCTATGGTGAGTTTTTTTTTATTTTTGTGGTGGTCAGTTACAAATCCCGCAGGAATGTCAAAGGCATGGGGACCAACAGGAGCACAGGCAGGTGTTGAGCACAGAGAATGGTACTTGTGTAAGAGGGTTTGAAGATCATACATAGGGTGTCCTATTAGTGCTGTGCGTGTAATAAAGTGGAGTCTCCTTGCAGTTAACGTAAGCTGTTTGCTGTCTCTGAAACTAGTGTTACTCCAAAACCAGGATGAGAACCAGGGACTATCGCATACCACTTGCAGATCACATGTTCTTGCATCAGTTTGCTGTTTGGTGTCTCCATTAAGAAATGTGTAGGTCTGGAGGCTACTCCAGTGCTTTCTTTAAGGTATTCTTATAACATTTAACTCGGGGCAGACAACCTCACACAGACAGCCCTTATTAGCTACAAAATCTTTGCAGTTTGCTTTTGTTCCCATGCTGGATTGAGTTTTTTTTGTTGGAAATGCTCTGTTTCCAGCATATGTTCTTGTTTTTCCTGATAAACATGAATGTGTGTTGGCCCATGTTTAGAGGAGGTGGGAAGGGCCAAAATAACTCCTGGTGCCATTCCAGCATAGTCAATGGGCTGACCACAAGGATCAGGCTGGATCTAAGTTTTAAATAAGGTTTACTGCAAGTTTTACCAATTTTTATTGATACATTACTTAACCATATTTCTAGTGCAGTTGATAAAAGATGCCTTTGACATGCCGGGACATCTACATTTAACGTGACAAAAGCTGACTTGTGGTAGAGGAGGAATGCAGAGCTGGCAACTCCTTAGCCAAAGAGAAATGTTAACAGTTCCGGGCGCTAATAGCACGGATGCGGCTGACCCTTACTCCAGACAATTATTTGGACCGTGAAAGACGAGGAGGCTCTACCACACTGGAGACACGCTCTATGGAAATGCAGCCAAATCATCTGTGGGTGCTTCAGGGCTGAGGGCCCCTGGTGTTCAGGGCTTTGGAGCTGGTAGTGGAGCCTGCACCAAAGCACAGGCCCCAGCGGTCCATGACATCTTCAACTTCTCTAATGCTTTGGGCTGAAGCCTCTTCAGCTGCTGAAAAACGGTGCTCCTGAGAGTGTTTGCTAATCTCATATTCTGGGTTGGAATTTCAAATCTTTCAACCCGTGATTTTAAGATTGCCTTGCCTCGTTCATACATTTGGTTTTTTGCCTGTTATTCCCAAATGTGCAAACTTGCTCTGCCGTAGTACAGGCAGAAGACAGTAAAATATTCTGTTTTGAATATATAAAGGGAGCTGCTGCTTAGCACAAACAGAGCTGGCTTCTAGATGAAAGAGCCAAATGCCAAGCTGTTGTGTTTCAATTTGAGCAGGAGAAGCTTTGATCTGGAGGAGATGACTCAGTCAGTAGCAGGGAACAATACTTTATAGTGAGTTTAGAAATAACACCCCAAGATTTGGGCTGTGATGGCTTTGACGTGTCAGTCATAGTGTATATTATGTGAAAATTAAAACCATAACATCTGAAATGAAGTGTAGAGGCTTTTCTGAAAAGAGAAAAACCACTTCTGATGTTGGTTGCCAAGAGTTTTCCTGAAGCCAGAAAGAATTGGGGGTGGGGGATTCCTATCGAGATAGGAATAATGAGCAATGTGGACAAACCACGAAGGGGAAAGACTTCCTGCAGCACAGCTCAAGCCAGAGGTGGAACCAGGATGAAAAGTGGGATCTCCTGGCCCCAGGGCAAGGCTCCATGTGTGCTGCCTTCTCTTCACCCTGACTCAATGTGTCCCCTCTGTCACCCACCGCTCGCAGCACTCTGGATGGGAAGGCAGATGCGATCAGAGCCTGCTCGGTCACGGGGTTGGCTCCAGTTGCATGGAGCAGGGATGGCCAGCTTCTCGCTACTGAGCTGCTTTTATCTGGAGCCAGGTGTCCAGACCCAGGTCAATGCAGCTGTGTTTTGTGGCACTGCTGCAGACTGAATAAACACAGCTGGACCTGGTCTGGGTCTCAGCACCTGCCGCAGCACATCTGTAGAGCGAGCTGTGTGATTTGGTTGGTGTGCTGTGTGGCCAGGATCCTGGGGATGTGGTGAAACACATCTGGCTTGATGCAGCAAGCTGTTGGCAATTTCCAGGACTAAAAGAAAGTGTCACTGGGGTTCATTATTTCTGTGGCTTTATTCTACATTCAGCCACTGACCTACATTTTGTTCTGTGTTACTGTCCTCTGTATACGGAGAGGGCCTCGGAACATTTCTTTGTTCTTTTTGGTGGCTGTGTGCACTAGGCAATGGAGACTTCTTTGGCACAGTCATCTTGTGAAGTATCCTGCTATCTAACTGTTTATTTCTGCTAAGAAGGATGGCCCAGCCCTCAGCCTTACAGTCCTACCTCCCTGCCTGCACTATCTATGGCACTCATTCTCCTTCTCGCCAGCAGGCAGCTACTGGCTTTTTACCATGTTATTTTGCTGCTGGCTTGGCTCACTGACAGACTGTGCAGCAATGGGAGCAGGAGCATTTTACTGGGGAGAGGGACCAGTCCATTGGTTAACAAAACATTGTCAAGTGGGCTCACTTGGAATGTTGGAGATGTTCAGGTCCTTCAGAGATGCCTGTTGGCAACTGTGTCCCTACTCTGTGTTGTAGCCCTGGTCACACAATTTGTTACAAAACAGTAGTCTGATTAGGTGGTCCAAGCTAGGCAGGTGTAGAGGTCATGAAATTAGAGAGGGGAAAGATTCTTCAAGTCATCTAGTTTATCCCATGTTCCAGAAAGCATGCATCTCCCTACTTAAATGTGGTGTATTGCCATTGAAGTGACTTGCTTCCTTTATCTCGGGATTATTTCATGGACTGTAAGGTCTCATTACTCTTATGGATATGATGTATAAAGGCATCAAATTATTAGTATCCGATGTATATAATGGAGAACTAAGATAATTTCTTTCTTGGCATGGCAAAAAAAGGCCATTTTTGCTGATGCCAAAGGACAACCAGTGCTGTGATGTGAGAACTGGAGAAAGTGTGTCTGTACCACGGGATGCATTGAGGATGCAGCCACCCACATCGCATGCTGTCACCAAATCAAAACCATTCTGGCTCTGAGTCTCACAGCCAGCCTGTGCTTGGCAGGCAGCTGCTGTCCTCCTGCAATGTCACCGTGCAACTGGTCAGCTTGTGCCTGTGTGAGTGCAGAGGTTGTGCTTGGGGATAGTTCAGAAGCTCAAGGCTTGCAAACAGAAAGTGGAGAGAGTGTGGTTGGAGGGAAGCAAGGTGCAGGCAGGCAGCAGGGACTACTCGCGTTGTGGCTGGGAGGGCTCTCTTTCTCGCTGCAGCTGGTGGGCAAATGCCCACCTCTGGCAGGGTGTGTGAGTGAGGGGCTGACCTCTAGCTGGTACAGAGCAGGGCTGATGGATTGCATCCCTTCCTCGAGAGGAAGGGACAGGGTCACAGGTGCTTTCACCCTGGGGGTGCATGGGAGGGAGATGGAACCTGCTGTCCACCCTACAACAGAGGGCTGAGAGCTCCCAGATGTCACCAAACCTGTCTCTTCCTTTTTGCAACTTCCCTTTGTACATACCATTATCATGGTCTGTCTTGCTGATGCATTTCCAGGAACAACTACCACTTTCAAAGTCCTGCAGAGATGGGGAAAGTTCTTTCTATGAAGTCTTGTGGAACAGGTGATTGCATTATTTCTTGTTTTAAACAGTTTTACTGCGACCGTAGCTCCCCTGCCATAGAGAGCACTCCTTCAGCCCAAGAATCTTTCTTTTAGGTTATGTCTTCCCCTAAATCCCAATCTTTTTCAACAGAATAGTTTTCAATGTATTTTTACTGACCCTTTACTATTCAACTCCAAAGGGACTTTGAGAATTCTCCACCCCAGCCTCCTGCTCGGAGCAGGCCCAACACTGAACTCAGACCAGGTTGCCTGGGGATTTGTCCTGTCAGGTCTTGGAAACATCAGAGGACAGACTTGCCGCAACAAATTTTCATGGAGAATTTTTTTTCCTCGTGTATCCATTTGGCACATCCCTGTTTCAATTTATGTCCGCTTCCTCTCCCACTTCTCTGAAGAGTTGGGTCATCTTGTTAGTGTCCTCACAGGTGTTGGAGGGCTGCTCTTAGCCCTTCTCCAGACTGTGCAAGCCGTGCTCATCTGCCACTTGTGCCCTCCTGCTTTGTCTCAACTCCTTGGTGTGCAGGATTGGATGCTGCTCATGCAGCTGTGGATGTTGTAGCCTTTCCTACAACTTTCTCGAGTCACTTATCAGGGCAGCTTTTGTATTAGTGTTGAACAAAATGCTGATTTGACAAGAAATCTGAGCCTTGCTCAGCCGGGAATTGTACTTGTTGCCTATGCTTGGACGGCTGAAATTTGGGAGGTAGGTGTGAATATATATTAGATAGGGAGGGAGGATGGGAGGAAGAGTGTTAGGTGAATTTAGCCTGTTCTCTGACTAGTATTTACAGATGGGATCAACATTGTAATTGAGCTTTTAAACCTTAATCTACAGAAGTGCTGAAGTATTTCTGCTAACTCTAATATGTGACCACTGACTCTGGTAGAGGCTTGCAAGGTTTCTTGGGTTAGAGTTAGCATAAAGGTGGAACATAAGTTCAGTGAAGCTGGAAAGAAAAAGAAGGGATATTGCAGGGATGCAAAAGGGATTATGTTTGGTTGTGTCAATGGAGATGGAGACAGAGCTAAATTGACCATGACATAGAAGCAAATGAGAGCCCGATGGACTTGAAAACACATTGCAGTTTTGGCTAATCCCAAACAACCGTCCAGCAGTACGTAGCATGGCAGTACAGGTGTATTCCTAGTTTCTGGTGGTGCTTTTGATATTCCTGTGCTTCAGTTTACTCCTGTCTTGAATGCATAGCATTGCCTTTACTATAAAGCAGTTCGGGGCTGGGAAAGGCTTTACCCAGTGGCACCACTTGAATGTTAAAGGAAAAGTGTTTTCTTGTGAGTAGCACTGGCAATGTGTACGTTAGCAAAGACATTAGGAATGTGGGCTCCAGTCCTCCAGGAAACGGCCAAAAGGACCTAACCAGAGGTGTTACTGAGTGTTATCAGAGTGACACCTCTGGGAGCTCATCATAGTTCTACCTCTTGACAGAAACAGCCCTGTCTATTGAGTGCACGCACACAGTGAGAATACTCATCTACAGCTATAAAGCCTTTGCAATCAGTTGGGGTTTTTTTGAACAACTTCTAGATATCATGAAAGTGATCCCCATGAATTATAAATAGTAGTAAATGCACCTGAAAACTTGGGTGCCATAATGGTTATTAACTACTCCTAATGTATGTTGTAACAAAATGTGACTTCAGTCCAGAATTGATGGTTATCCTCAAAGCTATAGGTGTGTCCAATACTGCAGTATTGTCAGGGAGGTCTCTTTTAGATTGATGTGATAAACATTCTATCAGAAACCAAAACAAGTCTGTAGAAATTTCCACTTGCAGCAAAGGCCATAATTTTTAAGTATAGGGCAAAGATGATAAATCCAGCAGGGAACAAGGAAGTCATGTAGCAACTGCAAAAGATCCAAACATATGGAAAATTCAATTCTATGGAGAATTAAGTCACTATTATGTAATCAGGATCAATGGAAATGAGCTGATGTCAGTATTGGACTGGCTTAATGCATGGATGGAAAATTGTGTGCTTTCAGAGAGACCTACTAATAGGAGTGGAAGCTCCATGCACACTGTGGTTCCATTAACTGTTAGGGTTTTCTACCTAGGAGGGGCCTGATCCAGACCCAGCAGAGGTAAATGGGGTTTCTGCCAATCTGAAACTGATTTGGGGTTTGAATCTAAAAGATCTGTGGAAGATGGCAAATGGTGAGAGCCTGCAATGAACACCTACCTCATACTGGTGGTTCAGGGTGAAATATCCCTTTCTTTCCATCTCTCTGAGCCTTTTACACTACAGGTTACTTGCTCATCTCCAGGTGGAGCTACAGTGGATCAGCAGCCTTGAAAAGCCCCTGCCCAGGTAGGGATTTCCTTCCCAAACCTGTAGCTGCAGACTGGAAGAGGCTGTACTTGGCACCAGGAGGGAGGGGTGTCCCCTGTGCCCAGGGCATAGAGACTCCAGCAGTGCTGCGCGCTGAGAGTGTTGCAAAAGCACCCAGAGACCTTCCTAGCCACCTTATAGCGTGACTGTGATCCTGTGAGACAAGAGCATGTGGTAGGGAAGGGATGTAGAGCGGCAGAAAAGCCTCTGGAGCTGCATGAGGTGTCCTGGAGGAGGGCATGTAGCCAAGGCACCCATGCAGGTCCTGTGCTTGATTCTTTCTTGTGACAGGGCTTGGTAGCAGCAGTCTTGTAGCTTGTTGCTGAAAATAAGCCATCATCAGCCTGGGAGCTGTGCAGGAAACACCAGAGCATGCTCTTTGGAGTGAGCACACTCTAGCAGATGTTACTGGAGGCTTGGCCTTGAGGAAGGGTGGCAGCAATGCATAGCTCAAGGTATGCATGTGTATGCTCTGGCTAGTGTAAAGGAATTGACAGCACAGAAGTACACTGTGTCACAGAACCTCCCTCCTGGAAGAGCTGCTTGGGTTCAGCACAACTTAGAGCAGTCTTCCTTTGGCCACTGGCTGTTGGGCACTTTGCTCCTGAGAATCCAGCCAAGCATTCTTCCTACTGTTGTGAAATCCAGGAGGAGGTTTTGGGGGTTTCTAGGGTGCAGGTTAGGACTTTGTTTGTTTGGCTATCTTTGTGTTTGTGGGAGTCTTGGGGTTTAGGTTTTTTGGTGTGGTGGTGTCTTGGGTGGGGGTTTTTTTGCTGGTTTGTAAGTGAGGATAATGGGGAGAACATAGCATGTAATGGTTTAGTGAGAGTTTTACGCTCTGGGTACCTTGGGGACCGAGATAGTGATCAGGGCACAGCACTGTGACTTACTGAAGGTGCATTTTAGTGATGAGCATCAGTCACATATTGAAAAGGAAGGAACTTCTGGGGGGAAGCAGCAGGCTTCATACAGAATAGGCTTGATATTCTGGAGTGTTACTGTGTAAGAAAACATGCCTCCGAATCAACAAACTGGGGGGGGAAATGTCAGTGGATGGAGCTGTCACTGAAGTGGGTGTGTGGGTGGCTTTGAATTAACAGATGCCAGAGGTGGGGAGAGAGTAATGAGAGAAGAAGGGATGGGTTAGTCTGACCTTCAACAGTTTCCAGTGAGAGCCTGAAGGGAGTGGGCGAAGTGAGTGTGAGGTCTCTAAGGGTGTTGTCGCAGGAGAGGACCTGAGTTGCTAAACACCTCACGCCCACTGGAAAGGGGAGCTGCCGACATGCCCTTAGCTCTTCCCACAGCCAGGCACTCCTGCTGCTTGCTCTATCCTTGCTCTGACAGCCAACCCACCCCCTGGCTGATTCACCTGGCCAGCCTAGTAGCAGGGAGAAAAAGAAAAACAAAATCCAAACAAAAAACCCACAGAAAGCAACCCAATGAAACTATTTTGTTGCTGTGTGTGTCTACCCCTGAATTACAATTGATATGGCTCGGTGCAGGGTGTGCTGGGTACCATAACCAGTGCAAGGGAGGAGTGAAAGTAAGTAGCCAAAGGCAGGGAGAAGGAAAGAAGAGCACAGGGGTCTCATTAGCTCTGTTGGTTCCTCATTTGGAAAGTTTCTGGGTCCCTGAAATAACCTTGATGTTTCCCAAAGTGAACTTACGGAAAAGTATATGGAGGGGGCTATGACATGAAGAGAACAGACAGACTTATCTTCAGTTCCTTAGACAATTCTTCCCTATTTCTAGTAAGCCTGTTCAGTTTAACTGGAGAAACACTTTCTGTGCTATGGAATAATAGCTCTTAAAATGGTGCTAGAGAGGTGAAGGCACCCTTGACTCTGTGAGCAGTGTTAAAATGATTGCTTCTGCTTCCTGCCCTGCAACTGTGCAGATCCCTTGAAAGTTAGCCAGTGTCTTTCCTGAGAAACAGCTGCTTAGAAATTTGGGAGGAAAAATATTTTATTCCTTGCATTCTGGCGGATTTGAGCCTCACCAGCTGGTTGAGAAGCTTGCCAAGGCTCCACATGGTTGTGGAAACGTACAGTAACTGGGCATAAGTAGCTCTAAGCCCTCCTTGGACTTAAGGTTGAAAACGTCTTAATGCTGGGAAGCTGTTGAATGTCTCTTTCAAAGCAGAAATAAATCAGAAGGGAATTGCTGTCTTTGCCAAGAAATAAACTTCGTCCTGGGGAATTTGCTGTCCCTGTTTCCACAGCACCTCTCAGGCTGTGCCTGTTGGCTGGAGCTGTCCAGGCCCTCCGAGGCCCTCCTGCTGTTAATGTCTGTGTCTGAAATACAATATTCAACCTAAAACCCCGGTTCTTAAACTGGATTTTTTTTTTGACTGATTGTATCTGTAACTTGTGTTATTTCAATCTGAGGACCAGGTTCTCTGTGTCGAGGAAAGCTTATCGCTGATTTCAAGGAAATTTTCTAGTTGTAGCAGGCTGGGTTAAACAAGGAGAGGCAGACATATTTCTGTCAAAATGACTTTGCTCTAACCAATGCCATTTCTGACTGGTTTTGTTTTTTCTTTTTTACCCTGAGTAAACCACACTGATTTGCTTCTCTCAACTCCTTTCCCACCCACAACATGGAGAAAAGTCTATATGAATATTTTGTTTGACTGCTGTAAAGCAAGTATTTTGTTTGCTCTAAATTGAAAAGAAATATGTTTGTCCCAGTCCTAAAGCCTATCTCTGGATGGAAAACTAGATGTTCCCTGGCTTAGGATGCGGTAGCGGTACTCAGCCACAGGGACAGCCTTGTCCAGCTCAAATGTGTGCCCAGGCTGGGATGTTATGGTCCAGGGAGATGGGTGGGCTTGTAGATAAGTAAAGAACTGGCTGGATTTTGGGGCTAATGAAGAAAAAGGTTGCGATTTGTTCTCCGCCTGAACTCCTGCCTTCAGGGTGTGTGGGGAGGGCCCTTGCCTGCAGGGGACGGTTGAAGGCTATGTGGGCTGATTTTAGTCTTTTTGTGAGTTCTGTGTACACATTCTATCTGCCAAAGATGCTCTTGTAGCCAGGAGCTGCCTGTGTGTGGCTTTTGCAATGGGATAAAAGCTGTAGGTGTTGCCAGTGTAGTAAGGGCTCTCCAGGTAGACTTCCCCTGTCTGGCTGGAATAGGTCAGTGTACTTGTAGCAACCCTGACTGCTGGTGAAACTCAGATCAAGGTTTCTTTGATGTAGAGTGAATTGTTCTCTTGGGATGGAGTTCAGGCTGCAGGAGGCCAAGAGCCCAAGACTTTAACAAAGCAGCATCAACCTATTTGTATTTTTTCTTTGTATACACTATACAAAATTTCTGAACAAGATGTTCTTCTAACCCTATGAAAAGAAAGGCCAAGAGGAAGCGTGATGCACTAGTGGGAGGCATTCAGATGCTGCTGAAATGGCGTGATGTAACTTGAAACGGTGCCAATGTTTCCACTGTAAATGGAATGCAGGTGAATGCCGATTAAAATGAGCCCGCACAATATCTGTCTGCTGCATCTGTTGTTTGGTTTAAGGTAGCATCTAGAAATACAGGTGAGGGAACCAGATTCTGTCCATCTGGTGATATACGAGTGTTCTTATCTCTGTATTTTCATCCTGAAACAGAAACCCAAACAAACCACAGATATGCAATGTTACTTGCTCTAAATAACTGTAAAGAACCCTAAACACACATTACTACTTATGTTTAGTTTTTGATGAGTAGACAGCTTGGGGAAACGTTAGCTTTATTTATTACACCCTGTCATCTTAGTCTTGATGTGTATAAAACTCTGATAACTGGCTTGGTGACTGAGGGGAGAGCAGTGAATGTTATTGACTTTATTAAGGCTGTCAACATTCTCCCGTAACATCCTCCTAGGCAAACCGGTTAAGCACAGGCTACAGAAGTGGACAGTGAGGTGAGGCGAGGCAAAAACTGGTGGAACTGTGATGCTCAGTGGGTTGTGACTGGAGGCCAGTCACTAATGGTGTGCCCCAGGGGTTGATACTGGGCAAACACTGTTCAACATCTTCATTAATGACCTAGCTGAGGGGCAGAGTACATCTTCTCCCAGTTTTGTGTTATCTATAGAACTGCTGGAGTTGTTCATACACCAGATGGTGGTTCTGCTCTTAGGAAGGACCTCACTAGCCTGAAGGAACGAGGCAACAGGGATCTCCTGAAGTTCAAGAAAGAAGGGCAAAGCCCTGCCCTTGGCGGGGGTAGCGGGGGGAGGGATAAGCCCAGGCACCTGTACGTACTGGGGCCAACCGGCTGAAAGCAGCTTTGTAGGAGAAAAAACCCAAACCCGGGGGTCCTGGTGGACACAAAGTTGAACATGAGCCGGCGATGTGCCCTTGTGGCAACAGGTCAACAGCCTCTGGGGCTGCATTAGGCAGAGTGTTGCCAGCAGGTCAAGGGAGGTGGTTTTCCCCCTTTATTCATCCCTGGTGAGACACCTGAGGCTTGCTGGCTCCAATGCTGGCCTCCCTGGTACAAGAAAGAAGTGAACGTATTGGGGCTAGTTCAGGAAAGGGCCATGAAGATGATGAAGGGATTGGAGCATCTGTCACAGGGAAGGAGGTTAAGACAGCTGGGACTGCCCATCCTGGAGGAGTCAGTTGAGGGGTCTCATCCATAGCTATAAATGCCCAGTGGTGGGGAGTAAAGAAGATGGGGCTTAGTGGTATCTGGTGAAAGGACAAAATGCCATGGGCACAAACTGGAACACAGGAAGATTCTGTTTTAATATAGGAAAAAGTTTTTTCACCAAGGGCTGTCAGAAAGTCAAACAGGTTTCTCTGAGCAATGTGCTGCAGCTGCCCCTGCTCCAATGCAGGGGCTTGGGTTAGCCAGTTTCCAGAGGTGCCTGCCCATCTTACCCGTGGGAGCAGTGAAGCCTCTCTGTCGTCAGCACAGTCCCTCTGAAGGGATTTTTCTCATCAGTGAGAAATCTGGGATGGAGTATGCATTGCTCCAGGTCTAGCAGCTGCTCATGCTAGGTACACCCTTAGTAATGGAGGAGGAACTTCTAAACAAAAGCGTATGCAAGCCATCCTGTAGTGCTTCTCCACAGAGGCACAATCTGTATCAGTCAAGGGAGTTTTAGCTTCCTGGAGCAGGGCCTGTAGTCCCATAACATGTGACACAGCTGCATGGACAAACACCCATCCCATCACGCTGGATTTACTTTTGGCACGCTCCAGGTATCTTGAGTGAATTCCTGGCTCTTAAGCTATTCTACAGATGAAAATCTTGAGTGTTGACAGTGTACTGTCAGGGCTGGAAAAAGAGGTTTTTCTGTGCTAATGGATTTACTGCTTCCTTGATTTCCTCAAAACACTGCTGAATGTGTCATGCAGAAAGGTGGTTTCATCAGCAGTTCAGTTTGGCTGGAGGGAAGATGCTCTCTTAGTTGGTTCAGCATGAAGTCTCCCATGGCAGGTTAGTTCCCAGGCACCACCAAGCTGCTGTTTTCCGTTCCTTTGCCATGAACAAAAGGTGAGCTCCCACCCCTGGCCAGCCGTGGCGGTTGATGTGGGCAGAGCTGCTTGCCAGGTTGCCCTCCAGCCCAGCCAAGCGTGGTGTTTGCCTTGTCGATCCTTCTTGGCTGCCCTCTATTTTAAGAGGTTTGGAAGTGTCTCTACGATGGTCCTTGCCAGAGGATCTGGCACTTTGGGTCTCCTACACATACTGGAGTTCAGCTGGGCAGGAGGGAACTTCTAGTGGAAAGGCACATCTGTTACTCCTTAAGCGTGACCACTTTCAAGGTTTCCATCCCTACAGCAAAGCAGTTCTTAGCCAAAGGCTTGGTAATCTCTGGTTTTTCAGGAGGAGAGGGAAAAGGGAGTAAGTCTTCAGGATAACAGATTATTTTTTTAACTGAAGAGATGAGTTTTGTTTTAAATTACAGCATATTGAGTCAGTGTCTTTGACACCCACAGCTGTGTTGGTGGCAAGCTGCCAGAGGGCTTGGTCAGGCAGGACCCCACGTGGCTGCTGTAGCCTTGTGCAGGATGCACCTTGCAAGGAGCCTCGCACAGCGGCTCGTGGAGGATGCCACACGGCTCCTGGGCCTGGCTTTGCTTCTCCGGCAGGAGTGTTCCTGTCAAAGGGTGCAAGGCTGCCCAGCAAAACAAATGACATTGTTTTCACATGGTGTAAAACCACTCCCTCCACCTTCCCCTGCACCACTGCCTGTATCCCGCCTGTAAATCCTGAGGGGAAGCAGCGGGCTGAGTCATCTGGCACTGTGTGTGCATTTACAAAATAGAAAGAGTGGAACACTGCAGAGGCTGGGAGGAGAAACCAATGCACAAAAGATCTTGGCCAGAGATGGTGGGTTCCCCCATGCTCTTTTCCTGTCCTCAGGCTTGGTTGCTGACACAGACTGCCAGGTTTCAGCTGCGAGGTGATCAATATGAGGTGGTTCAAGAAAAGAGTCGATGAGGCATTAAACTGCTGGGCTAAATTTGCTTGATTTTTTCCCTTGGAAAATCTTACACGTGAGGCTTTTCAAGACAGGGACAGCAGTATTGAAGAAGGCTTGCACAGGGAAGGGCTTTGAAGATGTGTGATGCTGGTAGCAAAGATAAGAGAACTGGCTGTGCTTGCCCCACAGCACCCAAGGTGATGGGGAGGCTGCATGCGCAGCTCTGCCCGTTTCGGCCGCTCCCTGCGTTAGCTGCAGCCTGCAGCAATGTAGCTTTGATCTTGCTTGCCCAAGGGTAAGTGAGAGGGAGCACCAGGGCTGCTCCTGGAGGTTTCTTTGGAGTAGGGTAGCCTGCTATGGTGGAGTGCAGCCTGTGCTGTGACACAGCGGGGCTGAGCCTAGCCTGGTCCTGTTCCCTCAGGGTTAGCTGGTTGCTTTGCAGCCTCGCCGCATTCTTTCCTTTCCTTCTCTCTATTCTCCTTTCCTCCTGGCATGACAAAATCTGAGCAGGGAGGTTTGGGTTGCTCTGCTGGGTCTCTCCTTCCACCTGCTCTGGCAGCTGATCTCCTCCTAATGAACAAAATTGCCTGGGGATGCCATTTACCCGGGGAGGCATTTCCCCTGCACTATTGCATTGATTTAGTGTGGAAACTGCATGTCCAACCTGTTTATGGGTGCTGTTATCTCTTTCCATGCTTTCCCTGGAAAAGCTGCTTTTTCAGCAGCAGGGCTGTGTTGGCAAGCTTTCTCCTCTGTGGAAGGGGCAGGGTGAAACACCTTGCGGTCCTGGTATTGTACGACGGGAGGCTGAGGAGGAGAAGCGAAGTGGGGAGGGATTGCTCCTTTCCTCTCTGCATATCCCACCCACACTATGAGAACAGGGAGTTTGCTGCTGAAGGAAATGGGAAGTGAATAAAGGAAAGGGCTCCTTCGCGTGCAGTGTGTGCAACCTGTGGGACATGCTGCTCGGGCCAAAAAAGTCACTGCTATTAGCCTAGCCTTTGAAAAGGGCTTGCTAACTGGACATGACCCAAATCTGTCAGAACTCAAAGCAGTAAGCCTCCACTGTGCCTCGTGGCTAGGCAAAATCAACCTGCATGCTTGCAAGGAACACAGAGCAAGTATGTCGTGGGCTCCTTGGTCCAGGGGGTTGTACAGCAGCTGGCATGGGGTGGGGTGGTCCTACAGGCAGCACCTGGAAAGCCGAAGCCTGTCCCTCACCAAGGCAGTGCAGCCCAGGGTGGGAGAAGACGCTTTGTAAGATGCACTGGCAGTATCTCTGTAAAGACTTGCTGTCCCATCTGGTCGGGGTTGTGCCATACCGAGATTCAAAGCTTCGGCACCCCAAAGTGCAGAGTCAACCCGAGTCCTGTCGGCTGTTTCAGTGGCAGGTCTGCTCCGCTGTGAGCCTTGGGCATCAATTTGGGCTCACTGGCCCAATGGCTTCCAACTGCTGCTGCATCCCCCTGGCTCCCCAGGATCCCGGTCTGGGATTTGAGGCCAGGGGATTTCTGTTTGTTTGTTTAAGAATGTTTTATTCATTTATTCCTAATTGCATACAGTTCTTATCATTGCTCAGGCTGTGGCTTTCAGCTGTCTTGAAATGAAAAGAAAATACATGTTTGTCTTCCAGCACCTTGGAAGCCAAGGGAAGCCTTAGCCAGAGCCAAGATGTAACGTGGCAGTAAAAACACTAATATCCGATGTTCCCCTAGATTTGTAATTAAGAGCCGATGATTTTCCCAAGGTTACCAGAAGGGCACTAGCCTACAGGACCTAGTTGTCTGGCTGCCATAATGCTAAACCTGTTCCTATGGCAATTAGTTGTTTGGTGTTGGGTTTTATGCTGATTTCAGGGTTTTTTTACTTTATTTCCTTTACAGTGAAGGCTGCTACGTATCACCCTCCTTCCTGAGGCAGCCAGAATCTCAGCACAATTTCTCGGTATTGCAGCATCCCATAAGGGCCACAGGCAGTGCCAGGCACTCCGCGGGGACATCGTGAGAAGCAGCCCTTTTCCCAGGGGTCTGTCGGTCCCAATACCATCGCGGAGGTGAAGGGGGCCACTGCAGCTCCAGTGGCTTCTACGGGGGGCTGTGCTGGGGCTGCCACTTGGTCATTTTTTCTCATAGTATTTTTGTCAGAGGAATGCACCTCCTGACCTGCTGCTTGCAGTGCTGCCTGGGAGAGCAGAGGGCTGGGAAGGGGGGTCCCGGCCGTGCTCCAGCTGTGACTCGCCAAGCTGCTTCTATTTTGGGAAGGGCTGGGTGTTTCCAGGTCCCTTGGGTGCGTGCTGCGTTTGCCTTCTCGCCTTTGTTAATGCTACTTGGACAATCATGAGGGCCTGGAAACCAGCCATAATTAATGATTATTTTTTATTATTATTAAGTAAGAAACAAAATGCATCCTGCTTACCTGCCTCTCCCTCTTCTGCAGAAGGGTGCAGGAAGGGCTGTGTTGGTGCAGGTACCAGCCAGTTTTTTTGCCAGGCTGGTGCTTCCCAGGCCACACCTAGTGTAGCAAGGGAAAGAATAGATATTTTTGCCTTATTGAAAACTTGGCTCTTGCTTCCTGCTTATATTAGAAGGTGAAATGTGTTAGGAATGAGCACAGTGTATGTCTCGGGAGCTCCTCTCCTCTCTGCTTACTGGTTGGGAGGTTTTAAAGTGACTGCTGGTTGGGAAAGTGCAGGCTTGCTCCTGCCTGCTTTACCGCTGAGACATCCCTGCCCCAGCCTGGGCACGGGCTCGGATCCCGTCCCAGCAGAGGCTTGCTTACAAGCGAGCTGTGCGCACAAGGACGCGCCGTCAAGGGATGGAGTTAACAGCATGCTTGGCTGCTTTAGTTGAACCAGGGCCATAAACAGGCCAGTCACAACAGTACAGCGTTTTGTAAATGTCTGCCCTTCTGAGTTGCTAAAAGATGGGCTTATTAGTGATGGATTAAGGGAAATACATGAATTTAACACAGCCTTCAGATCATGTGCCTACTGGGTACATGCAGGGGCTAGAGGACTTTGCTTCAGGTTGTGTCTAAGTAACAGCTGTACTGAGCATGGGGATGGCTCCCTTGGGACCCTCCAGCTCCTTCCTTTGCTGCATGACTGTAGCAGTATGTCCCAGGCTCCTCATTTCCCTCTTTTTCGTGGGTTTTTGTTCAGCACAGCTCCCATCTGAAGTACTGCTGGAAACCAGATGTGTCAGCTCAGCAAGATGTCTTGCCTAAATATTTTCAAACAGAAGTTTAGGATTGCCTTGTGACTCTTCATTCAGGAGTAGTTCGGTTTTCAACATTGACTTTCAGTCTTGTGGCCAGCCTTCTGCAATAAGGACGGACCTGATCTGACTTTTTCCTGTCTTGCTTTTACCAGGAGCAGCTCATAAAGTCTGATGCTGCTATCCTTTTGCACTTACGGCAAGTAGGTTTTTCTGCTGGACTTTTCTTTTTTTTTTCTTTTTTTCCCTCCTCTAGAAAATCCTGACCCATCAGGAGCTTGCTGGGGGGTTTTATTTTTATTTTTTCTAAGTGAAGCTGCACAGAAGTATTTTTAATGAAAGTTCCTCAGACCCTGGCTGGTATTTCTGATCTTAAACAGCCTTTGTGGTGGTGGTGGTGCTGCCCAGGAAACCCAGGTCCCCAGGCCTGAGCCTCAGAGATCACTACCTCTTGGAGGGACTCCTATCCCAAGGAACAGTAGTAGCATGTATACATATATATGTAAGGGAATGACTTAAGTGGGAGAGGGCAGCTCCAGAAGAACTGGTGTTTGATATGTAGAGGAGTTGCTTGTGCTGCTGAACAATCTGCGCTCAGTTTTGGTCTCCGGTTCCTCCCATCCTAGAGGACAGCCCCAGTAGCTAGTGGGGTTATTGGCTATTGGAGGGTGGTGGATTCTGGTTATTTTGGGATCCCCAGAGCTGGACATCAGGATCTGATGTGAATTGGAAAAAGTCTGCGCTGTCTATTTGTGCCTGCGTAAAACTGGAGTTTCCTGATAAGAGGGCATACCTCTTCTCTGTGCTTAAATTTAAACTTTTGGTAGGCTTCAGTGGGGATATATACTTATAAAATCTGCACCAGATGGAGGTGCAGCTTTGGTAGATACCTGTGGTGATCGCACAGCAGCAATGTGATCTTTATGTATACTCGAAGCATTTCTGTGCTCTCAAAGAAATGCTCCTTTTTTATGTAACCCATTTTATTTTAAACCCAACCTTCAGGGTCCAGGGAGACCTGCCTAGCCCATTGAGCTGACGTAGCTAAGGAAGACCCATTTGCAGCCAGTGACTATGGAAGTGAGCATGGTGAGCATTGCATCCACTTGCCTTTGGTTCATGGCCCAGATACCCAGGTGGCTGCTTGGCTGATAGTACCACTGACACCAGTTCAGAATTTGCTTCAGGAGGTATCTTGGCTTCTGTAGCCATGTGCCTTTGCCGGTTTGCCACTATGCCCTGAAATGTGGCACCTGTAGTATATCTTCTCGTGATGAGTCCTTGTTCAGGAGTAGATGCACTTGTACAAAGATTGTTCAGTTTCCCTCAAAATTGTGTCAAGACCTTGTGATAGAGAGGCCCTGTGAGAGCTGTGGGGATAAGTGATGGAGCGTGAAAACTTCCATTCCTTTGAGATTATGGTTGGATCCACAAGCTTGAAGCAGATGGGATCCAACACAGCTTGAATGAAATTCACAAGGAGTATTTGAATGCTGAGACAATTTTCAGTAAATGCTTTAAGACATCCTGTGAGCTTCCTCAAAGTGTTACTGGAAGCCTGTTTAAGCTTGGCAAACTTCCAGAAAATTTCTTTCTTGCACACTTGACAGATAAGCTACTCAAGTGCCTTAACTGCAGTGACCCACTGAGCTGGGAGTGGGGCTGTCTTGAGGGACGGGTGGTGCTGGGTGCTGCTGCTGGAGCTCATTCCTCCAGCCTGACTCACCACATCTCTGCTGCACCTGGTGAGACAACACAACATCAGCTCTGTTTGTCTTCGGAGAGCTGTTGGTTCGTTTTAGTTGTCTGTCACTGTCTGCATATGAACCGTTAGCAAAAAGAATCTCTACTATAGGGGAAAGGCTCAAGGAAAAGGGCATTAATGCCTTCAGGTAGGAACAGACAACCCTGGTGGAACACCATCTTTGGCTTCACTGCAAAGCTGCAGGTCTTTTGGCCTTGGATTTTACTGCAGACCTCTAGTTCTGACTCTTAGTTTTCTACAAGTGTTGAGACCACCTGCTGGAAGGACCTACACATTGAGTTTGTTGTGAGCTGCTTCAGCTTGCTGAGGAAAACCAGAACAAACATTTCTGCTGGTTTCAGCTGTTGCAGCCTCAGGTTTGTTTGAATCACCAGTTCAAATAGCAGAGATCCCAAAGCAGCAGAAATCTAGCAATGCTCCTTGGTGACTGGAAACCAGTGAGTTTTGCATTTAGTTTGGTCTCTGACTAACATCACACCTCTCAAGCTGGAGCAGTGCTCCTGACCTGGCAGGTCACTCAGCAAACAACAGTACTCCATGGACCCTAGAAGACTTTGGTTTAAAAAAACAACAACAAAACAACCAAAAAAACAACAAACCCACACAAAACCAAAACAAACAAAAAAGAATGAACAAACAAACAAAAAACCCACAAACTTGCAATGAAGGAAGAGAAAATGTGCCATGTACAAAACCAGTTCTCTAAGAAATGTCATGTCTCTGAGAGCTTTGCAGAAAAACCCTCTCCTGTTTGGGAATGATGAAAGCAAGACAGCTATTAATAAGCTGGAAAGAGAAATAGGAGCAAGAGGCATCTAGTTTTTGACAGTGGCACCTTTCTCATCTTTTCAACAATTGCAAGGGTTTTCTTCAAAAATGTTTTGAGACACATAGTCATGAAACTGCATTTCTAATATGAGCTAGGGAGCACTGGGAAAGCTAAAGAAACTTTTTTGGCAGCAGTTCATCTTCCTTAGTCTAGTGTACTTACTTGCCCAGTCTGTGTCCCTTTTAAATTCTAATTACTTCCTTGGGCACCACAAACACTCTGGCCTTGTCACTTCTCCTTTTGAAGTTCGCTTCTCATAATGCAGCCTTTTCTGAAGCGCTTCTGCAGTCTTAACTAGGCAGCTAACTAGTCCAAAACACTCCCTTGCTTCAAAATCTCTTAATTCCTTTTCAATTACAAAGAACAGCTCTCCTACTGCTGGCTGCTGACTCATGTGAGAAAGGTAGGGTGCCTTGTCAGGCAGGAGAGCAAGTCCCTGCAGCCACCTAAAACAGGGCAGAAAACTTAAAGTGAGGTGGCTAGAGAGGTCTAGATGCAGTGAGGTGTGTTAAGAAAAAAACGTGTCTTGGAGCTGAAGTGTCAGCATCAGTTGGTGCTGGGTATGTATCCTTGCCAAAGCTTAGGGTATCAGACCCATCGCTGAAGTTTTATGCTTTGACCTAAAAGGCAGCCAGTGATGAAGGATGAACGCTGAGGAAAGTGCGCTTCTGAAAAATCACTCTGAAGTATTTAACTACATGGTAGTCTTTTCCAGGTTTGCGGGCCCAGTTTATCAAGTGTTGCAGAAGTGGAGTCTGCAGTTTGGCAGAGATACTTAAAGAGAGGCAGAGTCTGTGAGCACTGTGCTGCCCAAGACACTGTTTGCAGGACCTGAGCATGGTCTCTGTGTAGTGTCACACTGTGTGAACATGCCAGCCTGCTCGGGGCAAGGTGCAGTTGCTGCAGCATTGGAGGATATAAACTGTTGCACAGTTTTTCTTTTTATTTTTTGTTTTTTCTCCTCTTGACTGGCCTTTCCTCCCGCTCCCTGCTTTATCCCCCACTACCTCTGCTCACACCTAGCTAGGAGCAGACTCGCTGGTTCTTACTGAGGTGTTTTGGCCTGCATCGGGGATTTCACTTGGTCTGCTGCTGCTTTATACCAACATGCCATACATCCTCAAATGCCCTTTTGAGATGATGCCCTGAGACAGGTGTACAGAGGGTGTAGGTAAAATGTGCTGGAGCACTGCCTCTAAAGAACTCTGGATGAGGATGGATAACCATGGGCAGGGAAAGCATATTACTTTGTTGCTGAGGTTCCTATAAATCCAGTTTCTCTTGTACATCTCTGAAACGGTTTCCTGTGTTTTCCTTGCACCCCAGGAAGGGGAATTTGTAGAAGCAGAAGTTGGCAATTTCCACCTGGAAGTTTCAGACATGTTATTCAAAATGAAGAGGAAATTTGGATCGTACATCTCTTGAACAGCATGGAGGAGCGAAGGACTTTGGTTTGAGCAGCCCTTGGGAGCTTGGCAGCCCTTGTGCCTATGGTTTTGAGTCTCAGCCTATGGGTTTTGAACTGCATTTTGTGCAGTGTGTGACCTGTTCAGCAGTTTACCCAGGCAGCTCTAACAGATGTCCTTGCTGAAGGCTGGGATGGAGTTAATCCCTGCTCCCTACCCTCTCCATCTGGCTGCCAGGCCAAGCACTCTTTCCCCTTCTTCATACAGGCAACTGTGGGTAGGCAGCAAACTCCTGTTGGTGCCAGTGTGAAAGAAGTTACTGCCCTGGGGTCGCTGCCCAACAGGAGTCTTGTTTTGGGTGAAAACAGGCTGAGTTTGCTTTTCTTTTTAACCAAAGTCAAGTGATGAAGGACTAGGTACAACAGTAAGTAGAAGCTCTTCAGTGGACCAGAAGGAAGTGCATGGCGGTTACATCTCAGTTGCTGTTTGAGGTGGGACTCTCTGGGTGGGAAAGCCCATGCTCCTTCCCTTCTCTAGTAATATAAGTGGATGGAGCAGCCTCTAGAGAAGACTATTCAAATGCCTGCAGAGGAGGGACCTGAATCTACCTCCATACCTCAGAGGCAGGGGTGAGAGGGCATCTGTCCTGCCTTTGCAGATCCAGCCACCTCCTTCCCCCACTCTTTTTATTTTTTTCCCTGAAAGAAATGAGTGAAATAAAGCTTACTTTATCCTAAAAAAACCCCAAATAACAACAAACCACACCTCTTATTCTTCTGAGTGACTTCTGCAACAAAAATATGTCTAGCCCTAAAAATGGGGAGTCTTTTTCCTAGTCACTTGTCTTCACTTTGCTTTACCTGCCTGTCTGCTTCTTAGAAAGCCTGGGCAAGCAGGTAGCAATGAAACAAATGAAACTGCAGGAAACAATCCTCATTTTTCCTAACCCAAGGAGAGTGGAAGGCTCTGTGGCTTTGCCTTTGAGGCTGGAGCTTAAGTATAGAACGGGTGGAAGGAAAGTCAAAAGGTTGAGTAGATGTGTGCAGTGGCAACCTACAGTCCTTCACTAAGCAACATCCAAGATTTACTGCTCCCTAAGCAGGTAGGCTAAGCAAGGTCTTTGCCTCCTCTTCTTCTCTGGGCTGTCGGCAGGTTGGATGGCCAGCAGTTCCCAGTACCTTCTCTGCAAAACTGGAAGGCTGCTGGGTTGGCTGCGGCTGGCAGTTTCTTACCAGCCAGCCCACAGTTGTGAGGATGTGTGTCTCCTTATGCTTGTGAGCACAACTCTCTCAAGACCAGCCCCTACTCGCAAGATGCTAATCATGTCCTCGACTGAATTGCTTCCAGCACCAGAGGCAGAGCAGTGGACTAGCCAGGCTGTGCTTAGTAGTAGGTAAATAAAAGAGTTCCTTCAAGTTATTACTTTCATTAATAGCTATTAATTTATTAGTGCCAACATTTAACTATATTATATTCAACTTCTGGATGGAAAACACGGCAATGTGATTTTTGAGCAAGGACAGTGTGGGCTGCCCTAACTGTGGGGAGCCAGGTGTGAGCTGCTGATCCCAAACCACTGCTGCCTGAATAAGCCAGGTAGGAAGGGATCCTTAGTTGCTGAGGATGATATAAGTGTTCGTTAGCATGTAATGCTGAGAAAAGAGAAATGCCAGGCTGGGTAAATCATCACCAAGCTACAAGGACGCCTCTGAAGTTTGTTAAGAGGGAGATGAAAGAGTCAAACACAAGTTTTGAAAAGCTCCAAGGAAGCTGAATTTGCTGGAAGGGCTTGAAGTCATTCATCAGCAGTTTCTTGTCACAGATTTTCTGCTGAAATGGTAAATGAAAATAATGATCTAACTCTTAAATCTGTGATAGGATTAGTGATACCTTCGGCATATTTATGTAATGGGTTTCAGAGATTTAATTCAGAGTATTGTTCCCAGTCTGGATAACTGGCTCTCGTTCATGTAAACAAAGTGCAAGACAGACAAAGTAAGAAAATCTTTTTTATCCGGTAAATGGTTGTTTTGCTGGTTTGAGAGCTGTCTTTCATTTCCTATGCCTCACAGTCAGGATAGAAAGGGAGAAGTTTTCCAATTCACATGGAAAAAAAAAAAAAAAAAAAAGAAACGCCAGTCTTTGTCCTAGTTCTCGGCTGCCTCGGCCCCCTGGGCTCCTGCGGGTCCCTGCTGGGGCAGAAGGCAGAGGTGCAGCACTGTGCCCTCACTCCGAGCCTCCTTGGTTCCACCTCAGCATTTCAGCGAGTCTGACTTGCTGCTGTTTGGTGGTGAGACTCAAGGCCAGGGCGCAGGCGGTGGCTTCTCCTGTGTCCCTGATGATAAAACAGGGCTTATTTCTCAGTCTTGGCAGCTCTTTCAGTGCTTGCCCATGCCATACCTTGTCAGAGACTCCCCCCCCCGCAGCAAAGCAGCTGTGGACAGTGGGAAAGGTCCATCACCATGAGTCTAACTAAGAGCTGTCCATTAGGTAGGTCACTGCAGAAGTTGCTTATCTCAGGAGGCAAATGTCCATGGCTTCTCTGATCTACACTTCGCGAGTCTGATCATCACACCACATGGGGCCTGGATCTGTAGGGAGACAGACAGGAGCTCGTGTTGTATCTCCTCATGCAGTGATATGTAGCTCCAGCAGTCTCTATGGCACTGACATCCTGACCCTTTATCTTCACTGGTATCACACTGGTTAGTGTATTACTGCATCACTTATCCCAGTACGCTCCTGGCTTATGAGAAGTATTGTTTTGCCATTTTTCCTCCAAATATTGTCACCTATGTTTCAGCAGGACAAGTTTCTTTCATGTGGTGAATGGGACCAAAGTTGGAAAAGTTATGTGCGTGCAACAATTGCATAAATTGGGTGGCTTGGGAGAGGCTCTCTCCTGGAGCTCTTCCCCACGAGTGACACTTGTTTTCTCCAAGGCAGCCAATACTTGTTTTTATGAGTACTGGGCAGAGAGGCTGTGCTATGAAAACATATTTGGGACTTTCTTGGGCAACGTGGATTAATAACACAGATGCCAAATGGTACCAGAAACTTGAACCACATTTGAAAACCTGTTGAGTGATGAAAGTGATGTGTGGCTTGTGAAGCAGGGCAGAGCCTCGGTTTCCCTGGAGCATCACTGCAGCATTAAGACAACATTGGTGTTTCCCCACAGGCCACATGTGTCTTGAAACAGCTCATGTGGTGCCCAGCTGCTTTGGTAATCCATAGCAAACAGGGGAGCTGCCTGCTTCTGGGAGGCTGCTGTTCCACCCTGGCTTCAGTGAAACGTCACGTTGGAGGTGTGGGAGAGGTATAAAGGTGGTATCTCTTGAACGTAAGTGAGGACATCCTGCCTTGTCCTCAGGTCACCTTCTTGCATCTGTGCTTTCCCCATGCTTGTGGGAGGGTGGGTGGGAGCAGTGGCCTGCTGTGGTGGCAGATGTTGGAGCCCTGCTGGGAGATGCTCACCGAGCACTGGTGACTCCTGGCAGGAGAGGGTTTGTAATTTGACCTCTGCAGTACTGTGTGGTCATTCCAAAACCTTCCCTTTCCATTTTCTCTTAACCCTAAACTGAAGTTCAGTAAATATTGGTTTGCTTTGAATCTTCTTGATTGATATCTGTAGACCAGGGGATTGTTTTAGGGGGGTGACGTGTTGGTTTTTTGTTGTTGGTTGTTTTTGAGCATATTTCTCTGCTGCTGACTACACGCTAGCATTCCAGAGAAAATCTCTGGTTTGCACGTCGCTGCATCAATGCTGCTCAATGCTTCAGCTGCGTGATGCTCCCTCTTAGTGTTTAGGCTCCTAGGTTACCCTGAAGAGGATGGATAAGGACTGTATACTATGTTTAGGCAAGGGATTGGGCAAGATTACTAAGAAAGAAATCTAGAAATCAATAGCAATGTTGCTGTAGGCTCTGCCAGCCTACCCTGATATACTCCAGGATACTTTAAAACCTGTTTTTCCCGTGCACTAGTGCAATAGCCTTGTGTAGTCATTCCGCTGTTCAGCTGTAGGAACAGAGGCCCAGCCCTCGGTTTTGTGGCCAGCATAGCTTGAAGAGTCCTTGCTACAGAGGAAACAGCAAGGAAAAGACTGAGGACTCCAGGGCTGTGTGTCTGTTTGTGTCTCTGACCCCCAGATCTCTTGCTTTTGCTTTCTCAAACATAATTGTGTTCCCCTTCTGTAATGTTTCCATTGTTTGTTGGAGAAATGATGCCATTAAATCAACAGAGAATGGTGGGAAAATGCTTTGATATGAGGCTTTCAGAGGGTGTGTGCATGTGTATGTGTGTGTGCACGTCCTCTCTTAAAAAAACCCAAAAAAACAACACAACCCTCTGTGTATCTAGCAGCTTCCTTTAATTTGTGTCTTGCCTGTGAGAGAGAAATTTACCTCCAAATACTTTCGGCAGTTAACCTCCTTTATTTGTATTGAATTGGTACAAACTGTGGGGTGTTGTTCCAGGGTTGTTGTTCACAGTCATTGTGATAGTTAATCTCATTAGGACCTTGCATTTTCCCAGTCTCTGTTTTGGGGATGTGGTATCACAGGCCACGGGAAGAGGAAGCCCGTGGCTGTGGGCTTTGGCAGGCATTAGGACAGCCCTGTGCCTGCTATTTTGCCACTCTTCTGTAATGCAGAGAGGGGTGGAAATGTGCTTTGCTCTAGACATAGCCATGTGGAGTGATGAACAAGGATGATGCAAAGTCTGCAACAGTGTTTTGACTACAACCATGCTCCTTAACCCAGAAGCCTTGGCAAAGATCTGAGCTGAGGTACAGGAGCATGTGTTGCCACCTTCGTGGAGCAAAGATGGCATTAAAGCAGAGGAGAACAAGGCTGGGCTGAGCAGGCAGCTGCGGGATGCCTTCTTGTGCTGGGTTTGAGCAGTGGAGCCCCACAAGTTTGTGTCATACAGTTGAGGTTTTTTCATGTTTCTCTTTCTTGAAGACGGCTGCTCTGTTTGATCAGACACCTCTTAGTAGCTCCTTCCTGGATATAGCTATGCATTACATTAGCAAACAACGAATGTCCTTTAAGTTGCAGGTCAGGTGGTCACGTACCCCCCCAGTGAAGTTAACCACATAGTGATGGAGAGGAGAGAAAAACTTCATAAGACAGGGGAAAAAAACCCACCAACCATCAATCAAACGGCAAAACCCACTGACCTTAGCTGAAAAATGAAGGAGTAAGGGGGAAAAGAAGAGCAGAAAGGACTGGGGAGAAAAGGTAATCAATGGTGGCAGCTTTAGAAGAAATAGCATGTCTCTCTGTCACGGCATTGCAGGATTCAACCCTGGGGCTTGGCAGCAAGCAATTCCTGCTTTGTATGAATTGTTGGGATTGTTTTCCTCCCCCACTGGGAAGGGAGCCCACTAGGCCCTGCTCTTGGGGATATTTGCCTTAGAAAGAGTACCCTCTTCAACATCCTGCCCTGCCTGGCTTGGTCCGCATTTTCCTAGCTGATGGTTACCTTGATTTGGTTTAATCCTTACTTACCCTTTTGGCTACTATGCTGATGTTGCTTCAGTTGCTTCCTTGATACTTTCCTTGCTTGGTCCTGCCCCGGCAGGAGTTACTGCATTATACAAGGTATATGTATGCTGAGGACGCAGCACTTCTCAGGGTGACAGTCTGATCAACCCCACGTCCCAGCATGGTTTTCCATAGTGCTTTGTGATATGGAAATCCCCCATTTGATGCTGCATGCGTCACTAAGCACCTGAGCAGAGACCTGCAGTCCATAGACTAGTAAAGCTTTGGGAATCTTCTGAGTCTGATGGGCAGGGCAGTCCGCTAATACGGCATGCTGCAACGGGAAGAAATGCTGACTTGTCTCAGATGTCATCCAACAAATTTGTTTGGCAGTCTGCAACCTCCAGTGACTCGCCAGTTGCTCTGTCGTGGAAAGACTGAGACCCTCTGCAAAGAAAGATGTCACTGTGTTGTATTTATGTGTATACCCTCTATTGCATAAATAAAGCAATATGACAGTGAAATACAAGACTTCTCAGTAAAAACTCCTTACAACACAGTAATTTTCATGTTTTGCTTCTCTATTCCTTTTTTTATTTCTTCCCCTCAATTTTTCTTGGATGCCGTTTCCCACCTTCCAGCAAAGGGAAGAGAAGTCTGTTTGCTCAGCTAACTGAAAAAAAGCTTTGTGTGCATTTTCTGCTGCCGTTTTGTTAAAGTTCAGAGTTCCTAGGTTAGAGCTGCTGCTTCTCAATACGAGTCTTGTTCGAACTTCCAGAGCAGCCCACGCAGAGCTGCTTGGGTTCATTTGCGCAGTTCACAGCCCACAACCAACCAGCCACATTGTTGCAAAGTATGAATCACAGAACGAGAGAGGCAAACAAAGACGAGTCTAATGCTCCCAACGTGAGTGTTAAGCCAGGCAGTACTGGATTTTAGGTACATCAATAGAAGCAGTCTGGGTGGGTTTTTTTTCTTTCTTTCTTCCTTGTGAGCACTCATTATGTTCTGAAAATCAGAAAGCTTTGCGGCAGTGGTCATAACCATCTGACACTTGTCTGGCTTGATAGTGAAACTGTGATAGGAATTCTCCAATGTTACAGTTTTCTTGTTTTGAGGGATTTGAACTTGTCTCGGGTTTGTGAATTTTGCCTTTTATTTTGTTTCATCTAGCAGTGATTCGCCAATGAGAAAGGTCATGGTTTACTGGAAGCTTGGTGGGTTTTTTTGTGGGTATTCTATTTTTCTTTCCCCTGATAAACACAGCACTTCTCATTTTGCTGTGGGGAGATTTCTTTTTTCTAAAGTATTTATAGTTTTATAATTATTTTTCTGTGGAAAAAAATGGAGGAGTTTCAACTCAACAGCAATGGGCTGGGCTTATTATTTTTTTTTCCATTAAAAGCTAGAAGAAGGAAGGCTGGCCAGTCATTGCAGGTGCGTGTCTGGAAAGAAAAGCCTGGTTTCTAATGATCAAAACCATGCTGGTAAACTTTAGTCCATACTTGTCTGTGTTGGGTTTTTTTCTGCTTATCACCCTGGGTGAATGCTGGTGGGGTTTCAGGGTGATAGGGATGCTTTTTAGCAGAGGAGCCTTCTGGGGTTCAATGGAGGTGTTGCTTCTTCCTAGCTTTGCATTTGGGCAAGCCGTTCACCATGTGTCCTTCCTGGCACTGCAGTGCCCCTGCACACCGAAGCCAGTGGCATCCAGGGCACGGCAGATGAGCCGTGACCGCTGCAGAAGGGCCGGAGCATTGCTGAACCCTGTTCTTCACTGTTCCTCTGCAAGACCCTGAAGCTGGCAGGATGAGGAGTGTCAGTTTGCCTGAGGAAGGATCTGCTTTGCTGTTTTGGAAGGTGTCCCCGTGTGTAGGGGTCATCCAGCTGTTACAGCTGTCACCATCCACGCATCTGCCTTTCCTCACAGCTGGGGAGAATGGCCTTCTCTAGCTGTCATCGTGGGTGACTTTTTTCCCCCTTGCAAAGGCCAACTGTTACTGTAAGACTCCAAATAAGCCAAGGAGGCCTGGGCTGGGTCCTTCAGCTTTGCTGACAGCACTCGCTATTCAGCAGCCTGAATGCTGTCTCTGTACCCGCCTGTCCTCTCTGCACGCTCATCAGCTGCCCTATTGATTTTATGCAGCAAAGAAAAAAAGAAACCAGGGCAAGAAAGGAACTGCTTTCTGCCAAAGCAGCCCCTGGGGAATCCCAGTGCTGCCAGCCAGAGCTGGTCAGTGGGAAATGGGGGCCGAAAGGCTGCCATGGGCTGTACTGGAGAGGAGGTGTTCCGGGGAGGCTGGGGATGCGCAGGTACCTCGAGGTGCCCCTTGGGAGCCCCTCTGCTTCTGCAGCCTGATGCTTGCATGAATCACAACGTTGTCATTGGTTTCACTATCTCTGGACTTCTCGAGGTTTTTGAAGCGAAAAGCTTGGCATTCCACAGGCTGCAGGTATTTACCAGCTGCCTGAATACATGTGGTTTGCCAGCAGCTGAGCCCAGCCCCTTCTAGAAGGGGTGAAGCCAAAAGTACCAAACCCAGATCCTGCTTCGGCAGGAAGGTGGGAAATCTCCCAGCAGTTCAGGATCCAAGGAAGTGTGGTTTGGGAGCGAGATCTGCAGGCTGGGACACAGGAAAGCTAGATTGTATTCCTGATCTGCTGGAGAGTACACCCATATCCTTGGACAAATGGCTTAATCTCTCCTTGCCTTAGTTTCCTGTTAGCAAATGATACTCCTTATCTTTCACCTCTCCTCTCAGTAGAGGAAAGAGTCTGTCTTTTAGTATGTATCTTATTACAGTTCCTTGTCCGGTGACTGAGGCCCCTCTACCTTGATAAAATAAATAATTGAATTTAGATTAAATGGTCTAATATAATCCTGCCCAGTGGTTACTAAAAACACTTGAATGAAAGTTCATTCTGAGCCTCTCTTTCCATTTCCTCATAAGGCCAAGACACAAAGTAATTAGATGTAGACGTAGGTTGTTATTGTAGCACAATGGCAAAGATCAGTGGTTGTTGGTAGGAATGGCTTTTATAATCTAGTTTAATGGTCATTTACCTTTCAGTGACCTTGGTGTCAGGCGAAATTGGCAGCTCTTTTGCAAGGAATGTGCTTCCTCAATGGGGGCTTTGCAAGCTGCTGCATTTTTGGCTCTCGTCTCACATGAACTAGGATAGACGCTGCTGCAATGCAAGAGACTTTCTGTCTGCAAAGAAAGGCCGTAGACTCCTGCCAAAAGAAGCCCTTTTCAGTGCTGTCCTGCTGCCACTGAATTGCCGTTGAAACAGACCGGCCGTGTTTGGAGCAATTCTTTGCTTATTGCTGAGACCAACATCGCAGCCTTCGAACAGAGAGAGTCTGCTGTGGTCAGAGGTCTGCCCAGGAGTTTCTGTAAATAGGGTTGCGTTGTCTTGGAGTAAAAGGAGGGAGAACATTTCTCATCCAGTTAAGCGCATCCAGGAGGAGCTGGTAGTTCTGGTTGTAACCCCCATGCTGTAAGTCCTTACTACGTCAATAAAGATGTGATGTTTCTGTACACCCTAAAGTTCAGTCCTTTCAGTGATGATCATCCATTCACTACAGATGCAAATAAGCCATGTTTTTCATTGACTATGATGCTTCTGTACCTCCATCTATCGTGTGTTGAGAAATCCTTATGGGTTTTGTCTAGTGACTGATGCCTGTGGCCATGGAGAAGAATAGCATGATATGGGGTACCATTAACGATCACAGCACAGCTCGTATCTGTGGCCGTCCTTTGTAAGGAGACGGAGTAGGTCATATCCTGGGGCTTGAGAGGACTGGATTCAGCAGAGGTATTCACAGTGATCTTGGCAAGGTCTCTTAATTCTTCTGGGCCCATCTTAACCTTAGAGGTAATCTCCCAGTTTCTGTGAAGTAGGCTGAATTTTTGCAAGTGCTATGGAGGTATTTATTTCAGATGGTGCCAGAAAGATTACTTGAGTCACATTGTGCTTGGGGGTTCACAAATAAGCGCTATGAGAGTTGAGAAGAGCCATGTAGCTGTGGTAGGAGGTTTCTCAAAAGCATCTCTGAGAATTGCACTGCCTTGTGACCTGGGCTCTGTCTACTTCAGATCTCTCATCCTGCTGCTCACAGTCATTTGATTTTGGAAATGCATTGCTTCATCTGTTAACTGTTGCCCTGCAGAGCAAGCCTAGCTACAGATGTCATCTCTTTATGTGCTCTTGTTTCTAAACTGCTAAGATAAGGAGCAAAAAACAGTGTGGCTTGGAGCAAGAGCCATTTGTTTCAGGCTGCCTTGGATAACCACCAACCTGTTTTTCCCATGAGCATGTTCAATGCATCATCACCACAGCGTGCTAAGTCTTTAGATGAGATCTAACAATGGTTTCCAGCATTCAAAATCCTGAGATGGTTTGACGTACATGGGCTTTCAGTTGTCTTAGTCCTGTTGACCTGCTGCAACACTTGCTTGCACAGAGGATCTTATAGACCCTCATTGTATTAATTCTTCTTACTTCTCACGCTCATCGCTCCCCAGTAAGTATTAGCTCGTTCTCCTTCTGATATAAGAGAATGAATGGTCACATTCATTTCAATGGCAGTTTATTTTTGCAGGTATCAGGTTTGGATTGGGAATGTCCAGCTGAGATCAAAGAGATACTTGCACAGAAGCAGATGGTTTCTATGCTGCTTCTTGCTGAAGAAGAGCAAAATGAATCTCTCTTGAGTCCCTGAAGTGTGAATCCATTGAAGTCTGACAGAGTCTTTCCACTGACCTCTGTGGCCCCAGGATCACATCCTAAATGAGTTGCTTTGAGGCACTAGAAGCCTGAATTCAGCTTTGGTGGGCTGGAAAATGTAACCTACTGTATGGGCTGCGCTATTCATAAGTGCTCGGCCCTGTGTGAGTGCTAGCTGTGGATGCCTGGGAGAAGAATAAAGTCATTTTCTGCAGTCACAGGGGTGGAGGAGGGAATAGGAATTATACACCCTTCCCTGTGAACCCAGTATCATGACATCCATGTGGGCAGCTCTTGGGAGCTGGCCTGCTTCTGAAGCTTCAGATTAAGGTTAGGTATTTTTTTACGCTGTTTCTTCCGATTCCATCCCTGACACAAATGCCCTGTCCACCACACCTGACCAGCAGGAACCAACGTCAATTTAAATTTTCTGAAATGGGCCACTGAAGTACATGAGTGATCATAGAAAAGCTGGGATTTACCTTGGTGGAGTTTAAAAAAAACTCAGAAGCAGCAGCATCGTTGAGGCTTGAGAGAAGCTGGTTATGAGCATGTTTGACACCCAATGCTCACAGTTCATTGTGTAATGATATCAGTGGCATCTAGTATTGTCGTCAACAAATACTACCTGTTCCCTTACAGTTTATGAAAAAAGCTGTTATTTCTTGAAATGATTCTTGCTTTCTCTGGGCAAAACAGCAGCTACTCAAAATATTCAAGTTAATGCAGCATGATACAGGTGCTTTCCATTCCCTACTGATCCTAAATCAGACCAGAAGAGAATTAGTTGGGTGTAGAGGGTATAAAACAAAGTGTGAAGAACTGGGTTCCTCTGGGGCCATTACTGAGTGATCTGGAGTCATTAGACTGCTTTACAGTCAAGCTAGTGAAGATTAATACAGTTTGAGAGCAGTAGCGTGTTCTTCAATTAATGGCTAGCAACATAAACCTTTACAGTGTAATTTATGCTTTATTTATCAGTTTGCCTAAGGAATGGTTGCCTCATGGCTAAAGATGGGGGGGTAAGGGCAGGTGAGAGCCATCACCTTCTTAAAGATTCTTTGTGACCTTGGAGGTGGTACCGCTTAAACTAGATATGCTACAAATAGTTCGTACTATGAAACCAAAATATTAACACTTTTCGCATTCATTGGTGTGAACTGTGACTCGGGGGGGTACCATGGGAGCATACAGCATGGAAATGCTCTAAGTAAAGAAAATGGAGCATCGCCCCAGTTAAATCATCCATATGTCGTGTTCCTCGGTGACGTGCTGGAGTGGCAGCCCAGCTCGCAGCCTGGCAGTGGCAAACCCAAGCTTTGCTGCCCATCTCCCCCGCAGCTCCTTAGCATCAGGGAGTGATGGAGTGATGTAGCAGGGGAGCCTCCCAAGGCGAGGAACAGCCCCAGCTGTGTTTTCCACGCTTTTCCCACACACCATCATTCTTGCGTGGTGTTTCCTCTCTCCGCATAATGCTCTGTTATTTCCTCGCTGGACTGGGCTCCTGCCACTGCTGCTAATTAGACCACGATAAACTTTGCTGTGAACAAAAGCAAGCAATTAAACGCCTGTTGCTTCAGCGTGAGCCCTGTCAGAGAAGTGATTTGTTGTTGGCAGAGCTGAGTAGCACCTCCTTGGGAGGAAAACAAACCTATTAGCCCGGTTAGCCACCAGTGCTGGGAGCGGTGTGCTGGATCTTCCGTACGGCAGGTTTTCCTGAGGCTGTCTGAGGCGCTGCTCTGTCTCGGGTCCTTCAGTTCCCCGTGGCACAGTGACCTCTGTGGTCACTACCCAAGCAAGGTGGCCTGAGAAATTACTGGATTATGATTTATGGATGTGGAGGTTTTGGGGTGGGGTTTTTTTGTCTCTTTTGGGGAATACACGTAAACATTTTCAAATTGTTACAGGCAGAGAAATGAGGAGGAGGCGGCTTGGAAAGAGGGAACAAAAAGCAAGGTCTTTAGTAGATCCCAGTCTACGTGAAGTTTGAATGATGTTTACCAGGACTCAAGATTCAAGTGTCAAGATCTTGCTAGCTGCTTTTGTGTATTCTCAGGCCTAGTGCTCAGCATCCCTCGGGGCTTTTCTCCCTTGAGCAAAGAGCCCTGTCGGAAGCATAGCTATATACACAGGATTCTGTTGCTGTACGAACAGACTAAGGGAACATGGAGGGTTTTAGGTTTTGGGACTCTCCTTTCAAAACTAGGGGAAGGGTTCAAGCTGGAAAATGAAACCTGTATTATCCCTGGGCAGAAAAATGGAAAAAATCTTGGAAAACACAGAATTAACATGTGTCCCGTTTTGACACGCCACCCAACTGCTTCGCCAACTGTTGTCTTTGTTGCTGTTGTAGCTCTCGAGCAGCTGCTCACAGAACTTGAAGATTTTCTGAGGATACTGGACAAGGAGAATTTGAGCAGCACTGCCATTGTGAAGAAGAGCTTCCTCTCCGACCTTCTGCGGGTCTACACCAAGTCTGGTGGTACAGGCAAGGAAAATGGAGGATGGGACAGTGGGCTCTCATGGGAATTGCTACGGGGCCTTGAAGCAACGTTTTCTTGGAGGCTGGTGGGAATGGGAGGCATGAAAATTAGAAGGAGAAAATGAAACAGAGGTTATTTTTGCAGTGACCTCTAATGTTTATGTAAAATTACTGTAGTTGTGTGTCCAGCTTTACAAGCAAAGGATTCCCAAGATTCCTGATCCTTTCTGTTTTCCTTATTAAACCTTAAGTTTATTTAATCCACTTTGTAAAATACACAGGATGTACTGTTTGGCCAAGTGAATGTTTAAGTAGAAATTTTAACTTACGGAATTTCCTGACTGTAAAGCATTTAATTTTTTTGCTTTTTATTATTGCTTGGGGTTTTTTCTGCACATTGCCTCAACCAACATGCTCTCCCCAAATGTATTCAGCAGAAACACTTTTTATGTTGGCCTTTGTGGAAAAACTTAGCAAGATGAAAGCAGCGGGTGGGTAAAGAGTTCACTTTTCCCTTTGGTTGCAGGTGGTGATGAGGAATATATTTATATGAACAAAGTGACCGTCCATAAACAGCAAGGTGACCAGGAAAAGCAAGACAAAGGTAGGGAAGTGAAGATTAATAGTTGCATCGCATCTAACAGGGTGAGGAAGGCACATAGGTGGTTAGAGGCTTGCTTTACCAGTTGTGGGGGGGGGGGCCTCTGGCAGCTCTGAGGGCTGAGGCAGTTGATGGTGTGGAAGGACTGCCGTTTTCATGACATTCCCTTAGAAATAGTGGTCTTTGCCAATACTGTGAGGTTATTCCTGGAAGTAACGCTTTGGAGGGCATTATTTTGGGATAAAAATGTTGCCTTCTAAGGCTTGAAGCTGCAGTGTCTGAAATATTTCAGGAAACCTTCATGTTTCCTTTGGCCACAAAACAAGGCACTTCACCTCTTTAAGACCTTAAAAGCACGTGTCATCTTTAGTGTGTTGCTCTGTGCTAGCCCAGAGGGTCTGTGTCATCCCAACCTTGCGAGGCAAGCCCCCAGGTGCAGCCTGCACCCTCACCATCTGCACAGGAGAGCACCTTCGTCTCCCGGGGATGCGAGACTTCTGCAGTGTACAAGCCAAGAAATTAAACCTAGATAAAATATTCATTTCCAATTTAGATTTCCCAGCTTTTGAATTTGTAACATGGCAAAGAACATAATTGTCTAAAAATGTTCTTGCTCTTTGAAGTTCATCATGAAAGCTGTCTTTGATAGTTGCGTAAAATGAGATTATTGGTGGCACACATCTCCTTAATGCACACCTAGCTGGAGGCTGACCCTACCCCAAAGTTTTCCATTCAAATAGATGAGATGAGGACACATCAGTGCAGCCTGCTGTTGATGTGCTGGTCCTGCAATAGTTGGGATAGCTCCACGCCAGAGTTGTTTGTTTTGGGGTTGTTTTTTGTTTTGTTTTGTGGTGGGTTTTATTTGGTTTTGTTTTGTTATTTAAAATACCTGCAGCTGAATTTAGGTCAACTTCAAATACTGCTGAAGACAGGATATCCATCCATCCAGATTACACATGCAGTCTCAATGTGATCTCCAGACAGGGCCCTCTGGGTGATGCTGTGATGCTCCGTAACAGGATTGCCCAGCGTCTTGGTAGCTCCCAGCTGCTAGGCAGGAACAGAAACTTCTCTTTATATAAGTTCTTTTTTTGGTGGCTGAAACAAGGCTTGCAATGATCTACCATGCTGAAACACAGGGGCAAACTTCAGACAATTTATTTTTGGAGTTTGTTCTTTTATTTCAGACTTTTCCCTATCAAGGCCATGAGCCTACCCACTCAGACACTCCCTGTGGGACCTGGCACTTCTCTCTTTCTCCGTTTTCAGCAACCTCCCTATTCCAAGTAAAACTTCTGAGTTATTTGGAAATGCTGAAGTCAGTGAGACACACGTATGGAATCTTAGCCGTAGCTGCAGCTGGGTGTATGGCCCTGATCCTTCCTCTGTAACTGGGTGGAGAGGTCTGTGCCTGTCCGGTCCGCAGTGGGACCTGCAGGTTCAAGTGTAGCAGGTGGAGGGGGCCCTGGTACCCACTGGTGCAAGGGGCTGTGATACAGAGCTCCAGTGATTATGCAGCTCCCTTTACCCTTTTTGTCTACTGCCACTCTGTGCTCTTGGTCTCACCAAAAAGTCTTCAATGGGATGTGGTGACCACACTCTTTTGGCTGAGGCCAACAAGACCTCTTGTGCCCTGCAGGGTCTCTTCACCACCAGAACTGTGCTCAGGTGTGCTCCAAGCAGCTCAGGGTGAAATGCTTTCCAAAGTGATAATACATCAGCTCCAAACCTCCCTCCTCCAAACCTTAAAATATGCGATTTCTACAAAAAACATATTTCACTGCTCACTGTATCTACTTGCAATTCTGTCTGTAGGGATTTAAGCGAACAGTACGCTGCTTTTGAGATGCCTTTTTATGGTACAATAATTGAATTCACTGAATGAGTACCATCGTTTACTTGATCTCATTTACTCGAGAAACGCAGCAAGTCTCTACCCTGCAAGTCTACGTAGCTCTTCAGTGAGCCAAATGCGATCTCTTCCTGGAGGGATCAAGGTGCAGGAGTCTGGGAAGCGTAAGGCTCCTGGTGATGCACGTTGCAGTCCTCTTAGCCCAAATACTAGGAGACATTTGCTTTTACAAAGAACTGAGAGCAGACAGGTAACAGTTAGTACAGATGTGAATTTTAGCAGTCTTTTTGCTGTTTGTTCTTCTTCCTTCCCTTTCCTAAATGCTCTCCAAATGCCAGGTTTTAGAGAGACATCTTAATCGGAAGACACCTGAAAAGTGTTAATGCTTGTCTAGGAAAAAATACTGCTTCCCTCCCACCCAGTAAGGGAGCAGCCTGTGATTTGTGGCCCTGTGTGTAGCAGAAGGAAGGGGCATGTGCATCACTCTCCATACAGAAAGCGTGTGGTTGCTGCTTGTCCCCATGTGCTGGCCAGTGATCGCAGCCCTCTGCAACCTCAGAGCAGAAAACCCCGTAACCTCTCCCAGGGGTCTTGTCAGGATGAAGGTTAAAGGGGTGTTTCTTCCTGCACAGAGCCTGAAAATCAAAGCTCCATCACGTCCTACTCTGCTCCTCAGCTGGAGTACGTGGGCATGTGTCCATGGAGGTGGGCAGGTTTCCAGCAGGGTGAGGACTGAAGCTGTGGTCCCAGTCCTGTGCTCCGAGGTTGGGGGGAGGAGGAACCGCTGGTACAGAAATCAGACAGCATTTTCCTGGCATGGTGAGGTTCAGTGGGATGATTGCTAGGTTTGCTGGAGAGTAGAGAACAGATGGCCACCAATTGTGAAGGGTTTGGCAGTGTTTTTTGCTGCTGCAGGGATTTCTCTTCTGTGGAGCTGAGCATGGGAGGTTCTGCCTGAAGCAGGAGGACGCAAGCTGGCCTGCTTCTCTTTGCTAAAGAGGCCCCTAAAAAGTTCCCTGGTGCACAACTGTGAGTGCAGAGATAATCCCCTCAGGGAGTAGCCCATCTGGGGCTTTAGGAAATCTCAGCCTGGTTTCTGATGTTTCCAAAAGTAGCCATGGCCTCAGCAGCTACTGTTGGTGGAAGGTGTCTGCCCGGACAGTGCCATCTCCTTGGTCCTTTACAGAAAAGGCTAACCTCCAACAGCAACCTGTAGAAGTGTGTCTGGCGGTATAATCATGGGGTATTTTGGTAGGTGGGTCTCCCCACGTCCTCAACTGCTTTACTCTGAACCTTACAAGACATCCAGCAGCCCCACTGGCAGGGTGCAGGCAGCTGCTTGAAGTTGGCATCTGTTGATCCAAGGATCTCCATGCCCTCCTGACTTGCTGAAGTTAGCCAGTGCTGATGACCAGTAGACCTGCATCAAAAGGAGAAATTTGTCACAAGAGATGTGTCTTGGGCTCTTGTGCCACCAGGCCAGGAGCTGGCTACAGCCTGGCAGGGCAGAGCTGTCATCATGGCTTCCAAGCCCCAGACGCGAACAAAGTAATGTGGTTTCCAGCTTCTATTTTTAAAGCCCAGAAATATGCAGCAAAGTCCTGGCCCACGTCTTCTGAGTGCAGTGCTAACCACTGCTGGGCACTGCATGATGCCTTGGCGGTTTCTGTGTGCGCCCAAGGAATGCGGCTGGAGCATCAGCAGGTGACTAAGGCAGCTGGAGCATCAACTCGCTGCAGATTTTGGACTTAATTCCCTCACTTAATTTACTGGACTTGTAGAATCTGGATACCTTAGCCTCATTTCTCCCAAAGGATTTGGCAAGAGACACTGGGCAAAAGGGACTTCCCCTCTACACAGTATAATGCCTTCAAAGTCCTTCATTTTTCAGCCATTTGTGCCTTGCTCCCACTTGTTCCTGAGCACTGCTGCATTGTGCTATCTCAGAGGTCGTGGGATTTGGGCACTTATTTGAAGCCACCGAGGAGTTTTGTGGTGGGGGAAGAGGGGCTGAACACGAGATTTCTGAGCTTTTCGTTTACCCTCCAGCCACTGAATCACTCTGCATTTAGCTGCTTGGAAAATCTGACTTTCCAGAGGCAGAGGCAGATCGCCTGGAGCAGTTCTGCTGCCATATGCCCTTTCACATGTTTGTCCTGGGCTGCTTCAAGAGCAACTCTTCCTTCAGTAGCGATTAGATTACTGTTCTTGGCTGCCTTTGGTAAACCGTTGTGCAACTCAGCTAGGCAGCAACCTTTGCAGTTTGCTGTGGGAGCAGGGTGGTATGAGCTCCAGTTTTGTGGAAGCACAGTAGAGGCAGGGCCAGTCACTGATCTGTCTGCTCTCCATAGCAGAGATCAGAGCTAGCAAGGACTAAAGTACTATGGATTTCCAGGCACTCTGTAGTGTCTGCCCATGCTGCTTCTCAAGACCCTTTAAAGTTTCAGCAGTAGGTCTGGGCTTCCCAGTTTTCCCCCCAGAAGGAAAAACATGCCCTAAAACCAGAGGCCAGCTCTTTTGCTGCATCTCCTAGTGCCACATTCCTGGGCATGGCCTGAAATGACATGGTGGCCCTGCAGCACTGCCTGTAATTGTCACTCTGGTTCCTACTGAAATAGCACCTCGCTGTTCCTGCACAGCCCCGGGTAGCGAGTGCGCTGCTGGGAAATGCCACATGTCATTTGATATAATTGTGTTTCTGGCTTGCAGCACTGGACCGGAGAGATTCCTTGACCAATGGAGACTCAGGACTGCATTCATCCCCTCCTCAGAAGAGCCTGCCGGACCTCCCCCCTCCAAAGGTATGTTCTGCAAATCCTTTGCTTTTCACTGTCTAGCCCTCAGCCTGGGGATCTGAAACCCCAAGACATCACTTCTGTTATGTACTGTGCAGCATGGCTAAATGGAGAACCTCTGCCTGTGTATGTTAGTGAGGCAAGTAAGCCTTGGTGAGCTTTCTTTAAAGAAATAAAAAAAAAAATATTCAGCTAAGGCAGGGGTCCTCAAACTACAGCCCATGGGCTGGATACGGCCCCCCAGGGTCCTCAGTCCGGCCCCCGGTATTTACAGAACCCCCCGCCCCAGCTGGGGGGGGGAACCAAGCAGCCGCAGATGACTGCCTGCCACTTCATCCGCGTGCCGGCCCCCTGGTTAAAAAGTTTGAAGACCCCTGAGCTAAGGACTCCCCAGTGTCCAGGTTTCCACCTTTACTTGTCGTCTTTATGAATGGTGCAGGTCAGCGTGCAGCTGGGGCAGGTGCTGCAGCCGGCTGGTGCTCCGAGATGGCTGGGTATCCAGAAACCCCTGTGTTTCCCAAAGCTCATGAGCAGATGGAGCAGGCAGCTGTGGGAGCCTGGGGCTTCACGTGTGTGTGCAGGAGTACTGTGCAGAATGGGCTGTGTTCCCTGCCAGGGAAAACCGCACCCATAGCGTGGCAATCCAGGCAGACAGAAGGAAGACAACTGATGTTTTCAAAGAAAGAAAGAGATGGTGGCTCTCAACTGTTGCTTTGGAAATATCCCCTGAGATGTAAAGCAGGTGTGCCTGGGCTGCTGATAGGAGCTTACAAAAGCCATTATTCAGCTGCAGGGCAGCGGGGCGATCCCCAGAATCTCCCTAGCTGACAGAGCCTTGCAGTTTGGCTATCTGCAAAGAAGATCAGGTTTGCTTCCAGCTGAAGTGCGTGGGGTTGTCTGTGCATTGGGCGACTGTGCTGGGTGTTATGCGGGTTGTGCAGCCCGCTTATCCGCAAGCTGTTGCTGGGACTGTAGATCTTTTCCATAGGGCAGCTATAAATCTAGCAAAGGTCCAGTTCAGCACCATCAGCTTTCAGTGGGATTTCGTCTCTGTGCCAGTAAGCCAGCTCTGCTGTCCTAGAGACACAGGTCACCCTTGACACATGGATATTGCTGTTCGGTAGTTGGTCCCATGTGGGAATTGCTGTAGCTGGAATTTTGGGATGTGAAAGGAAAGGAGGGCAGGGAGTGTGCATGGGGAGGAGGGGAAGACATGGAGGGGTGGTGCATTCATCAACCACGGAGAGAGATCTGCTCCTTTCCCAAGAATGAGGATGCAGGGTGATGCCCCAGGACTTCTGCTCAGGGTGCTGTGTGGCTCAGCTGGAGTTCACTGGAGGAGCTGGGAAGACAAGGGGATAGAGTGGGATGCAGCCAACAAACCCTTGGAGGCAGTGCATTTGCCTGATGGGAGCTGCTCCAGCCCCAGGGAGCCCCTGCCCATGCAGTGGCTCAGGATATGGCGCTGGAGATGGAGTTGCCTGGGAGCAGTGCCCAGAGCAGGAACTGCTGTTTGGCTTTGGATTTCTCAAAGCGGGAGGGGGTAGTGGCTGTGGCAGGGAGGGAGGCAGGAGGACAGCAGTGCAGTGGAGTTGAAGGCATGAGCAGTGGAACTGAGTCATGACCAGGGAAGCAGCAGCTGGGTGTCCCCCAGGCATCTCTGCTTGTACTTGGTGCAGCCCAGCATTCTGATGGGCACTCAGGAAGCTAAATGAAGGAATTAGAAAAAAAACCAAAACACTCTTGGATTTTAGCTGAGAAGGGTACCTAAGCCACCTGTCTTCTCCCAGGCCTGTGCTGGAACTGCCTCCTCCCCCCTGCTTACCACTGGGGCTAACCCCCCTTGGATAAAGCAGTCAAGTACCTCCTCGCTGTGAGCATCTGAGCACCAGGGAGCTGTTGGCAGCAAGGGTGCCTGAGCATACTTCAGGGAGTGGGGCTGGGGAGAGCTGTAATGTGAACTCAGGTAGTGTGTGACAATCGCTGCTGTGGGGACATGAATCTTCCCTGCCTGTGTTTGCTGCTCCTGGCAGGGGCCGGAGCCGTGGCCACCTGGGCAGTGGAGGAGGGAGAGGGAGCACAGCTCCTTACACAAATAGGGATGTTAGGAGAGGACCTCAGAGTATACTTATTCTAGCTCTGCAGAGTTTTCTTTGGTTTGGTGATGTTAAAGCACCCTGTGGTGGTGTTCTAAGCTTGCTTTTTGAGGCACAGGAGAAATTTGGTAGTAAAGCTCTGCACAGCCGATTGTCCCTGGTATTCACTGACACCAACAGTCAATGGGCAAACTGACAGGGGTGGCCCAGTTGGATCCCACTAATTCCTTTGGATTTGTCCCAAAGCAACCTTTAACGAGTGAGTCCTGCAGGCTGTGGCTCAGATATCGGTGACTTTTCATCCACAGTAGCCCTGGCAGCTCTGCCGCTTTCTACAGCCGTTTACTGAGAAAGTCGTGCAGATACAGATGCCCAGGATGGTTTATTTGCATGTTCCGTTGTGCTGTAATGCAACAGGCAAATGTTCTGTGTGGACCAGCCTGGGTTAAATAACACAGTATAAACTCTTTGACTTAGAGACAAAATTACTCCATGCCTTTAGGGAAAGAGAAAAGAAAAAAAATAGCTTCTGGGGCAGCTGAGGTGCAGTCCCACCTAGTCCCTGTTGGCTTCCATAGTTTGGAACAAAACAGAGCAACCCCTTTCCCCATGGCTCCTTCCCTGACACCTGCGGGATGGTGCCAAACAAACCCACAATGTTTTTTTGTGTGAGCTGGCTACATGCAGGAGGCCACCACAGATGGTAATTGCAGACACATTCCCTGGCCAGGGAAGGGATTAAGTAAAGCTTTGGAGTGGCTAGGTTTGGGTTTGTTTCTTTAATTTAACACATCAGGACAAGTTCTAAACCTCTAAGTGTTTGGAGGCAAGTGTTTTCCAGCAGTCCCCCCCTGCATGGCTCTGGAAAGTGAACTCAGTGTCTGCTCACAGCACCTGGCAGACCCACACAGGGAGGAGTTTTCATCCAAGACACTTGAGAAGTTTGCAAGGTTGGCAGAGTTCGTGTTCTGTACCATGTGGGTACAGAGATGCGTGATTCTGGCCGGTGTGGTCAGGGCTCCTAGCTCCCTCAGGCTCAGCAACATCCTACTTCGTGGGAAGCTGCTGACCAGAAAAGTCTTTTGCTTCAAAGCTTCCTCTCTACTTCTAGGCAGCAGTACCTGTTGGTGGAAATAGCCAGGGCAGGATGGGCAGCTTTGAACCTGCTTTTGATGATGCTGGCACGACCTACAAAGAGATCTTGCCTTAGACTGCTCTGCAATGCTAACGCCCAGCTGGCCCCTCTTCTCCAGGACACCAGGAGCAATCAAGTAGGCTGGCCTGAAGGACCATGCATGATCCATGACATTCAGTGTTGCTGTCTCTATAAAGAGAAACCTGCTCTTCTGCCTGTGCTCCTGGGAGGAGTGGGGCTTTAGCCCTGCACGCACTGAACATCCTATCCAGGGTTCACATAGGTCTCGGTCAGAAGCCGGTTGAAGCGCTGTGAGGCAGAGCATGCCCTTGTCAGATGACGGGGGGTGACTTGGCCTGAGTGACACCTCCCTGGGGAACAGAGGGATGCTACTGTCAGGTCATGAAGGGAGGTGGGATGCCAGGTATTTTGGGAAGAGCATAAGCTGTGCGGTCATCCTACCGTGATCTCTGGCTCCACTGTCCTGATGTTCAATAACTATGTGAATTGGTTGAAAAGTAAAAAGTTTGTTTCTTCTTATCTCCCCCCGCCCCCCGCGTTGGTATTTCTAAAGGATCAAGGCACTGTTTTTCCTGCTAGCCCTTGCTTGTGTTTAGGGAGGGGTTTGGCAGGCACCACAGGGATTTTCCAGCACTTGGATTCTTTTCAAAGGCTTGTTTTCCATCAGTGTTGTTTATCCGTTTCCTTCATATTTTGCTCAGAGCACAATTAAAGATTCCTGATGTAGTTCCTAAAGCAGGGATTTTTAGCTGTTTGCTCTCAGTTAGAGACTTGGAGACGTGACCAGCAGCCGCTCAGGCTATGCTTTTCAGCGTAAAGCCAGGATTGCACCAAATGTCTGCCCTTCTGCTTCCCTGCTCGGGCAGTCAGTAGCACAGAAGTTCATCCCCAGTTGCAATAAGCAGCTGGGGGGGGGGGGTTGTGTGCGCAGCAGGCAGAAGTCCCAGTGCACAGTAAGGCCAACAGGTTGCAATTACTGCTTTTGAGGAAACTTAAGAGTTGATCTTGCCAGGGCTTTCTGCAATATTAAATAAAATAACAGTTATGACACAATTATACAGTCATTTTGAAGAACTTTATATCTGAGCTAACTGTACACTGGAAACCCTCAGCAGTCTTTCCTCTTTGTCATCTCAACCATTTGACATGGAAATTCTGGTATACACGCCTAAAAGATCTCATCCACTAGGATGCACTTTAGTGCATCTTAAAAAAAAAAAGACGGATGCCCCACTTTTTTTCAAGGATCTGTTTTTACCTTAAATCATGCTTCCTTTATTTATTCTGCAGATTCCCGAAACAAAACAACCTCCAGTCCCCAAGATGGAATCCCCGGAGGGATATTATGAAGAGGCTGAGCCTTATGATGTCTCTGTAAATGGTATATCACAGCTAACTCTCAGGGTGGGGGTGTGGGAGATGGAGGACTTGAGATATATGAGAACAAGTAAACAAAAGCACGGACGTTTCTTACAGCTTGTGAGACAAAACTGTTTTCTAATGCTGGTCACAGTTGATATTGCAGATCTAATGGTAGTTGGAAAGAAAAGGCTACTGAATTACTCATTTTTAACTTTCCTGTAGAAATAAGTAGTACACGGGTTAATATAATATCACTGTAAAATAATATAGACCACTGTGGGTTCTTTTGGTGGTTTTCTGGCAGATAGGCTGTAGTCAAATGCAGGTTTCTATTCAGGAGTGAGTGGTGGAACTTTGGTGGCTTGCATTCGTGTCCTAGTGCTCTAACTGTCCCTTTGAGGCTCAAAATCCATGACTCTGGTCTGTTAGACATCATAACTGTTTTTACAATTGGCTGCTTATTCAACTCTGTCTCTTGTGGCAGCTTAACTGTCTGTAAACTTGACTAAAAGGCCACATCTCATGTGAGGGGACAACATGCGGGTTCACTCGCCACCCGGGTCGGTACCTCCCAGCAATGTCCCCAGCAGTGCCACCGCTACCTGTCACCGGTGGGCTTTCCACCCCTTCCGGCATCCTCCTTTTGTTGAACACCCTTTGTGAGAGATTATCTTCCTCTGATGTGGTAGCAGAGATTATCTTGTCATCGCTTTATAATCCATTTAAACCCAAATGATGCAGATTATATTGCTTTGCTGCAGAAGCTAGTCTCTGCTCGTCCGCCTTGGCTGCAGCGGGGTGGGGGAGGTGACATACATGGTGTGTGGCAGAGCTGAGCAGAGAGAGTCGAGGCAAGCAAAGTGAGAGTTCAGGGTAAAAGATCTGGATCTAAACCCTTGGGTGTTGAATCCTAGCTGCTTATATGAGAAGCTGAGTCCTTTCCAGCCCTGGTGTGCACCACCAGGCTCAGAAGCTCCCTGGCAGGAAGGCACCAGCGGTGCCACTGTTTTAGGTGGCCAGGTTTTGGTGTAGCCAAACAGCCCTCACTGCGCGTGTGCGCCTTGCGCTCCTGGGCAGCTTGTAGCTCGCTGTGGGTCACTTCTCACAAAGGCTTAGGAGTTACGATGCTAAAAAAAAAGGGGGATATAGAAAGTTCTTAATTTTCCTGAACCATCTTGTTTCAACTGCAACCGCGTTACAGTGCTGAACAGGAAGATTGTGTCCAGCTCCGGCACGAAAAGGTGCAGCCTCGTCACAGCCAGGGTGAGCCATACCGTTTGGTGCAGAGGAGAGGTCCCCCAGCTCTGCCGTGCGTAGTTAGGTGTCAGCTTGGTTTTGCCAAAGTGCTCTGGGTTGTTTGGCTGAGGTCAGGGCTGTGATGTGCGAGGTGCAGGGGCTGAAGCCCTCCTGCAGCCAGGGCAGCACAGGCTGCTGCAGCCTCGTCCCTGCAGGGATTTTCCAGCTGCCTGCACTGTAAGATACGTGGGCTTTTTTCTCCCTGCTGCATATTGGGAAAGTAGATGTCATGGCTCTTAGCACATTATCTAAAGACGTACAGTGGATTAGCTGGAGTATGGCCAGGGATCGTGTGCTGGGAGACCCAGGTTATGTTATCCAGGCAGCTCCATAAACTCACGTTCTGTTCAGAGCCTTGGCTGGCAGGAGCGATAAGCACACACTCAGCTTAAACCTCTGCTTTTCCTCGCTAACCTGCAGCTCAAAGATGCAGATACACCCACCATCCATTGAAATCCAGGCCAGTCAGATGCCTAAGGAAATAAGAGATCAGAGCCCTGCAAAAAAGGAGAAAAAGACCCATACGATGGGAGCACTGTCAAAATGAGCAGTCTGCCTGCTATGAGTAGCTGGTTTTGTTTGACACTGTGATACTGAGCAGTATCACGCCGTGAGCGGAGATAGGAGCCCATGAAGTGAGCAGAGACGGGCTGGGCAAGTCCAGGCAGTCCCTTGCAACCGAGGTGTGTGGTGCCTTTGCCTCCTGCGACTGCTCAGCCACCTGTCCCCTCTGCAAGTCCCTTCTTCTGCACAAACCGCCTGGTGTGCTATAGTGCCCATGGCTTTTCAGGTGGTTTGCGTGAGAAGGACGGCAGCAGCATGTCTCTGAGGATCTCTGTGCTTTTTGGCAGCCTCATGCTTGAGGTGGTGCCTTGGGGTAAGTGAGAAGGAGGGGCAGGGAGAGTTGTGGAGCCACAGGCGTGTGGCCGGAGGAGGCTGTGGGGGCTCAGGAGAGGGTGAAGCATGGCGTGCTGTGTGGAGGGGGAGGTCAGGTGGTGATGCAGGGAAGCTTCTGATGCCCCAGTTTGCCTTAAGAGATCAGTCTTCAAATTCCATGACGTATAGGCAAACCTGCAGGTCTCAATCCTGCCTGTTGCTTCCACAAGTACAAAACTGGGCTCCCCATCCCTTTATCTCATGGTAATCATACCCTGTGCCTGTCCTACGTGGAGTGATGCTCATTGCTAGCGACTGCCTTGAGACCTTGATGTGACTGCTTAAAGGCAGTCTGGACATGCATTGGTTTTCCCTGGCCAAAGATGCTAAAGCCAGACTCCAGTAACCCCCCAAGCCCTCTGTGCTCACCCCCTCCTCCCTACAAGCTGGGTAGGGAAGAGGCCAGCGGTCCAGGGAGGTGCCGGTAGCGTTTCTGACGGAATTACAGCATGAGCCTTGGAAGACACCCATGAATCTCCAAACAAATGGGCGTAGTGAAATCGAACAAAAATAGGAACGCCACTAAAATTAGTGGGTGCACTGCCAAGAAAGGACATCAAAGCAAGCCTCCAGATGGGCTGAGGAGATAGAGGATTCATGCAGCGTCAGAGGTGGGACTTCGAGGCACTGTAACAAGCCATGGGTGAATTAATTAAAATGAAGCAGGCGGGCAAATCCACTGGGTCTTGGGGTCCCTCTTTCATCAGCAGGATTCCCACCCCTCCGCTGGGGGTGCCTCTGCCTTTCATTTTACAGCTTCAGCAAATGCTGCTGCTTCCCTTCCCTCCTGGGCTGAAATGTGTTAAACCGTTATCGTCCTCATCCTCGGCTGTGTTTGCATAATTGAAGGGTGCGATAAGAAACAGAGTGAAAATGCAAGGGGCGACGTGACTGCCAACTGAGCAATAATTATTCTGGCTGAAACAGCTCATCTGCCCTGGCTGGTTTTAATTACAGTGACAATTCTGTTTTAAAGGGAATTGCCTTGTTTGAAGGGATGGGTTGAAAACATTGTCTCTGTTTGGAGTGTCACCGTACAGCATGCTCCTCTGTCCACAGCAGGGATGGGGCAGCCTCACCGACGAGGGGGGAGCTTGGGCTGGAGCCAGGCTGATACTCTTGTTCTCCACATTTGCTTATCTGTGGCTTTCTCTCTTTGTCTCCCTTTCTCTTTCCTTTTGATTGTGCAGGTCTTTTTGGTAGGCTTGCTGCGGCTGGACCCAGGCCAGGGTTGCAGGTTACTGAGGGCGTTATTTATGCCACAATAACAATGGGTATGGCATGCTTTCCAAACCTGAAGTGCCTTTCTTCTTTTAAAAAAAAAAAAAAAACAAAAAAAACAGAAACAAATATACAAAAAACCCTCTAACTACTCAGTTTTAGCAAAGATGATCAGGTGCCTCCCTCCTGGCATTGCCCGTTATGTGCATGGAGGGGTAACCACCTCTCCTCTCTCTCTGCCCATGCTGGCTGTATGCAAGGTAGCATTTTTTGTGCCTTTCCTCATGCTTAAGATGACAAGGACGAGAACTTCCCTAGCTTTTATTCCCCTGACTCTGTCACTGCTGCGGGGCTGATATGTGGCAATGCTGGTTGTATTGGCAAGTAGCGGTTCAGCGAAAGTTGGAGGTGCCCTGCTCGGGCACAGGCAGCTCTGGTGTACAAGACAGTTGGAGCTTCCTTCATCGTGGTATTGATTTAGCTCCTTGGGAGCTCATGGGAAGACAAACAGGAAAGAAAAGGTGGATTAGATAAAGACATCCAAGAATGTGGCTACAATTGATGGCATAGCAATGAGAGAATAAAACTGTGGTCTTAGCTGAAACCACCAGCAGGGAAACGGAGACCTTACTGAAGTGCCTGAGCTATATAACTCGGGATTGAGTGCGCCTTAGTAGTGACAACGGTTGCCTCAAGTCACCCAAACAAGATTTGTCCCAGTTTGCCATTGCCTGGAAAACACCTTTCCATCATGAGGCTGTAGCCAGCCAGCAATGGCTGCAGTAGGGAAGAGCTCATCTCATGAAGCACTTGTGGTTGTGGCTGATGCAGAAAAGAGCCACCAGGGCTCCCACTGAGAGCATGGAAGAAAAGTGTTATTCCCCCAGGAGAAAGGTGGCAGCCCTAATGCCGAGGTGAGGGGCACTAGAGACACCCACAAGGGGCCAGAGGGGCAGTTAGCAATGTTGCTAAGGAGGGAGATTTAGAAGATAAGATTCACTTTAGGCATCCTTGCTCCTGCTGCATGAGGAAGGGTCCCTGGCAGTGCAGAGGTTCAGCTTCTGGGTATTTCTAGGGGTGAGAAACCTCAGCACTTCTGCTCCATCCAAATGTCTGCCCAGGGTGCCTGTGGACAAGGCGTGCACAGTGACAACGCGCTGTGGGGTGATGTTCTCCCATAAAAGACAGGCAGTCCAACACGCTGAGGGTACGGAGGTGGTGAGCCAGCTGTGTACTGTCAGTGCCAGTCGGAGACTTTGAGAGGGAGCATTTGCTTTTTAGTAAGTTTAATTCGTGCAGCTTTGATTGCTTGAGGGATGTTACAGAGTGAGATTTCACTGGGGGTAAGGCTGTAGCTTTGTTGCTGCATCTTCCTTTTATTTTAAGAACAAATAAATCCAGCTTAAGAAATGTTCTTCAGTGAAGCTCCTAATGCTTTTTTTCCCTCTTTTCTGGCTGCTTTTCCTCTTTTTATTTTGCACTAATCTGATAATGTTACTTTTACATGGATAATAAGATTTGCTGAGAATCAAAATTTGACTAAATTCTGATGAGAGAAACTTAACAATATTGCTCTGTGCTGTTTGGTAGGAAAAGAATGCAAAACCCTAAACAGGTGCTGCCCAAATCTTACCATCTTGCAATGTGAGCTTACTTTGCAAATAAGAGCCCTGCTGTAAACACCAGCAGAACATTGCAAATTCCCCTGTAGTCAGTGGGAACGCTTGTTCCTGATGAGCCTGGTACCGATGACCAACTGTTCCTACCAGCTGAAAACTCCAATACCTACAACACCTTAGAGCTGGGTGTTGGAAATCCCAACTCATCGTAATAACGTAGTAGTCCATTTAAGAATGAACACAAAAAATACGATTACTGTTATTTACAGCTGCCACTTACGAGTAATTTTTGCTGCTGCAACAGTGTATTACTTCAAAGTCCCTTGCTGTCCCTTAGATGCCGAGTAGAGAGACACCTGCTAGCCCAGAGAGGGAAAGTGGAACGACACCTCGGATACAACAAATTGTTGCTTGCTGCATGGCCTCACAAATACCATTTTTACTTCTGACATTCAGAGGACAAGGGCTGATTGTAGCTTGCTGTTGCCTTAAAAATTGTGTTTGGCTTGAAGTGGAAAGTAGAAAAAGCATCGGGGGGGGGGGGGGGGGGGGGGAAGCAGTGAACATCAGAAAATGTTTAAGGGAATGTTGTCTAAATTGCGGTCACCTGAGAAGTGTCTTTTGAGTGTTTTCTAACTGAGACTATTAGGCACAAAAAATTGCAATAATATCAATATTGGGCTAGAAAGAAAAAAGGATCTATGAGGGTTATTTTCCTATTGATTATCTTCCTGTAGGAGAGCCTCAAAAGACACGTCCCTGTGCTGAAAGCTTTTGCATGTGTGAGCATGGCTGAGGCAAGCAGTAGGCTGAGCTGTCCTAGAAATGTACGTAATGATAGAGCTTTGCTTTTGTTATAGAAGATGGTGAAGCTGTTAGTAGCTCCTATGAATCTTATGATGAAGAAGAGAGCAGCAAAGGCAAGTCAGCAACCCACCAGTGGCCATCCACGGAGGCCACCATTGAGCTGATGAAGGATGCCCGCATCTGTGCTTTCCTGTGGAGAAAGAAGTGGCTGGGACAGTGGGCAAAACAGCTGTGTGTTATCAAGGACACCAGGTTGCTGGTAGGTAGATCCTCCACTCTCTGCCTGAAACAACTTATTTGCATGAGCTGGGGAGGGAAGTGGCACCTCAGGCCATGTTAACTAGCTGACAAAACCAAAGTACCGGTAGAAGTAGTGCTTCAAAAACAATGTCCCAGAGATTTGGGGATCTCGTTCCATTTTCAGAAGGGATGTGGTCATGGGGCTGCTGAGGGGGGCACAAGGGCACATTTGCAGCCAAAATCCCAAACTCTCCAAATGCCTAGAGATGCTTTTTGGGGAAACTTTTTGAGGTGGTTAAGCAGAAGGGACGCTTACCCCACTGGCTAACCACACGCTTGACCCTCTAGCAGTATCTGTGAGATGTATTTCAGACTATACGTGCCTGTACATAGATGTATGTGTATCTCTAGACATATGGAGATGTTCTGTATGTAGTCTGCATAGACACTGCAGCCTTGTAGGACCTATAGGACTTTCTTGTGTTCAGTGCACTTAATATGTGTGTGTGTGGTTGCACCGAGCCACTTCTAGGGTGGAGTTTACACCAGTGAGCGAGAGGGAAAGCTCGTCCTCAGCCTCTTAGTACCTGCCCTTCCATCTTCCTTCCCCAGTGCTACAAGAGCTCCAAAGACCACAGCCCTCAGCTTGATGTGAATTTGCTGGGCTGCACTGTCATTCACAAGGAAAAGCAAGTGAGGAAGAAAGAGCACAAGCTGAAGATCATCCCCATGAACGCTGATGTCATCGTGCTGGGGCTGCAGAGTAAAGACCAGGCAGAGCAGTGGCTCAGGGTCAGTGGCGCCTTTGGGGCTTGCACTTCTGGTGCTCCCATGCTTCTACTCTGGCTTTGCTGGGAAACCATATCTTATCTCAGGCCTGTCCTTGTGTGCTCTGGCTCCCTTCCTCACTGTAAGCCCATACACAAATACACCACTTCATTTTCATGCCCTGGGATGGCTTCTTCCCGCAGCTCCCTTGCTGTAGAGGGACCTCCCAGCCAGCTGCCGTGCCCAGGGATGTCTGGGGTGGGTGCCCAGCACGAGTTGGCTGAGACTGCAGGAAGATGTGGCCCTTTCCCTGAGGCAGCAGCAGCAGCAGGAGCCTTTGTGGAGCCTGGAGCAGCAGCGGGGCTGCGAGGCACCGGGACTGCCTTTGCTGGCAGCCTCTCCCCGGCTGACTTGGGTCCATCTGGCGGCTTGTGCTGGCTGCCTGCTGCAACACCAGGAGAGTCCCCAGGGTCGCAGGGAGAATAAACTATACGCCTCCCAGGCTGCTGTGGTTTTCCCTTTCCTGGGTGGGGAAGAAATATTCCTGCAGCGCTCTCACAGGCTATGGCTTCCTCTGCTGCACAGGTAATTCAAGAGACCAGCGGGCTGCTGTGTGAAGGAGGCAGTGAAGGCAACCAGTACATCCCAGAGTCGCAGCGGCTCAGTTACCCAAAGGTACGCCTTGTCTCTACAGAGAGAACTAGCACTTAGGCTTTTCCACCCTGTTCCTTTAATAAATAAGAGTTGTAGGTACAGTAATTTTATCAGAGAAAAGACCGATACGAGAGTAACCAGATCCCTGTTCCGCTTAAAAGGAGCGTTACTGGAACAGTCTTCCTTTTCCTTGCCATGTCTTTCTCCCAAAACTGACTCAGCACTGGGCTCTCCTCCATGCAGGACTGCAGCCACTCTCATCCAAAGGGACAGCTGTGCTCACCAAGAGCTTTGGAAGGGACACGCACCCTTGGACGCCAGGGTTTGGGCCAGTCTCTCTAGTCCAGGTTTAGGTGACGCTTTCCTGGGAGGCAGCTTGTTCCAAAACAGCGAAAGGAGAGATAAACCTTCATAAGTCACTAGTCAATACCCAAAATGGACCTGTCTGGGCACCTAGCCAATTCCTGTGCCCATGTCCTGCGATGGGGGCTGGCAAATGCTCCCACCAGCCAAGCTGCAGGGCAGGAGGCCAGGGGGTGGCACTGGTGGTGCCACCGTGCCACCTCAGAGGGAAGCCCAGCCGGGGCAGTTCATGTGCTGGATCTGCTTGTGCCAGGCTCAGAAATAATGTGAGGGCACGGTGTGAGCGGGCAGGTGAGGGAGGTCTTAAGAGGAGGGTGGGATCTTGTAATTTGGGGAGAGGGAAGGTACTTGCAGTGGATGCTGGCTGGAGGAATGTGTCATGTGCATCTGTGGAGCTTGTGTCTGGTGCTTGTTGACAGGTGGAGGTATCTGAGAGGTACTCTGCAGCCTCCGAGAGTGGGAGCAGCACAGATGGCCACCCAGAGACAGCTGAGACAAAAGATGGTAAACCCTCACCCTGGGAACGAGAGGGAAATGGAGCCATTGACCCTGCATGTGGCAGGGGGGGTCTATAGCTTCTTCTGCCACCACAGTCTCAAACTGACCTGCTGCAGGGTGAAAGCTGCGTGTGAATTTGATTTCAGTGCCTTTTTCCATAATGAATTGACAGGTGGATGTTGGGATTTCTCAGCAGTTACGGAGTTGGGGTAGGGCTTGAGAAACCTGGGTGTGATACCTGCTGTGCCAGAGAGATCCTGTGCATGACTCTGGGCAAGTCACTTTGGGATTGTTTGAGATGGCATAAATGCAGCCTAAGTGACCTTCCTCAGAGATCTCTGCAGAGAGACTTGGAGTACCTGTGTGAAATGCTGAGCTGTCTCCAATGGGACAGTTACACCTTCACACTAGGGCATCCAACTCTGGGCTTTAAGCTGAATTCCCCATCTATAAGATTGGGTAGGGAAATATGTAAAAAGCAGAGATACTTTATTAAAAGGATGGCGGGACCCATCTTAATATCACAGAGGGGGAAAGAGAAATCTATGATGAGGACTCACTGGAGTCACCCAACAGAGCTCAGCTGCTGAGTCCCTCTACACTAGGGCTTCATCACTTTGTTGTGATAGTGGGAAGGAATATCTGGACTGAAAATATCCAACTTCATTTCTTACCTGGATTATCTGATGAATAGACAGCAATATTTGTACAATCACTGATGTGCTCAGTAGGAAAATGCTGGGTAAGCCACACGTATACCTTTTTCTTTTCTGGTAGTTAAGAAGAAGGGAACAACTGGCCTGAAACTGAGCAACCTGATGAACCTTGGGAGGAAAAAATCCAGCTCCCTGGATAGCCCAGAGAGATCCCTGGAGACTTCAAGTAAGTGGCAGCACGAGCCCCTCTACAGGGACTTGTCTCAGGGCTGGATTTCAGTGTGCAGGGCAGAATGAGCACCAGGCATCCTCCTGCTCAAACACATGTGTGCCACGCTGTCCCGCTGGAGCGTGTGCCACGCTGTCCCGCTGGGGCAGGCAAAGAGGCCACAGTCTGCTTGGTCCATGCCAGTAGGTCCATGCAGACTGCGGTGCCTCTTACACATTAAGGTGACTGTGTGGCTTACAAGGGCAGGCAATATAGCTCGCAGGGTGACCCAAGAGGAAGGGCAGGCAACACCAGACATGCATGCAAAGGGCCTCTGTGCTGCTCTTCCTAGGGTGTGGGAGTCAGCAGGGAGAGTTGTATGGGTCAGCTGGTATTCACCATCCAGGACCAACTTCATCCAAACATCTGCAGCCAACTTGCTGCTCCAAACCCAACCTGAATTTCAAGGGTGTCACTTTGAACAGATTTTTACCCTTTTCTCCCTGTTTTGTATGGATAAGACAGCTTGTCTTTGTGCTTTTGCTCTTTGTTGTTGCCTGTGGCTTTGTGTTCTGTGGTAACCTCGGAAGTTACCCATCAGAAATCCCCATTCATGAGTTTGGATTCCCTGTCGCCATGGGGTGAAAAATGTGCCTAAGTAGACTGTGCTTGCTTGCAGGTTACCTGAATGTGCTAGTGAACAGCCAGTGGAAGTCCCGCTGGTGTCAGATAAAAGATGGTCACCTCCATTTCTACCAGGACAAGAACCGAAGCAAACTGGCTCAACAGCCCCTGAGTTTGGCAGGTTGTGAAATTATCCCAGAGCCAAGCCCTGATCATCTCTACTCCTTCCGCATCCTGCACAATGGGGAAGAACGGGTCATCCTGGAGGTAAGGTGTATAACTCCAAGAAAGTTCTGCTTTAAGTCATCAGCTTGGGTGTCTCAGTGGGCCTAAAGACTGGTGAGGTCCTCCAGAGGAACACACAGTCCAGCAAAACAGAACCTGAAGCATGGGACTTCGGCTTATCTGTGAGTGGTCACCTAGAAGGTGTCCTACCTAGCTGGTAATCCAGGCTGTATCTGATGCTGGTGCACCCAGAGGACCATTCAGCCTTCATCTTAGGCAGTCACCTTAGGATGGGATGAAGGGTCCTCTGGAGGTGTCCATCCCTCTCCACTGACTATAGGATAACCTTGGATGATAAAATTATATGGGACGCATTTCAGGTGGTTAATGTTAGGTGAGATGAATGCCATTTCAATGATTTAAGTCTGTGGTTAGGAGGAACAGAAAACAGAGAGTCCCAAAGCCATGGGTCATGCATCCCAAAGTAAACTGATCACAGATCTTCACTTGAAAGTGCAAGTGAATTGATGTCCGTCTGTTACTTTCCTTCACTTGCATGCAGGACTGTTTATCTCTAATCTTAGCTTTCCCTGACGACAGTGCAATTATAGTAGGAGGTGGACAATGTGAGCAATTTCCTGTATTTTTCTAGTGGGTGGAATATTTATAGCTAAACAACTGACTTCAAGGGCCTGCCGTGAGGCTTGAAGGTGTTTTTGTTTAGCTTCTGATTCAGGGTATATCTGTGTCTAAGAAATTTTGCCCAATTACAAATGTGAAGAAGAGGTGCTGGGAAAATCTACGTTTTGTGAATGGAAGAACGTGTATTTTGTTGGGATGTCAGACTCCATGTACAGACTGGCTAGCTGGCGGGCTTCCCAGGGACTGAAGTCTCTGCAAACTAAAACAGATTGAAAGCTTAAAATATACTTTCCAGTTTGGGATTCACTTGCCCTGAATTTTACCTTGAGAATACTGCTCTTAACTCCTCAAATCAAAGCCAAAGATGGCGACATCAGCCCGCTTCTTCTTGCTTCAGGTAGAAATCCCCTGCTACTGGGAAGTGCACGTGGCTCTGTGCTAGAGCTGACTTCAAGGCACTGTATTTAATTCTTCATTTTGCAAACTGTCAGGCTGTTCACTGCAGCTGGGAATTTGGTACTGCCCATATGAAAGCAAGGGGCTCTCTTTGATGTTCTCTGATCCTGATCCCACTTTAAACTCTTCCCTTCCCCTCTCCCCTGTGCAAACAGCCCTGGAAGGGGTTGGGGCTCTGGCTTAAGGAACTCGCAGGCTCCCTGGAGCGCTGGGGTCTCCTTGCACTTGCAGGGCTGTGTTTGACAAGCCCATTGCTGCGCTCTGCTGGTGCAAAATAAAACCCATGCACTTGCCTTGCCAAAGCTGGCTCCCCACCAGCATCTCCAGAGAATTCTCTTACTCTTGTAGGCAGCCAAGTTGATCCCCATTGCAAGGAAAATGCAGACTGACTAGAAATTTTAGGAAGGAGTTAAGTGAAGAGCTGCATTCAGGTATCTTCCAAATCTGTGAATCAGTCCGTACGCAGAGCGGTTAATTTTTCTTTTAATGCAGTCTCAGGTTTAATATAAGTAACACTCAACAGTTCATCTTTCCCCTTGCCAGCTGAGAGGACTGCCAGCATACTTCCCTACTCAAGGCTAAGTCAGCGTTAGCTTTGGGACCGCAGAGGAGCTGCTGTTGCAACCTGTCCTGTCTGTCTGATCTCCTTGTAGGCAAAGTCCTCGGAGGAGATGGGCCACTGGCTGGGCCTCCTCTTGTCCGAGTCTGGTTCAAAAACAGACCCGGAGGAATTTACCTACGATTACGTGGATGCCGACAGGGTTTCCTGCATCGTGAGCGCTGCCAAGAACTCCTTCTTGTATGTCAGTGGTAACAGGTGGGGCTGCATGGGGCTGGTAGAGGGGAAGCAAACCGGAGCGGGGGTCCCTCCGCTTGCGGGAGGCTGCCTGCCGTGGGAATAGCTGCTAAATTCACAGCTGCAGCTTAGTCGCTTTCTTTGGAAGCTCAGTGCAGGACAGGAGAGCACTTGTCATTGTCCCACCACGATGCATCTAACCTGAGCTGCAGCCTGCCACAGGGCATGGGGCACATGCCCAGGTGGCTTTTGCAAAGGCAGGCTGGTGGGGTGGGCTTGGCTGGGGCTGTGGTGCCGCACGTTCACCATGCCACTGGGGCAGAGCAGTCGTGCTGCTGCAGTGCTGTGCCCAAGGGCTGGGGGAGACAGCAAAGAGGAACTGCAGCCCCGCTCTGGTAGGTGCTGCTTAACGGGCAAGGGGAGCAGTGATCACGCTGCTGCATGCCTCTGCCTTCTCATCTCCTGCGTCTGGCTGCATGCCCCTGGCCAGACCCCAGGACTGCAATGTTTGAATGCGCCAAAATGCAGCACAGCACGGCCACGTGGCGAGACCAGTCCCTCCTGATGGGACGTCCCGCTGCCTGTTCACAGCTTAATGCAGAGGAAGTACTCTGAGCCCAACGCCTACATCGACAACCTGCCCAAGGCCAGGATGCAGCAGGAGGAGCTGTATGACGATGTGGACCTGCCTGTGGTAAGATGTCAGCGCCGCAGGCAGCTACCCTGCTGCAGCAAGCTCTGTGGAGATCATGGGCAAACATCTGGCCGAGGCCAGTCTCCACCAGCGAAGGGGGAAGTTTTCCAACAGTAGCAAAGGGGATTCCCAGCCCATGGGGAAATCCAGGCTTTTGCAACAGGGCAGAAGCAAGCACTGGAGAGGAGTTGCTAAGGAAGGGAGAGACGTTTCCAGCAGGGTACTGTAGGGATCCTCAAGCAGCTGGGATAAAATCCCACAGTTTCCATCAGCAAACAGCATGGTGATTTGGTGATAAATAAACTGGGCTCCAAACAATGCACTATTAAAATTCCTTTTGATGCCTGTGAGAGCAAGTCCTGTGTGTAAGGACAAGAAAGATGGGCCACGCTAGGGATGGGACTGTTATCCCAGGAAAGTCACAGAACCTGGCAGGGGTTGCTAGATGTACAAGTGTGTGAGATCCTTGCATGGGGCTGCTGCTACCATTGGAAAGACCTATTAAAGTAGAGCAGGAGGGGCCTTTCCTTCAGTACACCAAAAAGCCCTGTACGGAATGACTTAAGAGAATCGGGCTGTAGTTTCTCTAAGGTTTAAGGAAAATTCTCCAGATTGCGTGAGGTGATGCTGCTCTGCAGTGAGATGTTTCCTGCACTTCTGGCTGCAGTAGGTGGTCCCTTTTCAGAAGAACATTCTCATTTTGCAGGAAGAAGTACCCAAGAGTGAGAGTAAACTGCAGGGAGACCAAGACAGAGTATACCTGGATCTCACCCCAGTGAAGTCCTTCCTACACACCGCTGAAAAGAAGCCATGCCAGCCTTCACCCCTTGGCTCACCATCTTTAGAAAGGGCCGCCAACAAGGCTGCAGCAGAGAGCGCAGCCGAGACAGCCCTCGTGGCTAAGGAGGCCGAGCCCTGTAGTAAGGTGATGGAGACCTCGGAGCAGGTACTGTCTTGAACTGTGGTGCGGGGCCAGGCTTCATCACTGAGCCACTGCCCACCACTGCCTCATCCCACTTTGTTTTCCCCCCACAGAAACACCTGGAGAAGCCAGAGCCCAATGAGGCACTGCCACGGATGCCCGCCATCAAAATCCAGCCCCAGCAGCAGAACATCGCCTTCCCCCAGCCAGCCCCTGAGGCACCGCTGGGCGCAGTGACAGCGGGCAGCCCCCAGCTACTGCCCGCACACCGGCCCAAGATGCCACTGCCAGGTGAGCGGGCTGCACGGGGGGGGGGCAGCAGGTGCCTGCTGCAGCAGGGGTGCTCACAGGGAGCCGAGTTTTGCCCGATGGTTCAGCTTCCTGCTACTGTACAGTAGCTTTACAGTGCCCAAGGGGCTAAGCTAAGTTTCCCAACTGGTGACTTTCCACACCTTCATTCATTTTCTTTCCAAGCACCTGAAAAGATTTTTCCTCCTACTTTTTCCACTGACTGAGCTTGTGTTGGTGGCTCATGTTTCTAGCAGCAGCAGTGGAAACCAAGCTGGGCAAGAACAGGACGGAGGCAGAGGTGAAGCGTTTTACAGAGGAGAAGGAACGGCTGGAGAAGGAAAAGGATGAAATCCGGGCTCAGCTCACACAGCTGCGCAAGGAGAGGCGGGAGCTGAAGGAAATGCTTGGGGGCAGCACAGGTACAGCAGGGCAAGGTGTGATGTGTGGAAGTGAGCCAAGGTGGGATCACAGGGAAGGAGGGGGCACTGAACCTGGCCCAGCTGGGACCAGAAGGGGCAAGGGGGAGAACTGGCACTTTGAGCCAAACCACATAGCCCAAACTGCACTAGAGCGAGAGCTTGCTCTGCCACAGTCCCTTCTGGGGGAAAACGTACAGGACGTGCCCTGGTCCCTGCTACCCTCATAAGCTCCCCAAGTACCTGGCTAGCACCAAGTTACCGCTCCCTTCACAGACAAGAGCCTGGAGCAGAGGCTGAAGGAGATAGAAGAAGAATGCAAAAGGAAGGAGAGTCGGAGGGTTGACCTGGAGCTGAGCCTGGTGGAGGTGAAGGAGAATCTGAAGAAGGCAGAGTCTGGTCCCGTGACATTGGGCACTGCAGTGGACACCACACATTTGGAGAATGCAGCCCCCCGGGTACGTGGGGGGCACCCCTGGGATGCACAGCAGCTTCCCAGCAGCCAGGCAGTTGCACTTCCTCAGTTTGCTTAATAATATAATAATTAATACAGTATTATACTATCATATATAACCTTATATAATTGTATAGATTGTAGTTATATGTCATCCCTAAGTACTGTATTATTATATATAATGTAATGAGGTAACAGCAGCAAGGGGGAGGTGAGAGAAGGGCTGTACTTCCCTGTAGGACCTTGAGTGACGCCCTCCAGGGCCATGCAGGTCAGGACCCAGCACCTTGTGCTCAGCTGAGCAAAGGGATGTTTACGGGGAAGGAGATTCAGGCATCTGAATTCCTTCATGGGAGCTTGGTTCCCATGAAATGGAGATGGTCACCACCTGAGCCCCTCTGTACCTCTGCTTGAGTCCTCAACACCCAAACACACCACACACACATCTTGGTTGTACTTCAAAGCAGGCATGTCACTGAAAAAAATGCGCCTCTGTGCAAGCGGGATGTGACTGACTAGGAGATGGAAAAGCAGCAATCTCAGTAGTCTGAAGTCATCACCCTTTCTATTATTTTTATTGTAGATTCAAGCAAAAAGTGCTAGTCCAGCAAACAGCGCAGAGAACTCACCAGTCAATTCAGCAACGGCTTTAAAAAATCGTCCTTTATCCGTCATGGTGACAGGGAAGGGAACAGTCCTACAGAAAGCTAAGGTAACGCACCAACCGGTACAGGAGAAAAATCCACCTGGGACAGCCGCTGCTTTTCCCTCGTAGCAGTGCAGCAGACTGCCTTCTGGTGGGATGGGGCGGTGGGGGGGGTCCCACATCTGGGAAGCACCCCTGACTGAGCACCACTCAGAGCCAGCCAGCCTGGTCTTCCTCTGGTCTTTTCACCTGGGTTTGCCTTGGCTGCAATTTTAAATTATTAAATACACATATTGCTTAAATGGAGAGACATCCCTGACACAACCTATGGCCAAAACCACTCTGGTACCAGATGATCGGGTTGATCCTGTGCACATTATGGCTACTGTGGCTTGCCAGATTTGCCTTTTGACTAATTTGCCTTTATTCCTTGGCAGGAATGGGAGAAGAAGGGAGCTAGTTAGAACCACGTTTTTCAGAGATGAACTAAAGACTGGAATTGCTCACGCATGGCCAAGGGGATTCGGTTATCTGTAGGTGGAGACTGGGTGTGCAACACAACCACACACCAGGTGCCTCCTCCATGCCGCGCCAACTGCCCAGATGCAGCAATGGAGTCAACAGCTGCCGCTACGAGTTATCCCAAATGATCTCGCTCTTTCCAGACAAGTCCCAATCATGTAGCTAAAACAATAACAACCAGTGGCAATCCTTGCATCAAATTCCTAACCCAGTTGACGTAAACAAGAATGTTACTGTACATAGGGATGTTTTGTGTATTTCTACTCTGAAGGCTTATCTGTGAGTTATTAAGGTTTCTATACTAGTGCCAGTAGTGTGTTCAGAAGGGTCCTTTGCTGTTCTTTATAACCCAGTGGTTTTCAACCTGTCATGGCAAACTGCAGCCAACTAAAGTCTCACCTGTCTTGCTGCCAGTCATCACGCAGCTGCATTTCACCCAGCCTTCAGCCAAGGGTGCTACCCACACCTGAGCAATGCTCGAGACATGAAGGAGAAGCACGCAGCAACCTGTCCAGGGGGGTTTCAATCTATGTCCTGATGCATCCCAGCATGTGCTCACTCCTGCCAGCCAGCTGCAGACTTGCCAGAGTACGGAGGAAGATCCCTGCTCACCTTCTCATGCTGTAAGCTGTGTTACAGACTGGTGGCACCAAGAGCTCTGGGCAAAGATGATCTTCCAAGCAGATTCAGTTAATTTTCTTGAAGATCTTGTTCTACTCCACCTGAAGAGTTTGTTCTGGGGGAGAAAAAAAATATATAGTTGAAGGTTTATTAATAATTTACAAAAGGCCTAGGCCTGCTCAGCTGTTGTATGGGGAAGCTGGATCCCAATGTATCATTCAGGGCTTGCCCTTTCTCGGGGGGGGCGAGGTAAAGCTGTCTGGGTGCTCCTGCCCCAGCTGCAAGCACCACTTTGCTGATGCTCTCTGGTCCTCATAGAGCCACAGCTGTACAATCTGCTGAAGGTATCCCCGTGCGAAAGGGGCCCCTCCACATGGGCAGGGCCCAGCAGCCTGACCTGCTCTTCTCCAGGTTCTCGGTCCAGATTGAACCACCCCATCTCTGGTGGGCTGTTGGCCATCTTGGTGCTGTCACCCTTACTTCCAAATTATTAAACTTAATCTAGCCTTTGGGCCCTTCCAGTGTGGCTCACAAAGCCCACCCCTCTCTGCCCTCGCCAAGCTCTGTAATAGAAGATGTTGGGCGTTTGGGACTGTTAAGCTGAGAGACACTGAAATCTGAAGGGGGTAGGGGGAGCGTCAGAAGTCCATACACCCTCTCCTCCATGTAACCTGCTGTCGTGGCTGGTGGCCTGGGGACACCTCTGCCTGTCTCTTCTGATGGTCCTTTAGCCCTGGAGCCCAGGCTCAGTAACTGGGTTGACTGTGCCAGGGCTGCAGCTGCTTTCCAACCCTGCAAAGCTAAAGCAGCACCAGTACCCTGGCTGGGGTGTTCCTGGGGTCCTTGCAGCTATACCAATAGGCAGCACTTCAACCCAGAGTAAAAACAGGCAAAATGTTGTGCCTTCCTAACCCTTGAAAACCTTTCACAGGCCTGAGTCCACCTCTAAACAGATGCTCTTTCTTCACACAAAGGCCCAAAAGCTCTGGGGGTGCAGGGCTCCGACACCTGGAGCTTGTGGTGGCACTGGGGTGAATGACAACATGCTGATGAGGGGCTCTGGGCTTGCCTGCCATTACCACAGAGCTGGGGTGCAACAAAGCACTTACTCCCCCTGCCCCCCCCCCCTTTTTTTTTTTTTTACTTTGACATCTTCACTGTGGTGCAGATGAAGGAATTGCTAATCCCAGGCCTCAGGAGTACATCAATCAGCCCTAGCTGTCAGGTCTGTCCCTGTGCAAGGGCTGCACATAGGAAAAATCCATGCAAATAAACCACTGGAACTTCTGCTTCAGGACCCAGGGGACTTTCCTCTCCAAAGCACAGGGAGGCCACAGACACCATGAAGCTTTTGTTCTGACCCATAGTGAGCTTGGCAGGAGACCGTCTCTACCCCCTAAATGTATGTGTAGTACCACGTCCTCACTGTACACCCTGCTGTCGTCCTCTAGAAGTTGTCCAGACATTTCACAGTGGTACTGAGACAGCGATGGATGAACGAGAGCAGCTCTGCTTTCCCCACCACAGCCCAGCCAACTTCAGTGGTCCTGCTGGGATATCTCCATCAGGGGATGGTAAACATAGGCAAGGCAAGTCCTGAGCAACACGTGTTCCCCAGACAAGAAGTGTTAAACAATGTCTCTGCATCCCCATTGTTTTCCTAACTCAAGGCATTTCCTTTGTTGTAACTGTGACCTATAAAGTGGCGCTTTAGAGGGTTTTATAATAAAATGTTGAGTATATTATGTTACTAGTGTTTTTTCTTTGTAATGTGGCTTGTCCCTGCTCTACTTGCCAGTGCATTTCAAGCACATCACACCCCCAGTCTCTTGACACTGTTACTAAAGTTCCTTAGCTATGCCGTCTGTAACTGCAATGGACTGTATCTTAAATAATTTAGCCCTCTATAGTTAATGCACTGTCAACCAAAAAAAATTCTGGACAGCTAACCCACTGAAAAATAGCAATAACCCTGACAATTTGCATGAATACCTGGAACAGACTCCGGCCTGTATCTCCATAGCGCAGTCCTCTTGCACAAAACCAGCGGAGAGAAATACATCCAGTACCTTCCTCTGGCCACTAGATAGCAACTGTCTGCAAGGCTTGGTGCCTGCTGCGGTCATGGCTGGGAAAACCAGGATGGGGTTTCGCTAGAAAGGAAGGAAAACAGTTAAGTGAAGAAAGTGGTTGAGGCCAGTCATTACAGAACAGGCACCCGTGAAGTATCTTTTGGTGGCTGTACCACTACTAGCTCCGGCAGCAAGCCCGGGAAGGCAGCGAAGCTACAGCACAAAGTCCTGGAGAAGGTCCCGCTCCCCTGCCTTTCCTAGCCCACCCATTGACACAAACCTGCCAACAAGCCCATTAGTGTCCTGCCAGCCTCTGAACCCAGGAATCCGGCCAGAGCAACTCGATTTGGGATTGCTGATTGCGTGAGCTGAAGGGGAAGTAGCAATTGCTTTTGCCCTTCCCCAGCAGCACTGGCCATCACCTATGGCTGCTTTCCAACCCCTCAGCACCAGCACCAGCTGCCCCCAAGCGCACTTCTGCCTTTTGATCCCCACGGACCATCCTGGCACCAAACACAGCTGCCAAGGGTCATGGCTGCACCCAGACTGAAGGGTTCGCTCCCCCAAGCACCACAAAGCCCTTGTGCCTGGCTCAAATGCGGTCTCTTCCTACAAAATACCATGTTTAAGGATCAGGCCCAGAGACACAGCTGTGTTGGGAGGCAGAGCTCCTGCTGCTACCGAACGCCTAACATGTAATTTCATGCTTATTATTAACACTTTGTTAGTTATTCCCAGCGTGACTCTCACCTGTGCACAATGCAGTCAGGCCACTACAGAGCCTGCAGCGTGTCGCAAGCAGAAGCCCGTATTCATCTGGAACTAAATTTGCCACTACAAACCCTTTTTCTAAGCAAGTTTATCACCTAAGTACCTTCAGTTCCTGCTTTGGATACACAGAACAACCCTACAACAGCTACTGGGGGGTCACACCTAGCTGATCAGGAGAGCTTGTGATTTGCAACTAAGACACACATAAAGCACCAGATTTTAAAGGAAAAAAGAAGCAGCCAGGTGCTTTCAGGACAGCTTCAGCAGACCTCACGCAGCCCGGCCCTGGCTGTTGGTGCCCGGGGAGGGTGGCACAGAGGGGTCCGAAGCCCAGCTTCCCTGCTGCAGCCTTTGCAGTACAGGCACCAACACATTTAGTCATCACAAATAGGTGTGATTTTGCTTGCTGAGGGAAGGTAAGGCTAAAGGGGGTGAAATTCATGGTACTTACTTAAATCCCAGTTTCTTAAAGGAGAAACAGGCTCTCCCCTGAAGTCAGCACATGCCCCACAACCAGCCAAGGCTCGCCCAGCAATCCTACAGGGCGAGAGTAATTCACAGCTCCGTGAGTAACAGCAGCCCAGACATCTAAGGTGACCTGGCACAGACATCATCCTCTGCACTCCCCTGATGCCAGACAGGATTAGCGCTGGCTTTGCAGGGACCCCACCTCCTCGGTGGCTGTGCCAGGTGCAAACATCAACCCTTAAGGGAATGAGCTCCCATCAGGTAAGTTCTTGTTAAGTATTTCTGATCGAATCAAAGCAAGTCTGTGAGAGTGAATTTAGTAAGGGATCACGTCAGAGACCCAAGCCACTTGCTTTCTTACTCTTTTTTAATTAAAATTTGCAGGAGAAAGGGCCTAGACATTATTCAAACTGGTTTTTCAAAAAGAAAAACAAAACTGCTCCAACAACTACTCAGCAGCACCCTGCTTGCCTGTGACCATCCAGTATATCCTGACATTTGTTACCAGTTTGGCTTTTCCCACCTCCTCCCAAAGCCCCACCACATTCTTACCTTGCAAAGTGCTTTGGCCTGTACAAAAGGAGAGCTGCTGGGTGCTGCCACTGCCACCGCACATCTGCAAAACCATCCGAGGCTTCAGCGATCAGCCGCATTCGGGAGGAAGGTCACAGTCACAGCACACGTATAGCCCCGACACATAGGCACCAAGACCTCAGCCAGATGTACCCAGAGCTTAAGGACTGGGCTTAGGAACCAGCTTTCCTGAAGCTGCTCCATGAGTTTCCAATCTTTCATGCCATCTCTATGTGACAAACTGATGCACAGAGCTAGATGTATCCCATCCAGCATGAAAATGTTGTCCCCTGCGTGAGATTTTGCAGTCTGTGATTCCTGAATCGCACACAGAGGTTTGTCTGTCTGTGCTTAAAACCAGCAGGATGGTACAAATGCGGGGTTTCCCCCAGCTCAGGACCCAGGCAAGCATCTTTTGTCCCAGTAAAGCCCATGCACTCGAAAGAGGTACATACTAGCTCTGTACTAAAACAAAGAGAACTTACAAAGATTACAGCGAACCGCATTTGCCACAAAGCGAAGTGCTCAGCAGCGCTGTACAAACTATCCTGCAACAGGGACACAAGGCCCTTTAGGCACTTGTATTAGGGCAGGAAAGCATGTCCCAGCTCCAGAGCTGCCTGCCAGACAAGGGGAATATGCTTCCATTTGAGAGGGAAGACTGATCCTGCAGAGGACAGATGCCTGTGAAGAGGGAACTAATGATGCTGTCGGAGAAACTATAGCACAGAAACTGCCAGGGAGCTGCAAACCCAACAGGGCAGCGAGGGCGAGACACGGCAGCCTCTGACCCGTCACACCACAGAGGATGAGCAGGGAGGCCAGGGAGAGTTTCGGAGCAGTCTGGCTGGAACCCAGCTGGCTCTACAGACAGTCCTGCGCCATAAAACACCAACCACATCTTTGTTGTCAGCTGTGAGCCTCATCTAGCCTGTTCTCCCTACACGAAGAGACGAGCGACGGTTTTACAGCTCAGGCAATACTTAACTACAGCGGTGCCCAAGTAGGTAACTTTAATAGGTTAGTTACTCTTTCTCTCCCAAACGTCAGCCCTTCCTTCTATTTTGCTGTGCTGTAGGACACAGACAATCTACTAAGATAACAATGAAAAGAAGAAACTCTTTCTCCCAGCCTGGTTTCTCCCACAAGGTACAACAGTACTGCTCCTGTCTCACTGCCAGCTTTCACCCCCAAGAGTGCTCTTAGACCATTCTTCTTTTGACAACAAACCTGCACAGTTATTTGTGCTTCTCTTTGTACTTTTAACATTACTATTCAAATATAGGGCCAAGACACCTGGGTGAAGGGATTTTTCTTTGGGGAACAACAGACGCTATTTTCATGAGTGCTGGCAGTCACAGTTAACATCTCTGCCCCAGCCCTGCCCAGAGCTGCTCCTGCTCTCCCAAGGTGATGGATGCCATGGGAAAGGCAGCACAGAACAACCCAACACTGTGAACTACACGCCCTGGGGGAGCAACTGCATAAATTTCACAGCTTCCTGGGCAAATTGATCCAGGGATCCCGTGAGGCTGATGCTCAGAAGGGTGCAGGCATGTGGCCAAACTGTCTTTGGAGACACGTGAACCATCACAGCCCACCAGAGGCCCAGCTTGAGCTAGAGAGACCACTGCTGTGCTGGGGACAAGATCAGCTTAAAACAAGGGGAGGCAGAAATGCTCACCGTCTGTGCTCAGGCCAGGACAAGCACCCTGTTCTCCCCAGGCAGCTCCACAAGGAGAGCAAAGTGACATGACAAAGCTCTGAGCCGGGAAACAGTACCAAAAAGACAAGGTCAGACCTGACCTGGAATGGGCTAAAAAGAAGGAATAAAAGAAAAATATGCACCAGCAAAGGAGAGAGCAAAGAGGTGGCCAGCAGGAGGAGAAAGGAAAAGGTGACTAAGATCTGGGAGGAGAGGTCCAAGCTTCTTCCTCCTCTAACCTGCACGTTGCCTACCACGCTCTGCTCCCAGCACCCATGCAAAGCTGCTCAGGAGGTTGTCCTGGTCCTGTCCCCTCCAGGTCAGACTGTGGCTGGCTGACAAGAGTGAGGCTGGGAGGGGAAGAATGGAGTTCAACTTCAAAGCAGACAGACCAAAGTCCAAAGACCAGCAGGATGGTACAAACCATAGCTTCATCCAGAGTCTACAACAGGTCAGACCTTTGTTTGCAAACAAAGTTGGGGGACTGCCCTTACTTGGGGTGTTTGCAGCACAGGTAACTGGATTTGACCTGGATCAAATCTAGGAGAAAACCAGCCAACGCACCCACTGAAAAACAGCAACGCACACTGTCACAGCACTGCTTTGGAGTTGAATAAACCATTAAATGCTCTTGCAAAACCAATCCTTTTCAAACCCCTCCTTATCAGAATTACATGGCTACAAAATGCCTATGAAGCTAAACTATATTCATATTCAATCACTCCAAATAAATTCAGAGAAGAAAAGCAGCATGGACAACTTACAAAACAGAATAGATGCTCCTAATCAATTCTGCTTCCTCTTCCTAATCCTCCTGCGTGTAACACACCGCTCACTCCAGCACTGGACTGCCAGTGTGTAATCTACATTACACCCCTTCAGCAGGAGCTCCAGAACTGCTCAGACTTGTACATATTTTTAGACTAACTCAAAGATCTCGCAAGAAAGAAGTCTGTTCAAAAAAACTATCCCATGACACTAGAATCTGGAAGAGGAAATGCAAAATGCCAATAATAAATACTTAAACACAAATATTTACTTCAATTAAAAAAGAAAGGGCACACTGGGAAGCCCAGTTTGTGCAGTGCAGGAACTGGGAACGGCATCAGCACAGTCCCTGTGCTGGAGCAACTCAGTCATTGCCAAGGACAGTGATGGCTTGCTGGATCGTGCCTGCATGTGGCAGTAAGTGTTCCTGGACGGAGAACTGGAGCACTCTGCGCATCTGTGTCAGTGTCTCTGATCCACATGCCTTTTGGTGTGCCGAGGGACCCTGGAGAAATGCCGCAAACCCCTTGGACTCCATCACACATGGGAGTGCAGAGGAAGACTTGGGGATCTTGGAGAATTACCCCGGAGAACTCCTGTTGCAGAAGGGAAGCACAGATGTGGGACAGGGGCTTTAGAACCAAGGGATAAGCTCATGCTCAGTCCATTACAACCCACCAAGCACCTCTTGGCCTTAGCTGACAGGCATAACTCCTGGGGTCAGGTAAAGAGCAGAATATTGGTCAAGGGGGAAACCCACTTAATTGGCAGCTTCTCACTATGGGCACAGACCACCTGTAGGGAGCCGGGAGCTCACCACCTCCTTTTGCTATTCTGCTGAGGAGGAGTAAGGCAAAGGGGAGGCTTTTGCACCATGGAAGACATGGAAAGCAATAGGGAGGAGGTCATGCTCCAACAGAAACACTCCCTCCAATTAAAAGGGAGCCAGAGCTTTCCACCCCAGGAGTCAAGGAGGGATTGTTTCTTCTAGCAGGGCAGAGGGGGGAAAAAGGAACAGAACAGAACGGAAAAATACCAGAATTATTAGACCTTCTTGGGCTCCTCTCAGTCAGCTTGCTTAGTGAATGCATAAAACAGGGCACAGCTGCTTGACAGAAGCCCTTGTTCCCTTCAGCAGTCCAAACCTCTCCACTCCCCATGTGACAGAGGCCACATCAGCACCAAGACCTGGTCACCAAACAGTTATCCAAGAGTTACAGCCACACCTCTGCTCAAGGAAGAGATGAAGATGTGGGACCCGTTCAGAGGGGCTAGGCAGAACAGATGACACCTGCCGTGGCCACCATCTGCTGATCCTTACTGCTCTCACAGTGAGGTCCTTCCCAGCCATGGCATTCACACCGGTAGCTCCCAGGCCCAAGGATGCATACACCCTGGTTCATGCATGGGTTGGGTTTGCACAGGTTCACGGGGCTTTTTGCTTCTGCAACAAACACAAGCAGGACAGCAGGCTCAGGCACCCCTACAGAGCATTAATAGCTAGGACCAATGTCCATCAGGAATGCTACACAAATAACAGCAACTATATACCCCAGGCATCAAAAACATCACCTAGGGCTAATGGGATTGGAAAACCACATCAACATGGCAGAGGGTGCAAGCTCACAAACCCGTCTTGCTGTAGGGGACAAACTCCTCTGCATTTAACCTAAAGAAGAGGATGAAGAACGGCTTTGCTACATGTTCTAATCTGGAGGAGAATATTCTTAATAAAGCTTAAAAGAGTGACATCATGTTAGGCTGCATATCAAAGAAAAGCAAAATTTAGCATCTTCAGAGCTGTGTACTGAACACATAAGCACCTCTGAGCCCCTTAAGACACATGCCTGCTCCAAGCAGTTTACAACCCCAAACACCCCTGGAGTTCAAACCCCACTTTGCCCTGGAGAGGATCTGAGTTTCCACCAAAGAGGAGCAAGGATAAGAAGTCAGGTGGAAAGCAGGGATGGCATGAATAGAAAACAACACAGGAAAAATTTCTGGGTTTCTTTTCTAGGAGGTTTGAGAGAAAAGCCTGCAAACCATGGCCCAAGTCATTATTAACCTTGTTCTCATGAAGTACGTTACAGCTTTCCCAACCTTCTTAACAGGGCTCAGCTGTCAGCAGGGCTGGCAAGTGTTTCATGCTGCCTTGCCGCACATACATTAGGTTAAGTAGCAGCATCCCAGAGAGATTTGCTTCCAGTCTGCTGGCTACATCACCACAGTGTTGGTAAGGAAGTGAAATTCCTTTGCTGAACAGCTACATGGTGAAAGGCTGGAACTGCTAGCCTTGCCCTTTGCGGTACAAAAAATCATAGGGAGTAGGAAAAGGGGGAGAAGGAAAGAATATTAATTCTATCCCTATACATCAGGGTGGTTAGTACATCTTAGCACATGCTGTGTTCATTCTCCCTGTACAGATAATGGTATGTGCACATCAATTCTCAATCTACGCCTAAGACTGGCAAAATTAACATTGAAATTCAGGGGTTTTGAAGTCAAATCCTAGATCTGAGACATCTCAGTCTTTAGTTCCTGTTGATTTTATATGGAGCCAAGTTGGGTTCAACAACATTTTTGTCATCACGGGACATCTCAGATGGGGTCCTGCCTGACAGCGTATCCTCAGGGATGCACACTTTTGCTTTCTTTGTAGGTTGGTAGAGCTGCTGGCAATGAAAGCCAGATCTCTTGGACACACCACTCCTCTTCCAGGTGCTGGTGGCTACCCAGAGAGCTTTTCCATGGTGCTCTGCTTCACACCTTGCATCCACCACTTCCCCCCATGGCTGCTCCACAGAGTAACCTTGCAGTCCCCGTTTGGCAGAATCATGCTGTTCTGCCCAGACACCATTTCTCTGAACTCAAGCCTACCATTAACACAGTATCATCTTAAATAAGCTTCTTGCACTTCAGGGATTATACCCTTTGACGATCCCAAGAGCCTGTATTTCCATTAATCAGATTCATATATATTTAATGCTTGGGATCTTTTCTCTTAGATCTGGATCATTGTTTTTTTTCCTGGTCTCTTTCCAGCTGAGCCTCAGAATAAATACAATATTCCAGGTGTCCAGAGGCAGGGTCTGTTTCTCAAATACTTTTATCACGAGTCACAATTTTTTTAAAGTTCTTTCACAGACAATGGTTCTGTTATGAGTTTTGTACTTGGGAGCAGAAGACTGAATGAAGGGCTTATCTTTACATCGCCCTTGCTCCCAGCCTATCTAGTGCAAACAGCGATTACCTGCGCATGAAATGAAAGCAGCAATTCAGTCTCAGGAAATGATATGTTATTACCCTGACTCATTGAACCTTGCCATCTCTTCCCCTTCATCCTTGGCACTGTAGTTAATTTCATGGTACAGTAGCTTGTTTTTATAACAACACAGCTGAAAATACCACTGGAAAAGGAGCACACTGAAAAGCTCCAGGTAGAAACTGTCACCTCAAAGAGAGAGTGCTGTAGTTCTTCCTAACCCTGACGGAGCCACGGGCTTGCCCAGAGGTTAAAAGGACCTTTGATTGTGCTGAAGCTCAACATGCTTCTTCATTTGATCTTACAAACAGGTTAAAACATTAACAAAAGTGAATAGCTAGATGTTAAACTTGGACTATTTTGAACGAGAAACAAAGCATGGCATTTTAACTAGAAGCACTTTCGCCACCACTAACGCCTGCAACCCAGGACTGCAATCCTTTCTGAAAAGCTGTCCATCAGACACTGTCACTCACACTCAGCATGCAACTGTTTCAAACTTGGCATCAGAATCAATTTTTTCCCAGCTGGGGACTGGCCCTCAGGACTTGAAGTCTTGAAGAAAGTGCACCTTTTTTTTGCACAGACAGGAGCTTTTACGTGGATATCTGAAAATTCTTCCCTCTCATTTTGGAGATAAGGATTTGGTCCTGCAAATAAAACTAATCACAGGTTGTCTGAAGGCCTCAGTTTAACAGCCTGCAGGCTTCAAAATGGGCAGAGTCTGATTTTAGGATTAAATCCTGTGCAACACAAATAAAACATTGAGAACCTACACAATAACTTCAGTAGCAGGACACTAAAGAGGAACAGCAGTGATGAGGTTTCAGACCCACCACTTTGCAAACACCTGGGCACACACCTGTTTTAAAAAGACAGCAGAGAACTCACCCAGGGACCACCACTGTTGGCTGCAGCAATGTGCCCCTTTAAGCCTCCCCAGCATCGGGAGTTACATACAGTAACACACAGCAAATTCTACAGGTTTAAAGCAACATCAGTACAACAGCAAACTTCTTTTTCTTTTGGGGAAAGCCAAACCTAGACCTGGCAGGGCTGGAAAGAGCCAGTCACCCTAAGCCCAGTCTCACCCACTGGACTGAATCTTAGGAGAGCTGGTTCCTATTCCTATAGGATTGATTTGGACGGCCAACATATCTCTGCCATAGCTTCCCCATCTGTAAATGCAAAAGATAGTATTGAGCTCACTCAGTAAAGCCATCATAAAACCTATGCTAATAGCTAGTGGCAGCAGCATAAAGAGCGAGGGTGGGATGCTCTCTCACCTTCACATATTCTTTCGATGATAAGGTCTTGGTAATACTGCAGGTCTTCATAGGAGGAGATGTGGACCAGGTAGTCGGGAGATCCAGCAACCCTCAGCAGCGTGTCCCTCTGCGCATCCCCAATGACAGCCACAAACACCAAGATGCCGTTGTGCCTCAGCTGCTGAGCTGGGGCAGCTGCATCCTCCATGCCGCCTCCATTTGTGAGCACTACCACCACCTTGTTGACAGCAGGTCTTGCTCCCTTCTGCACTGTCATCACGTCACCGTAGACATGTAGCAAGGCGCTGCCAGCAGAGGCCAAGCCCCCAAGGAAAGGCACCTGGTCAATGGCTTGGAGGACAGCTGAATTGCTTGTGTGGGTGTCCAAAGCAAATGCAGTGTGAGCTTCACTGCCATAGATCACAAGGGCAACTTGGGTGACATCCCGGTTGATGCTGAAGTGCAAACAGCTGCTCCTGACAAAGCTCCTCAGCCGCAGAAAGTTCTCCAGGCCAACTCCAGCCGAGGCATCCACTGCAAATGCCCAATCAAGAGACTGCACCCGGCAGCCTGGATAAAAGAGTGCAAAAAAAATTTTTCAGAATATATACATACTCCTTTCTGACTGAAATAAGCAGGGGAGGGAAATGGCGGGCAAAATTCATCAGTGCTGATCACTGATAGTGAAGGGTGATCTACCACCCTTTCACACCAACAGAAAGAGACCCATCATAAAAGCAGTGATGGCAGGTTAGCTCCTGGATCTGTGACTGACACAAACAAAACAAGGACGTTCACCCTTCTGTCCTTCCCTCCTTCCCAGTGGAGTTCAGAAGACTCCCCACGGTTTGACAAACTCGTCCCACAATGCCCATATCACAGTCTTACCTTCAGGATTGTCCACACTGCAGATTCTCCTCTGCAGCTCTGGGATCCTGTTGAACAGGTCCTGGGGGTCTGAGTAGAGAATTGCCTGCTTTGGATTGCCAGTCACCTTGGTCAGCTCTGCTCTCATGAGGCTGCTGCCCACACCAATCAAGAAGAGATCTTGGTCCCTCACGTTCTTAGCAGCTTCTGCCACTGGATCCTGGGACTTGGAGTCAGTAAGCAAGACAACCACATGCAGCAGATCATCCTGTATGTCTGCAGAGACCGGGGTGCTCCTAAACCCGTGCTGTGCAATATGCTGCAGGGCTTTGCCTGTCAGGGTTCCTCCCCCACTGAAATTCAAAGCATCAATGCTCTTTATGAGACTGAACGCATCCTTGTGTTGGCCCACTTCAATGGGTATCCTGACATCATTATCGTACTGGGCCACCCCCACATTCATTGGTGAGTCCTGGCCCATCACTGCTTGGAGGAACCTCTTGAGGAACGCCTTGTAGCGCAGGAACCCTTCCAGCGTGACCCCTGCCGAGCTGTCCATCAGGAAAAGGAGAGCCACACCACACTGGAGGCTCAGCTTTGGTGCTGAAAAGGGAGACAGCAATTCATCATTCACAGGGCAACAAGACAAGTGTGCCAGGCACCCCAGCTGGGGCCTGCTGGAAGCCCTGTGGTGTGGAGAAGGGACATTGTGCCCAGTAACCTAAATGGTTTGCCAGACATGTCATGAGCTGGAGGACAATCGTGCCGGGTTTATTTTGGCTGGATGCCACATAAGCCTTCAGAGACAGGAGGTATCTAGGGGAGTCTGGGGGGATCCCTGAACTTTTGGATGGCAAACTTCAAATTAGAAATTACAACTCCACTCTCTTAGTACTCCAGGGAAAACACTTAAGAGTTTCAGTGCATCATGTATTGGAGAAAGGAGAGAGTCCAAGCACCAGACCCTCACCTGTAACACCCTGAGACACTTTCAAGTGCGAGTCTTGATTCAGGGGGAAGAAAGTACAAGGCATTTTTTTAAGATCAGGACCTTCCTGGGTTTCTTACATCGCACCCCCAAAATCAGGAGTCCCTCTTGTGCCCATGTGTACTGGGAGGGGACCAACAGGCACACCTATGTGCCTCCCCCAGTTTCGCTATTCTCCTGCTCACCTGGCACCTGCATTTAGAAACCACACCACACAAGGTATGACACTGTCTGTAATCAGTGCTGCCCGCACCCATGAGGTTTCTAAGCAGCAAGACCCAGCCACTGGGCCTGACAGAGCCATAACCAGCATGAGCAAGCTCAGCCTGTCTCCTGGAGAAAAGCCCGGCAGCTGCAGCCCGACCCCATCGTCCCCGTGGCTGTGCAAGGGGCGCTGCAAAGGCAGGACACAGCCCAGAAGGAAAAGCACAGGTTCCCACCTACCGCAGTGGATGCCTCCTCTGTAGCCCACCGGGCAGAGGCAGTGGTATCTGTCCAGTCCCTCTGGGACACACGTGCCCCCGTTCTGGCATGGCTGGGAGTCACAAGGGTCTAAAGGGGACCAGGGAAGGGAAAGACAGGGAGTCAGCAGGCAGCCTGCCCCTTCCCATCCCATGCAGTGTGAGCATCGCCATTGGGAAAGGGGTCACACCTCCGCCCCTCTTGCTACAGAGCCTGAACTAAGGCCGGGCCACGTGCGCCCTCACCTCCACGGCAGTTTCACTGGATGGCTCTCCAACAGGCAGCGGTGAAGGCAGCAAACCAGACTGACCTCCTTCCTCTGCTTTGGAGTAACACCAGCGCAGTTGCATTCGGGTACATACAGGTTGCTAAAGGCCACGCAGCCCTGCCAGATTCACCCTGACACCAAAGGGATCAGAGTCCAGCCCGCTGCTTGGACAACACTGTACTCACAAAGCCACTGTCACCTGAACCAGCAAAAAGGTGGGCTTAAGGGCAGATCAGAAGGACCATAGCTGTTTCCAGAGTCACAAAACCAGGCTGGCAATCAGCAAGCGTCAGGCTCCCTGCTAAAACTGATGATGTTCATGGTACCAAGTGAATGGGAGTGGAGGCATCTTACTGCCCACTGGCACTGGGAAGCAGTGCAAGCCTCTGCCCCTGGGTCAAGAGCAGATGAGGATTAACTGGCTCCTCAAGTGGAAGGAGAAATGATGGGGAGATATTTTAATCCAAAAGAACTCCGATCACAGATATCCGTGAGACAAAAAAAAAATAGACATATCATCAACTTCTTGCTAAGGATCACAATCTCTCACACAGAACAAAATTTCTAGAAGTTACCCCCCATCTTTTTATTCTTTAATTATTACCTTTCCTGCTTTGTAAATATAATTTTTAAAAGGCTAAGTCCTACCTGGACATACCGTTCGGAAGCATCTGGATGGGTGTTTTATTCAGACTCTCTTCCACCTGAAACAGGAAGAATAAAACCTATTATGAATCCAAAGATTAACAAGGTATCTTCGAGGCTGATTTTACTGTGTTTTCAATGGAACAAATTTCCTTTGAAAATGCAATTTTTCAAAACAAGTTTCAAAAGAAAATGCCCATTCTGAATGGGATGGCAGAAGAAAAAACATAATTTCATCAAATCTACTCTTTTGGTTTTGAATTCTACTTTAATATTTTACATTTAAAGATTCTAGATGTATTTTTAAGGCTCCAAATCATTAATTTTTTTAGTTGCTACAGAAGAGATGTTAAAATTTTTGCTCTAAATTGGAATAAAAAGGAAATTTTACAGAAGAGAGAATTTCTTATTCAATATTAACTCTGCATCTAACTTACCCAATTAACTACTGGACAAGCAAGGTTTAGACTATGAAGAAATCCTCAGCCCTCAGCTGTGCCTCACAGTGGAATTTTTCAACTTCCTCCATCATTTCCCTGCCCTAAGGTGACAAAAAAAAAACCCCAACCAAACCCTAGAGCAGAAGCGTATATTTGCCACAGGTCAAAAGGCAGTTAACGTTGCTTCCTGCCAGTGAGAGGATTTTTTCTTTTTTTCATCCCTGTTAATGAGGTTTCTATTGCTTTAATACCTACAATTTTACTATGCCACTGATTTTCCAGTGCTCTGAATTGGGGCTGCTCAAACTTGCAGCAGCTGTGGCCAAAACCATCACTTCTGGGATGCTGCAAGCAAGCCACAAGCTGCTCTGCTTTCCCACGTTGGCTCCAAGGTGCAAGTATCTGGAAATGCTGACAGACATTAGGATATGGCTGAAATTCTCCATACAATCATCCCCCAGTATATCTATGCAGCAGGCCATCGATGCACAGCTCAGATCTGGGGTGCTTTTCAAACATTACTCTGCCTAGTATCAAAACAAACACAGGAAGCATCCCTTCAAAGGAAAAACAATTCCCCCAACCGATTTCTGTACACCACCACTTTCACTCAGCTATTTTTATCAGCAAAGAGCACAAAGCCACCTTTCCCTTCACAGCTCATTTTTAAGGCATTTCTCCCGCTGTACTGACAGCGGTGACAATATTACTTGAAAGATCTGACATGCTTTATTGGATTTCAGCTCCAGCCTCCTCTCCCAGAGCAAGACGACATTTCCCTCACACAACTCACCACACTGTGACCTGGAGGGGGGGGGGGGGGGGGGGCAATTTTCTGCCAGTGACTGGAGCCTCTCCATAGGAAAGTCCTTCCCAAGCCCCCCAGGGAAGCCAAGCAAAGCAAAAGGGGTTTCTCTGAAAGGAAGAAAGCCGGAGTAGACAAAAACAGAACTAGCACCAACACAGGGAGCCAGACCTAGAAACCCTCTGCAGCAGAGTTGGTACAGAGGTGTATAAACTCCAAAGCACCTTGGTTCAGCAAGTAGGAAACTAAGCCCAGTTCCATTTTTATTATATATGGTGCTCCTGGGCTAATCATCTTCTGCTTCTTTGTTTCAGCTCCTCCTCTTACCCTCTGCTCCTCACATCAGCCAATGGTCAGAGCAGGGAAGCCTCTTCCTAGGTCTAGAGACCATGTTTGCATTAATCTTCTAATGGATCTTTATCCCAACAAATAGTCAAGGTCACATAAAAGCCTCATTACTGTATATCTCCCTTCTCTCAGCCCTGCTCACTTTTAGAGACGTGGGTGCCCATCTCACCTGTAGAAAGGGCACAGCAAAGCCTGCACTGCATCTGGCTGCTTTGAGCCTTTCCAACACACGTAGTTTCCAGCCAGCTCTTTCACGGTCTCTAGGGTCCTGCGTTCACAAGGGTGGGATTTAACCTTGCAGCCTGTCACAAAGAACAAATGCAAACTAGGATCAGCTGCCTGAAAATACAAAGTCTGTGTGGGAGCGGAGCGCCATTCTGAAACGGGTTAGTCTTGCTTACCTACCTCCCAAGGGCAGAGCAGGCAATGCTTCAAGAGCCTCCATGAGACCCCGAAGAGAAATTTTCTGTCAGCAAGCTCACCAGCCTACCCCGCTGTCTGGGGTACTCACTATTCAGCCTCCTTTGCTTTGCTATAAACCTCACACTGCTGAGTTCAGGGTTCAATGACTATTTTTCAGTCCCTCTGGTGCCTTCATCATTCATGCATTTGATTTTCTTCTACCTCTGGACAACTATAGTTCTGTTTCTTCTATCTCTTGCAAGCCCTTGGTGGCCTCTTCTTAATACACAGCCAAGTTCATTAGAAGATTTAACACAACAGTGTTTACCCCTCTACCCCCATGATGTTGCAAGGGCCAATATTCCCATTTTCAGAGGTGAACTGAGACACTGAAAAATTTAGGATCCCGCAGCTCGCAGGTATGGCAGAGGTGGCAAGCATGCCATCCCTCCAGTCTGGGCACCAGGAACGGGTTACCTTGAAGTGCTACACCTGCCGATTCCCCTGTACGCTTTCTGACACTGCCTCGTCTTTCTCACTCAGTGACACGGTCCAAGCTCAAAGCGTGGGCACGGAAGCGGAGCCAGGACAGGGGTTACCTGGAGCAGTGGCACTGCAGACAGAGCCAGTGAGGGTGCTGTACAGGCCGTTGGCAGCATCATTGGCATCTCCAGCAAAGAGCACGTGCTGCTCCATGGGCTCGCTAGCCAGCACATGCAGCTCCTCCCACCTGCCGAGCAAGGGTTGAGGGCGTTCAACCGCTTAGTCATCCCCAAAGAATTGAGTATCAAAACAAACGCTGTGCAGCAAATAGAGAGCTGATGCAAAACCATAACACCCTTCAAACAGTTTTCAAGATCGTGGTGTGTTCACTCTGAGGCAGCAGCACAGCTCCCCAGTGGAAGAGCTTCCTTCAGCTCTGGCCCTTCTACACCAACCACCAAATTAGTGTTTCCTCCATGCCTGCATTAGCCCACAAATTCCCCTTGCCTCTTTCCAAAACTCATATCTAGCACAAAATCATCCCTCACTCAGTAGGACTTGCTATTTGGGTAGCTGGGCTTCTATTTCCCACTACGTAGAAAGTTTCCTACCTTGGAAGTTTTATTCCCACTGCAAAAACCGTGATGTGTCTCTCCTTCACCTGCTTTGCAGGCATCACAGTACTGCCCTGGGACTTTCCATCCGAAATGATGATCAGGACTTTGGGGACACTGGAGTTTCTGCCACCAGGGAATCCCTTGTGGAGAATGTACTTCAGAGCCCGACCTGTCTCTGTGCTCCCACCTCTAGAAAGAAGGGATATAAAATCAGAAAAGCCGAAATGAAAGCTCTTCTCCTGCTACTGAATTTACCATTTGATTTTCAAATTTCCACCCTCTGGTAATGGGGAACTTAGCATATTTCTGCCTGTTGTCACACCATACATCTACAGAGATACCTAATCCTGTCATTCTCCTCACCTTCCTATCCACAGATCCCATCTGCTCCCTCCTGCCTCCCTCCTCTCCAACCCAGAATAGTCTCCGGAAGACTCCTGGTGCACGTTGGAGCAGAGTATTTGAGTTTTATTTCCAGCTCAACTGCTTCTGTTTTTCCACCTGGAAACTGCAGTCACTTCTTTACGAGTTGTGTGGAAAAGCTGTTTTACAACAACCTCTTGTACTCCAGACAGAAACACAGTACAAATGGGCAAAACGAACAATGACCAGCATTTCAAAGTGATTTCCTTTCTCTGGACACACAAACACACTATAAATTCTTGTCGTGTACCATCCCTCTCCCTCCACGGGTCCTTCTGCTGTTCTTAGGCCAAGAGCTCAGGCACGGAGCTACGCGTCCCAGCTTGTCACTGACAGGCTGCAGTCCCACAGTGTGCAGGGGGTCCTTGCCTTTTTCCTCTCTGGTTGACCTTCAGGTTAATTTGCTTTTCTACAAAAAGTCATTTGTCTGTCCTGTAGTAAAGCTCCTTGAAAGACAAATGGTGAAAGCTTCCTAGTGTACCCCTGCAAACTCAGAAGGACTGAACGCAAAGCATGCTTTCTTCACGGCTTCACCAGCACCTTTTACATGAGGAAAGTAAACATTAAGAAAAGCCACCTGATGCTTCAGTTGTCTAAAACCATGCTGAACACAGTTAAAAGCAACACACTCATCTGCTAGGCTGTTTGCCAGCAGCACCAGTATGACAGAGAAGGTGCATCAGCCACTGACATTCACGTAAGCTGTACCTGTCACTTCTCCTTTTGGAGATGGGATCACCTGAAAGAAGCACAAGGCCATTTAAAACGTGGCACAGGTTATTCACTTCAGCTTGTTTGTGGCTCAGATGCCCAAAGCTGCCTTATTCCTCATAGGGCCTGCACTGCAGTTGTGTCCTGAAGCACTGGCAGAGCCTGGGAGCCCTCGGGGCTGGGGTCTAGGCTATCACGGAGCTTGCCTGGGGGTCTCTTCCATCAACAACTTCTTCCAGTACATGTAACTCAAAAAGCGGGATGAAGATAGTCCTGCCATCCTTTGGTTACAAATGAACAGGATATTGAGAGATGAAGGGACAGACTTGCAGACGCGTCAGGTGATCCTGTCTGAAAATCTGCTCTGCAGAGCTGACTGATGGGGTGGTCCTGAAGAGACATGGGCCTGGGGAGCAGGATGGAGGGATGTGCAAGTCACCTCTGAAGGAATGAAAACTAAGCATCATCTTGGACCAAAGATGACAGAGGCAGGTTTGACCACTGATCCCAGGTCCTTGCCCACAAAATATCTATTCCCTTCCCTGGCCCCACAAAAGCAGTTTCTGGTGGTGCAAGGAACCAGCTGCCTCCATATTTTGACTGCCCTCAAATTCTGCCCTGGAGAAGGAAATGTTTCAGAGGTAGAAAGCAGTTAGTTCAATACTCAGCAATCCTCTCAGCAGCAAAGTACTAAACCCACACCAGGACTCAGGTGCCAAAGGGGGCACATTCCAGTGGTGACACGTGACATAAATCAGCAGGTAAATGGTTTGTTGCTAAGTGTTATGGAGCAGCAAACATCAAGCCCTGCAGCCGTGCAGTAACTCCCAAGGAAAGCAACCTTGAATGCAGTATTAGTAGAAAAAAAAAAAGTTAAGCTTGCCAGGGAACAGCTTTAGACAAAGATGCTTTAAAAATCCTGAGACTCATTTCTTGTGAGATTAATAAAGAATAAGAATTGCTGGAAGCCTCCTTAACCTAAGAGCCTGATTGCCCTGCTGAGCCCATCTACACCAGAGTGTCTGTCTGAGAGGTATGCTGCACACCAGCAAAAAGCCCCTGGGAGGGAACAGAGAGGTCCCTCTGGCAGCAGCGTGCACCCAAGAGAAGAGATGCTCACTGCAGGCAGGGAGGGTTATGGCCAGTGTCTGCACAGCACTAGGGTCTCTTTGGCGATGGCATATGGGATGTGAACTGGGAAGGAGCCCCTCATCACAAAGGGTGCTGAAAAAAAAGCAGAAAGGAATAAAAAGGGGAGTGCTATACATACACAGAGGTCTAGGAGGGAAAGGACAAGGTGTGCAGCCCACAGAAACAACCACATTCACTCTAGTTGTTACTTCTTGCTGGTGAGCTCCGTGGGGCAGGGACTGTCCTCTGTTTTCAAGACATAACTTTAAGTGACTATTAGAGATGCCTACTCAAGGCTAGGCTCCACGTTCTAGGAATCATGAAATGTCATCAAAATTATAGATAAAATTATGATCTCTGTCGGGCTGAGACAGGAGTGATTACATTCTGAGCCAAACACTGAAGTTTTATGTAAGTAAAAGCCATGGGTAACCTCACGGAGACCTTGGAGAGGAGGTCTGTTGGACTGTGCAGCTGGATCCCAAGGTGGCTGGGTGAAATCAGCCCCAGCTGCCCCAACTCCACACCCACCCCCGCACTCGGAGACTCAGGCTACCCAGGCACCTCAGCCCCTGCTGCCAGCCGCCCGATGCAACCCATTTGAGCTTCACATCAACCACCTACGTTCCCCACCCAGTTGTCACCAGGCTAAGACCCTGCTACATCACACCACACTGGGAAAATCCTTTCACCCCCTGTAAAAAAACAAGGGCAACCTACGCTGCAAGTTCTTCAGTTACTGTCACTAGCTTTGATCCCTGCCTACAACACATTCTCTCTTTTTGGTTTTGGAGGATTAAACATTTGCTTATCTCAAAGGGGTAAATCCTGCATGGACGTGAGTCTCCCTCTTCCCTTCTCGATAGTTAGCCATCTGCACAATGTGAGAGGTCTGTAGTGTGCCGGCCCCAACTGGACATTTGATAACAGAGAGGGCCCAGCTCACTGGGAACACACTCCAGACCTGTTGATAATGAAGCCACTAGATCGGAGGAGACTTTCCCAGCTGTCTTCTAACTCCATCCAAGGAGTTGTGGTATAAGTCACTTCCCATGACTGCCTTTTACAGCTGCTTTTATTGTCATCCAGAGCAAGCAAGGGGAACCAAACGACAAATGTTAGTCCTTCCTTGGAGGCATCACATTCTCCATCAGCTGTGCTGACACAAACACACCCCATTCGCTTTCTGAATATCCATCATTTACTTTAGCACCTGACATCCAATTTGCTTGTTCTAGAAAAGCATTTGATCATGCCTAGGTTTATTATTTTCCATCTACCCTCTGACCTCCACAGAAACTTTCTAATTCGATACCTGCCGGGCCTTTTTGCTTTGAACTTCTTTCTGTCGGTACTGCCTCCTCTGCACTCCACCATTTCAAAGCACACCCGACGACTGCGTGTTCACAGCATGAACAAATCTGACTTCTCCTGACCAGATGTCAGCAGCTGTCAAACACTCCAGTGAAAAGTGCTTGTGCATCAGGGAAAATACATTGTGCACAGTCAGTCTGATGACTAAATCTTGATGAACTCGGTAAGCTGTGCCCATGTGAGGCCCGAGGATTAGAAAAAAAGGAATAAAGAGTCTCTGCACCAAACCTCATTAAATTCAGTTTCTTATCGATCTGCATTTGGAGGTTCACTGGATTTCGATGCAGTGGGTGTGTGTTTAGGGCAGTACTCCAGTAAGAGTCTTCTGAAACCGAAGGAGATCTGGACTTTACCTGCTGCCTTTTCTCAGAAACAGCACTAAGAAGGTTTCTCTCCTGTAACCAGCCATTGACTCATATGAGAGAAATCCGTAAGAAACTTAACTTCCGAGATTACTGCCAGATTTCGTTGAAATTGGCCCATGAATTCAAAAGCTACTTGGATGGGATTCACAGAGAGAGACCGGCAGTCTCCGAATAAATCACAAAAGCTTCACTTCAGTCCAGTGCTGCCTCCTTCCCAGTGCTCCCAGCTCTATGCCCAAAGCACAGGGCTGAAATCAGGAAACGCCCCGCTGGCCAAAGGCTCGTCAGAAGTACATCAAGAAGCCTCTCAACCGGGACGTCAAACACCTGGGTTTTTTGGAAGCCAACTGGAATCCATACGTAACTATTATCGACCTTTAAATGTCAGCTTTTCATCTAAACTAGATGAAATATCCAAGCACGAGGTCATTATTTCCATTTGATCTGTCAGCATCCGTGTGTTGTCATCAAGGAATTTCAGTGCCAGACACCAAACACTGCTTTGCTTTCTCTGCTCTCACAGATATTCAAGCGACAGCCAAAGAGAAGTGTATCTTGTTTTCCTGTAAGATTTTCCTGTAATTTTATGTGAGAGGTTTTCTTGATTTGATTAACTGACCGGAAGCAATACAATAAACCCCAGCCAATCGATCTTGCTTGAAAAAGCTGAAAGTGATCACATTTGCTTGCAATATGTGCATCATGTGGAGAGCAGCAGACACCCGTGAGAAATGTCAATCTAACCTTTAGCCCTAGCACACATCAGCTGAAGAAAGAGCAGACACCCGCAGGCCGTATCAGTACCTCATCTATCATCAAAACAAGTGTTATTTTGGCGTGGTTCTTAGATCCTTTGTAGATCCAAACGTATTTCTCAGAGATGAAAAGTTTGGATTTTGAGAGTTTCTAAGGACAGTGCTGCTTTGGTTTTCTGGCTCCATTTCCTGAGGTCATGGGAATACATCCAAGTCTTAACATTCAGGAAGAAAAAATGTTTCTGTCTGAAAACCTGATCCTCTTGAATTCAGCAGACACGCATGCACAGATACCTAGGGCCCAGCAATTTGTCACTAACTCAAAGGCAGAACAAAGGAAATCGTAACCACCAAAAAATGAAGATGCACCCCGTCCTGCCTTTGCTCAGCCAGGTGGAAATGCCACGCTTGCTCTTCCCTGGAAGGACATAACCCACTGCCTCGCACAAACAGCCAGAAAAACTTGCCAGGAGGGTCATGGAAAACTCTTCCTTATTTCCCACATTATAGTGGGACACTGAAAACTTTCTCCTCTATCAGCCTTCAATGACAAAGACAGACAAGGCTGCGCATTTTTAGCAGACTGTGGATTATGGATCACAGTGTTCATCCACTGCTCTCCCCAGGGGCATCATGTTGGTGTATGCATGGCAGAGGCAGAAATGTCTGGACCTCAAAAAAACTCTCAGTCCAGATATCATACATAACCCAGAAAAAGAGAAAAGCTGTAAAATAAGCTGACCTGAACATAATCCTCTTGATACTCTCTTTCACTTCTTGTTTGGTTAGATACAAATCCAGTGGGAATTCAAGGTGGGGAACTGAGCTGAACTGTATCACTCCCACGTGGACCTAAAAGAAAAGGTTAAAGATTATGAAAGGTGTCTATGAGACAGTTTTACTTGTTTGATCAGTTTACAGATTTGGGAAGACTAAATTATACTGAGACAAACCGTTTTCCACGTTGAGCCACTGGCACTCTAAATGAACATCCAGAAAGAGCACAGACCACGTCATTACCTACACTGACCACAAACAAGGCAAAAATAATTCATCTGCAAACAACAGGAGCCTCTGCTGCAGTTACAGGCAGCTCAAGATCTATATTTATCCATTGAGAGCAGCTAGTAGCCTCAAGGACCATAAGCTTATAAATATAAAAACCTTTTATACCAAGCGATTTACACATCGTGCCGGCGATCTTTCCATTACTACAAGCAGCTCCCTCTGGCATTGAGCACAACAGGCAACACAAATCAATTATTTTTCCACTATCTCCTCTAAAACCATTTTCCATAGTAGAAAATGCAGACTGAGTTGTTTGTATTGGGCAACACATCCAGAATATTTCACTGAAGCCTTATAAGAAGTTTTATGGAATGCGATGACTTCAAAGGTGAAAAGGCAACTGATTTCCAGTCCAGTGTGCATGAGGATTAAGAGAAAGACAAGGAGAAGAATGGTATTTTGAAAAAAACTGACCCATCCAATCTGCAAGCATTGAATGGACAAATTCTTTTGCTTAAGCCTACTTTGCAGTTGGTTCCTAGATGGAAGCCTCTACTTTCAGTCAATTCAGTTTGAGGCACAAAACGCAATGCTCGTTTACCCTGAGCCACCTAGCACCTCTCAAAGCCTCACACACGCGCTGTGACTCCTTACCATCACTGCCCAAGCTGCAGAAAGCTTCCTGTGCTGCGCCTAAGCTCAGAGCTGCAGGGGGAAAGATTTCTTAGGCGAGAAAATGCAGGGAGGGGATGGCAATTTCAGCTTCCACAGGACCCTGCAACAGGGGCAGAGCAGCAGCTTTCCATTTTAGGACCTGGAACAATGGTGGTAGTCGGTCTGGAGGAGGTTTCTGGATACAAGTCTAAACATCCCTGCTGTGGGAACCAGGAGCAAACACAAGACCTGCCTCTGTTCCTTCGCTCCCAGACCTCTCTGGAGAATCGGACATGGACTAGGGGTCTTCAAAGTCACAGCAAGCCCAGACCCACACTCTGTCCTGCCTCAGGTTCCTCTTCCTGCTACACAGAGACCTTGCATCCCTGCCACAACCTTCCCAAAGACCTGACATTTATTTGGAAATGCTCTGATAGGGAATCAAGCACAGCAACTACCCCAGCCTGCTCCAAAGCCCCTGGCTAGGACAGCATGATGTAGGACTGGATGCACAGCTGGGTCTGGCTTGAAATCCCCTGAGAGAAACCCTGGGATGTGTCATGCAGGCCCAGAGGTGCCTCAGGGGTGGCTCCAGGAGTGGGTAAGACCTGAGGGAGCCCAGACAGTGGCTCCAGCAGCACAGCTCCCATCGCTCCTTGCAGACGCGTGGCACCCAAAATCAGATGCTGACTTGAGCCAAGGTCCAGAACAGGAGTGGGTAAGAAAAAACTCGGCATATCCACACCTGTTCTGTCATCCTAACATGTTCTGTACCAGGTATCTGTAGACACCAGCTGCCTGGACTTCAGCTGGCAATCCCAGCTGGCCAGTTCTATGTTCTTCTCTCTGGTGAGCACCAGCATTAAGTGCACTGAACACAAGCAGGTGGGCAGCATGGTGATCATATCTGGGAGACCTATGGCAGCATGCAGATCCTTAGACACCGCAGTATGCAGCTGGTGTCTTGCAATGAACTCTTTCCCTTCTGCCCTTTTGGCTTATTTTGGAACAGAGACCTTCTAGGAGGAGCACAGCAAGCTTACTGTTATCATTTACATCTGTGTGTAAGGTGATTGACTTCCCAGAGACTAATTCTGCAACTTTCCAGGGAAAAACAACAAAAAGATCAAAAGCATCCAAACCAAAATAAAAATCAGTTAAAAAAAACCCCAAATCACAATCTTTAACCTGAAAGAGTATGTCTTTTCTCAAGTCCAAATGGAACTCCTTAAAACCTGTGAGGAATCAAGAAGTGTCCTCCAATACCACTGCTTCACAAACCTCCACTGCACCTTTCCGAATAAATCCTCTGACCCCATGGCAGGTTGAATTTTGCAGTTTCACTCAGCACTTTATCACTGACCTTTCCACACATTGCCAAGCCGCTTAAAAACTAAAATGAGACATTTCTGACACTCACCCTGTCTGGACGGATGTCCAAGGCATCACAGAGCTTGCCTACGAAGTGCTTAGACCTTTCAAAGCTTCCTTTGCCAATGCTGTAGGAACTGTCCAAGAGGAAAAGGACATCTAAGGAAGCAGAGCACTGCATCACTAGGAGAAAGAGATAAACAAAAATCTGCCTTTTATCTTGTCTTCTGAGATGTGTCCCTGTATCACCCCTACCCACACGAACATGACTGCTCCAAAGTACAAGTTCCTGAGGTGCTTATGCTGCAGTGGAAGCCCATAATTTCACTGACAAAACCAATAATAAATCATAATTCAAAAAAGGTAGCCTGCAGACTCTGAAGAGACATTTTCAAAGGATTTACACAGAAATTTTACACACCAGCAGCATTTATCAGAACCAACTTCAAGGGAAACTGAATCCAGAAGCCCAACAGAGGGAGCAAGCACACCAACCTTTAAGACTCCTTTCGACCCAAACCATTTCTCTGTCCCCATTACTACCACCTTTCGCTAGCAGGAATGATGCAGAGAAAAATCTGAATTTATAATTAGGGTTTTCTACTACCAGAATATGAGGGATGAAAAGTTATAAAGCATTCTCTTCTGGGTCACTGGTTCTTCTAATAGGGCAACCAGCCCTGCCCTGCAGCACTGCGCTGGGGACAAGCCGGAGGACGGCCCCTCTGCCAGCACCCTCCTGGCTTGTCAGCCTCGTCCTCCCGGCCCAGCTGAAAGCAGAGATGCAACAGCCCGGGTGCTCACCCACCGTCACTGGCTCCGGCTGCCTGCCTAAGCATGCACAGAGAAAACTGCTGTGCCTCCAGCCCAGTATGGAGTTCAGCAGTGTGAGGAGCAGGAGTCTCCATATTGCAGGTGCACAGCTGCAGCAATGCAGCTCTTTCGCAGGGACTTGTAAGCGGGATGGCTGCAGCCCACCAAAGGGCTCTTGGTGATGTGCATCAGTGAGAAACATCCAAATACAACAGGGGATTTCAAAAAATATGACAAATATTTTTATGACATGACAAAATACCAAAACCAGGATGGGAAGTCTGAGCTGGACATATAGTGCTAAAGGATGGGGCTGGAGGGCATGCCCAGCATAGGAAAACAATGTCATTTATCGCTTGGCAGAGAGACAGTCGAAAATAACATCTCACAGGAGAATGCACGATACAGTATGTAAAGTAACCGACTGCACGTACATCAAGGGAGCTGCGGTTTGCTGTGGAGCATGGTTTGCTGTGGCCAGCCAGAGCCCAGTCGTCCCTGCTCACAGCATCGTGGCTGGTGCTGGCTCTACAGCCTGAACAAATTAGCCACACGGGAGGTCTGATCAAGGCTGTGACTAAACACAGCTCCTTAAATCAGTATTGCTTGAAACAAGCTCTGAAAGAACCAACAGAAACACCAGCCAGCTGGAAAATAGCCAATCTGGGAAAAACAGAGTAGGTCAGCATCCCAGAAGAGCTAATACCAGTGAGGGGGAAAGCGGGGCTAGGGCAGAAGTAGCCACAACGCTGTGCTGGGGACTTTATGGACTGAATGGGGTCCAATAAATCAAAAAAGCTAAATTAGAAAAAGAAGAAAAGCAAATAAAGAAGGAACTCAGAAAACAGAAAATACCTGCGTTAAGAAACAAACTTACACTGGCCAGCAGCTGAGATCTTGCTGATCATCTTCTGGTCAGCATGAATTTCTTGTACACCCAACACCAGTAAAACTGTGGGATCAAACAGATAATCACCATCAACACTAAAACCTGCCTTTAAAAAAAAAAGAAAAAAGAAAAAAGACAGACTTGCAGGCTTCAATCTTACAGCAACAAAAACAGTTTTGCTATCTAGACGTCACATTTACAAAAAATAATTTGGTGACACAGCAGTGTAACTATGGGACAAAATTCCTTCTAGCAGGGACACAGAAAGCACAAAAAACGCCAAGGACCTGACTCCTGTGCACTATCCCGTATCAACTAGATACTTCACATACAAATCAGTCGTGTTCAAATTCTCAGAAAAGCTGTTTCTCCAGGTATAATTTTCTCCTCTCCTGTGAGAAACTATATTTCAGAGGTTTATCCATAAAACTCCCGGAGAGGAACTGATTTGGCTCTCACTCCTCAGAATGAGGAACTCTAGCTGGAGACAGGGAAGCATCCGAGACAGAAACCACCACCGATGCAAAATGATGACCTTAAACATACCTTGGGAAAGCAGGAAAATGCAGATGGACTCAAACAACAACAGGCTCATGATGACAAATCTGAAAAAAAACCCCAACCAAAAAAGAAAAAAAAAAGGAGAGGAATATTAATCCAATACCTAAAGCTGGTTTCTTTACTGGTGGCTGATCATGTCCTTGCTGGTTGTCTCATGTAAGTTCAGAAACACTTGGTCTGAGCAGCAAAAAGAGCACTTACCCTGGGGAGAAGGGTGGGAAACAGATAGAAGAAAAAAGCATGAAAATGAGGGAACGATAGAAAAGGAAGTCTCCCTATGTATTCAACTCCTTTCCTATCAAAACCGGAGAAAGCAGGCTTCGCAGGGGAGGGAGGGACTGCCCAGCCTCCCCTCCTCTCCTTCCTGGCCACCCAGACCTCCACCCTCCTCCCTCCCCACCACTGCATGTCTCTCTTAAAGCCGAGTCCCACCAGGGCCCTTTGGTTAGATTTGGTTAGATAGAAAAAGGGCCCTTGGGGAGCCAGTGGAGATCCCAACAGGGCTCCTCTGGGGGTTCCCAAAGCACGGGGCAGAGCCACGTCCCCCCCAGCCCCACCATCACCTGGGGCTGCGGCTGAGCCACCCCTGCTGCAGAGCAAACGTGACCAGATTCACACTGGGTCTCTGCCTCTCTCATTGCAGAAGCAGATTTTCTTCATGCAGTTAAAGACAAATAAATGCATTTCTCGATAACCAGCTCATTAACCAATTGTTTTTCCAAGAAAATGGAGAGGGCTTTTCATCAAGAAAGACTTGCCTCTGTAGCAAATGATATATTTAACAAGCATCTGGGAAGAACTGATGCTCATTAAAGAAATTGCCAATATAGGCCCATTGCCATTGCTCCAGGTGCCAACGGTTTGAGAGCGCGATCTGGCAAACCTCACGAGTCAGGGCAACGAGGGTCAGGAAAGAGCTTCCCAGGGTGTCCCACAGGGTCCCAGCCACCTGGCCCAGTCCAGCCCTCGGACACATCCCTGTACATCAGCTCCTGCAGGAAGGAACGTACCTAGTTAGAGGAAGGAGCCAAGCAGCGGCTCCTCTCTCTGTCTTATTGTTTAACCTTAGATTTATCGTTCAGTGCTGCCGTCTGGCTTCCTCGGTTTCCCCAGTTTTTCACACTGGGTGCCAACACCCCCCATGTTTCCATAGGTGAGAAGACCCTATCAACACACAGGCGTATGCCCAGGGATGCATAAAACTTTAAACCCTAGGAAAAAAACAAACTTTAAACCCCAGGAAACAAGCCAAACTTTAAGCAACAGAAACTTCTCCTCTGGGCAAGCTCTTACCTTCTCAAGAGTGGGTGAGACCCCTGCAGCGATGGGTTTGTCTCGTACTAAAGCATCAGCCTGCAACCCTCCCCCTGCCAGGGGAACCTCTAGCACCCACCCCAGACACACCTGGTCAGAGGAAGCCCACGTTAAGCCCACGCACCTTGCACCCCTCATATCAGACAAGGCAAGACACCGCCAGCAGGTCCAGCTCAGTTACCTGCACCGGTCCCTAATGAAGAGGGGACGAAGGAAGTGCTGTCAGGGATTACAGACACAATAACACTCCCTGTCTTGCAGTGCTCTGCCCAGTACCGGGTGCTTTACAAGCATCACCCCCCAGCGCCTCCCAGTGCCCCTCCGGACTGCCACTGCCGAATTAACAGATCCCAAGTGTTGTTTTAGTGAAGGGAGGTAAACACAAAACATGACTTCATCAAGGAAGCTCTTGTGTCCCTTGATAGCTTTAAGCCCTGGCACATGCCACAGAGGTAAGGTCATCCTTCTGCCACTCCCCAGGACGCTGTTTCCAGGAGCTAATTCCAGAGCACACAACACCCAAAGGAGGACAAGCCTCTGCCTGACACCAGATGTGACAGGTGGAGGAGGGGCGGATTTCTGGTTGTTTTCATACAAAACGTTGACAAGTCAAGATGTTTCTACAACTTGGGTTTATCTTGGGCTTAAATCAACTAATGTGTAGGATGAATTCCTTGCCTTTCAGCCCAGCTAGACTCTCCAGGAATTCAAAGAAAGGTTCATCATCACACTCTGCTCATCAGCATTAGCCCAGGATTAGCAGCAGCCCGAGAACTTTAGACACCGGTTTTGCTGGGAGACGGGCTGGTGAGTGAAGGATCTTTTCATTTTATCTCCCTGGCCATTAAGAAAGGGAATTTCAAAATGTCTGCATTAGTGCTGAGTTAAAAATAATCTTTCTTTTTTAACCACACACATTCAAAACTCTTATTTCTTGTACCCCAATTCTCACTTGGCCACATAAAAGGTGATGACAACTTATGCAAAGCTAAATACGAGCGTAAAAACGTGTACCTTACTTGGAGGAGTGAGACTAGAGGGGGAGAAAAGCTCTTCTTGACAAGTATCTTCCCAACATGTCTTTCATCATCTGTAGAATGTCTGAGCTTGCTTATTCTTACTAATGAGACAAAACCAAATTGTGACATGAAAACACAGTGAACCCAACACCACCAGCCACCGTAGTCACCTGGATGTCGAATCGGGTCTAACTGCACAGCCATGCCTACAGCAGGGCAAGCACCTGCCTGAGAAGGGATCTGGAAACCACTGTGGGCTCATGTCTCTGTGAGAAGGGGACATGGCTTGCAGCTGGCACGAACCACTACCACAAGATCCCATTCCTACACAGACTGTTACCAGAGCGGTTGACATCACGTGCACTACTTAGAGGCAAATGTCACCCTTTTACTGGGACAAGTAGAAGGACTTAAAAGTACCAGGCAGCTGCTTTAATTACCACTCCTTCTCCTCTCAGAGACCTGGCTGGCAACAAAAGGCATCTGCAGCTCATTTTTCAAACCATCCCTCTTTGATTTAAGAGTAGGGAAGAAAGCAGAAGAGATTATGCTGTATATTCATTAAAGTGTATTCTTAACAAGGCAAAGCGACCCCCTGTCCCTGCAGTTCTAACTCGGTGGTTCCCTTCAGCGGTGCTCTGTCTGCTGGGGAGGACCTGGCACCGGCTTGCTGAGGGCAGCCTGCTGCTAGGGGCTCGGCTGACCTTCAGGTGGAGGAAGGGAAGAGAGGAGGTCAGTATTGCTGCCCCCTCTTTCAGTCGCCCTCAGCCTGTTTTCCAGAAGTAAAATTTACTTTTTTCTTCTTGCCTAGGTTTGGAGGCAGTGGGCCACCTCTGTTGGGAGCCCAGGCATCCCCTCTGCCCAGCCACCAGCACTGCCCTGGCTGGGGCAGGGGCAGCTACTGGTGGGAGCAGGAAGATGACAGGTAAATGTTTAACTTCTTAAAACACACACATCACAAATTTCAGTCCAAAACTTCTGACAATTTTGTTCTCCAAGTGATAAACAAGATTAAGCTTCCATAAGACGTTCCACAAAACCAGCCTGTTTATCCACACACACAGAGCTCTGCAGCAAGCGATAGTTTTGACAGGCTCTTTTCGCCCATGCAATAAGGGCTCCTGTACATCAAGTGACCTTGATCTTGCAGCACTGCTCACATGGGGTACCGTCAAAATCAACATACAGCAAATTAGGTCCTGCACAACCCACAAGTTACGGAATAAAAACCACTGTTGTGACCTGTGAGCTTGTGCTAAACTTACTGTGTCACTTGTTCTGACAGAAGTGCTCATGCTGCTGGCTTTGCCTGGAGCTAGAGCAGCAAGAGTGTCTCCATGAATGTCTCATCTTTTTTATCTTTTGCTGGATGCTGCATGCAAGACCACCCAAGGGAGGCAGAGCCTCAGCACTGCAAGCACTCAGCACTTGCTCGCAGCAGCAGGCAGCTAGTGCAGATGCTGGGAAGAAACCTTCTGCGGAGTGGCTGAGGAAAGGGGCACCGTGATCTGCAGGAACCTGGTGTCTCAGGACAAACCAATGGCAGCACAAGAAAATAAATAAGTAAACAATATAATTACATTGAGATTATGAAAGAATGCAGATAAATTGGTCACATACCCTGCTGACAACTACCCATTTGAGGCTACGGGCTCCGGTGCAGTTACTCTGTCCCGTTGCCAAGGCTATGCAATCTGGGAAGGCTACAACTGGGTGCCAGGCTCGGGGCCTGACCTGCATCGCCTCACACCAGCCAGAAACACGCACAACTGAGATGGATCAACTACTGATCCATGTAAATCATGAGCAGGTGTGAACGGTTCCCAAAGAATCAGGTGGGAAAGGACCAGGTGCTCCCCACCCTTGCAGCGGGCAGCTTGCTTGTGCGTATCAGCAAGATATCTCTCTGCTTCATTCCTTAGATGTACCACCCTGCCTTTGTCCAAAAGCTTCCCAGTGGGACAGGAAGACATCAGGTTTGTCACCTCCTCTTACAAGACAATAAACCTCCGTTATTTCACTTGGTGGTATCCCTGTCCCGAGAGCCTCCCCTGCAGGTGTTCCCAGCAGTGCTAAAAGGGGTGCTGGTCACCTGCAGCTGAAGCAAACCATCAGCTAAAGAGCATCAGCTGGTCGCTAATGAAGCCAGGCCTCAAACCACAGGCACCTGCTAGCTGGCTTAGAAGGACAAACTTCAGTGTCACAAGCAGGAATAAGGACTGAAAGACTGCAGTGACAAGCCTCCCTTTTGAGGAAACAAAACTCTGTTCTGTCCTTCCCCAAACACCCAATACTGCAGAAAAGGAAGAATTCCACCCTTCCAAGCCAGTCAGTTGCAGTGATTACCTACAGCAGAGGCTGCAGGGAGAGAGGAAAAATCCTTTTTTGACATCTCTGGCATTCAGTTCAGCTGTAAGAACGTGAGGCAGTCTGTCCTCATCTCAGCGCACGTAACACCAAGGTGTTCCTGATCATCTCATACCTGGCTGCTTTTACAGAATTAACCCCAATTCACACTTATTCTCCTGCTGCATCTCTGTGAGCCCCAGAGACAAGCCTGGGAATTTTCTCCATGGCATCACTCCCGCAAACACATACAAGCCGTTACATGCATGCATTCCCAAGGCAGCGCTCTGTGGGCCCTTGCTAAAGGGGCTTTAGAAAGTGAGAATTTTCCACAGGGTTTTTTGCAGAACTGCGGTAAGGTCAAAAGAGTCATTCCAAAGACTTATTCCTCTTCGAGCCTTCCTGGAAAACCCCAGACATCTTCAGGAGCACACACTGAAGATGATGTGGTTATCTACCCCAGCACACAGGGCATGAGGAGCGGGCCAGCACACACGCAGCCTCCCCTCTGAAGGAAGTGGGAAAACGCACTTGTGTGTGGGACCTGTCTCCTGGTGATGCCTCATCTCCACTACACAAAATAAAATTGAAGTTAACTAGCAGAAGCCCCCATGAAATCATTTTCACAATTTCCAGGTCACATTTAAATGTCTGTTCACATTTTCCCAGGTAACTCGGAAGCAGGGTCCTGCCACCTCCCTGTTCCCTTTCCACTCCAGGCCACTGGGGCTGGTATCTTCATCCCTCTTTAACATGTGCAGAAACCAAGACTGAGAGAGACAAAGCAACTTGCTCACAGGTGCATGAATTTGGAGCACAACCAGCAACCAGCCTGAGTTCTCCGGCCACCGCACCCCCTACAGGGAAAGCTGCCGTTGCACGTACTCAATGACGGGCACTACTCTTAATTTCTTTAACGAAGTGCGAGTGTCTGGGGATGTTACAGGCACCGTTCCGGGGTGGGGGTGTCCTTCAGTCTTTGCTCGATCGTGACTTGATCAAGGGGTCTTCGTGGCTTCTGCAGAAAGGTTTCCATCGAGGACGTGAGACAAGAGACGCCTGGATGACTGCCCCAGCGAGTTCTGCACCTTCCCCCGGCCGCACCCCAAGGCCGGGGCAAAGACGTTGATTAAAGCGTTAAAGCACGGGGCAGCGCCGGTGTGCGGGGGGGGGGTGTCTGTTGTTTTAATAACCCGGCACGGCGCTATCTGTTCATTACAGTAAACACGTTCCTCCCCGGGGGCCGCAGCAAAGCGCACACCCTCGGGGCACGGGGCAACCGGACCAGCGGCGAAACACCCGGGGCGGGGGGTCTCAGCGCGCCCCCGCTGCCCCACCTGCTCCTCGGCTCGGCAGTGGGGCTTTGGGGGGCCTTCTGCTACCGCCCCCCATCCCGGCCACCGCCCCGCGCCCTGCGGAGGGGCCGGGAAAGCCTCGCTGCCGCCCGCCCCGGCGAGACCCACGGGCCGGCCCCCCAATCCCCGCCCCGGGGCCCCCTCCCCGGCCGCCGCCGCGGGGCTCGCCCGGCCCCCGCAGCCCCCGCGGCCGCCGCCCGGGAGGGCCGGGGCAGTCGGAGGGGCCCGCACCCGCTGCGCCGCCGGCCCCCCGCCTGCCCAGCCGGGCCCGCACCCCCGCGGCGGAGGCTGGGGATGCCCTCAGCCGAAACGGGGGGAAAGCGGCCAGCGCCGCGCGTTACCTCCCCTCCGCGGGTCCCCGGCGCGCAGCCCCTGGCACCCGGTGGCTTTGCGAGCCGCCTCCGTCACGCTCGAACTGCGCTCAGCTGCGACAGCCCCCCCCGCTCCCCCCTCACCGCCCGCCCTCCGTAGCGGCACGGGCGGGGAAGCCCCACCCCGAGCACCCGGGGTGCCCGAGGGCTCACGGAGGGCTCGCGCCGCCGGAGCCGCTCGCCCAGCACAGCGCGGCTGAGGGCGCCGGGGCCCGGGCCCGCTCACCGCCCGGCGGCAGCGGCGGGGCGGCAATAGCGGCACGGGGGCAATAGCGGCACGGCGGCAATAGCGGCACGGGGGCAATAGCGGCACGGGGGCAATAGCGGCACGGGCGGGGCGGGCAATAGCGGCACGGGGGCAATAGCGGCGGGGCGGCAATAGCGGCACGGGGGCAATAGCGGCGGGGCGGGGCGGCAATAGCGGCACGGGGGCAATAGCGGCGGGGCGGGGCGGCAATAGCGGCACGGGGGCAATAGCGGCACGGGGGCAATAGCGGCACGGGGGCAATAGCGGCGGGGCGGCAATAGCGGCACGGGCGGGGCGGCAATAGCGGCACGGGCGGGGCGGGCAATAGCGGCGGGGCGGGCAATAGCGGCACGGGCGGGGCGGCAATAGCGGCACGGGGGCAATAGCGGCACGGGGGCAATAGCGGCACGGGGGCAATAGCGGCACGGGCGGGGCGGCAATAGCGGCACGGGGGCAATAGCGGCGGGGCGGCAATAGCGGCACGGGCGGGGCGGCTGCGCACCCCGCGCTGCCCTAAGGGAAGGTCGTTGCGCTCCCCGCTTTGCTTTGAGAACTTTCTTCCCCGAGCGCATGCTTTTCCACACAAAACCGATGGTCTCCCAGTGCACGCAAGTACCAGATACACACCTCCAGGAATTATTTAGAGGGCTCATTTAAAAAACTGTGGGTTGGGCTTTTTTGCTGGTTTGGGGGTTTTTTGTGTGTGTTTTTTGTTGTTGTTATTTTTGTTTGTTTACAACTGGGGATATGCAACTGTAGGAGCAGAACAGCACTCTACAAATTAATATTTTTTTGAAGTGTTAACATCACATAGTTTGGAATTAGAAAATGTAGTTATATAAGAATAAAGTGGGATTTAAGTAAATAATAAGATTATTCTGCTAAGAAAAACTATAGTAAAGTACCAGACCCCATTCCTAGACCAGCCTTCCTTATTCTGCTTTTCACTTCTTTCCTCCAGTAGGACACGCGGTACCCCCCATACAGACCCCGTCGGCAGCCCTTACCCTCGGAAGCCGAGCAATGCAAGAACTCCACGGCAAGAATGAGGACAGAAGAGCTGTGCCATCGGCAGCCAGCACCTGGACCCCACTCAGCTGTTCCCTGTCCCGCAACGGTCTGGCTTGGTGTGAAAGGGTACGTAATCAGGCTAGATTACACGCACCCACCACCGAGCAGCAGCTCCCGCAATAAAAGCCAAGGAAGAAAGCAGCAGTAGAGCCATTAATTTTAAATACTGTGGCACTACTTGATGGCCCAGCTTTGGAGAGAACATTTCTTGTCTTACACGATAGGGGTTACCACAGCATAGCTGTGAAAAACCTGCAATTCTAAAAGAAAAAAACCCAAACATTAAGAGGATCACAGTTACTGTGCTCTCAGCCCCCCCAGGGAAATCTAACAGATTGAAAACAAAGGTCACAGCTAGGGATTGATTCAGATTAGCTAGTAGTTTAGAGAGTAATGCAGTTCTCAGGAGGTTACAGGAACCTGGCTGGAGCTACCAAACAGGGCCTGGCAGAGCCCAGCTGGTGCCGAATCCCACTGGGAAGTTCTCCCTGACCCCCCCCAGGGTCAGCTGTGTTGCCGGCAGAAGGAGCAGCAGACCACTGAAATGCACACACTGTGACTGCGCAACACTCTTGTAAATAAAATAAGCATCTTCCAAAAAAAGTAAAACTATATTTAGGAGCAGAGGAGAAGTGTGAAAGCAGACAGCAAGGCCTCAAGAGTCCAAGCCTCAAGACAGCACTGACTTTCAAAAGCACCGTACCACCTTAACAGGACAGGCTTCCTCAGCACCTAACGCGTGCAAGTACTGGTAACTGCACAGGATTGAGCACTTTCAGTCAAGTATCTGGCACATCTCTTCTCACACAAAACTCAACACCTATCAGTAATTTCATAATCTGTGCAGACACAACACTCCCTTCCGTCTACCTCACAGTATATAGTTAGGTAGGGAATGCAACACCAAGTGCTAAATAATAAATTTTTAAAATTCTGTCAAACCCCACTAAACAGTATACTCTAGCTCCTCCAACTGTGATTCATAAATGAAAATGATCCCTCAAGTATTAAGAAAAGGCTGGTGTTTTTCAGTGCTACCTAATTTTTATTAAGTTTATACTACTACCCTTTGAGAGGTGCTAGACTTCCAGGTCACTTCTGGTTTTCTCCTCCAGAAAGGATGGCAGGGAATTAAGAAATTTTATTTACCAAGAGCATGGATGTTACAGTTTAAGTGCCTGAACAAAGGGTATTATACAGAACATGATCACACAGGAAAATTTACCTCAAAATCAGATTCTATACTAGTATCTAGGTAAATACAGTCTGTAGCTAATAGTTTATCACTTCAATTATTTCAATTACAACTGAAAAGTAACAGAGAAGCAAAAGGAACGCAAGGCTACATCAAGAACGTAACAGGTTTCCATATTTCTTGCTTGATTTGTCCCTCCATCAATGTTCCCAAAGTTTTCATATGAAGTTAAGGAGTGAACTAAGTCTCCAAGCCATACAAAGTCTCTTATCTCTCCTTGCTGTGCACTGTCTAGAAGGATTACTGTCAGGGACAAAAATACAGTTTTTCAAGTAAAATAAACAGTACCAAAGTTGAAGTAAGCTTTACGATTACAATAATTTCAAATCTAAGTTTGCAGAACACACAACGGAATGGCCACTCCATCCTTATGCGCATTCAACAGCAAAATAAAAGCAAATAAAAAAAAGCATAGCAGCACACGGTGGTATAAAACAAAAACAGAACAGAAATTTTAGCTTAAAGCTTTGAAATCCTTCAAGTTATGTATTTATTTAACAGTAACAATCCAAACATACAAATAAATACAGGTAAACAGCAGACTTTTTACATAGCAACTCTCTTTTAGGCTAATGAATACGCTTGCTTTTCCAAAAGAACCGCAGCAACCTGGTATACATTCAAATGAAATGGCACGTCAGGGACTTAGTGGTCCAACAGTTTTTTCATTTCAGTGGATCTATCTGGATTCTGGTTTAGAAGGAAGAGTAGGATCTGTTCGTGCCTTTTAAGCTGTGTAATAAACAGGAAAAAAAAGAAATATACTATTATTTTATTTTTTTAATTGCTGGTTTCAGATTAGGATAGATCCTAAAACTTACTCATATTAGGGTAGATCCACGTTTACTCTGAATCGGCAAAGGTCTAAATGACCTTGAACAGAAATGCTTTTTTCCCCATCTCCAAAATATCATAGTGCCTATTTTTGCTTTTGACCTTGTTGCCTCTGGCTGGGGGAGAAGGGGAAGTTCAAACCACGCCTGAAAGGGGTTTCTGTCTTTAAAACTCAAAACTGCTCATTTCTCTGACAGCAGTCCTCACTTTGAGGAAGGCCAACACATCTCTTCCAGTATACTTCAAGTGACTTTTGGTAATCTCAAGTTCTAATTTTTCATGAACAGCTCAAGTTAAAATAAAAGATGTGGAAGCTTAAAACCAGAAAGCTTTCCAAAATTTCAGGAATGTGCCATGTCTGTAAGGGACACTTCATTTTTTTCCAAAAGGGAAAAAAAACCCCATCTTGCAACTGGCAAACACTGTTAAAAATTCCAGCATTCTACTGAACTCAGATTCTCAACCCCAGCTCCATGACTGAAACAGTGTCATGTATTAATATGAATCTCTGCTAACTGAAATACACATTGGAAGAATCTTTTCACATGTGCAGCTGTTTGCTACGTTGTAGCCACAGCAAAACACAGCCCTATTACTGAAGAAAAAAAAAATCCAGGTGCCCTTCATCTAAATGACACAGTTGATGCAAAAGACAACAATGACCTTTACACAACAGACATAAGCAACACTCCTGAGCCCTCATACTCTTAGAAAAACAAAGAGAGCTGTATGTGTGGCAAAACAGACTAATGAATTCTCTGTGATGGATACACTATCCTCCCTCAGTTTCAGGGTGCTCTAGTTATTACCATGTATAAAACAAATACAGAAGAAGTGTCAGGATACTCACTTTGCTTATCTTCAATGCTTAGGTTAGTTACTATCTGCCTATTTCCACTTGCCTCCCACAGGGTTTCTTTTACATTCTGAAAATGTGAAAAAGCAAGTATTGCTGGGACCGAATCTTACCTGCATTTTTAATTCTCTGCAGCAGCATTTGGTCTCACCTCCATCACCTACAAAAGACAAAGCAAGTGAATAAGTAAAACACACATGGACACTGTTTCTCTAATTTAAGAGATTATGTGTGGAATTCTCTAAGCTTTTTAGAAGGAAAAGCCACTTAGGCATCCCACGCACCCACAGTTCTTCAAGTAATTTGAAGGAGTTAAGTGAAAGTATGTACCTTGATGTTCAGTACGTATGTTTTCAGCACTACAGGCTTTGACTAAACCTTCTGTTATGAGTTTGTCAGCTACATTCAAACTACCATTTTCACAAAGTGTCTCCACTGTTACCAAATTAACACTTCCATTAATTCCTTTCACTGTAATTGTGACGTATTTATTCAGTAACAGTTCTTTCAACTTCTCAAGTAATAATGGAGACCACCCAGCTTTCTCTATTCCTGTAAAAAAAACACATACCATCAAGTTTGTTCTATAAATTCCTTTATGATACAACTTGAATCTTACATGTAATGCTATCACTGTTTTTAAAAATGCGATGCTAAATTTTCCTAACATAAAATAGCTTAGATTCTTCAGATAATTAACTAAACCCGCTTTCTAAAACACCTTTTGCAGCAGTATACTATTGTAGCAGATCATCATGTTGATCACTATTAAGGAATGAACACTGTCATCAGAATAAGTACAGATTTATAACATACAGGAAAACCAGTCAGGGGTTATTGGGGGGGGTTTACCTGCAAGCGAACACACTATTATCTGAAAAGGCAGCTTTAAGTAGGAACTGGTGATTGGCAACACCTTTGAAAGTGGTAAAGTCTCTGTGTTCCCATAGTCTGCATACAATACTTTCACTACAGACTGAGAAGCTTGTAGAACAAGAGCTCTGTACCAATGGCCATCACCTGAAGAGATAAAAAGAAACACATGTGAAGTACCATCTTATAAACACAGCTTATCATGAGAACAAGCATCTGTATAGTTCTCCCGTAATTTTAAATACTCTGGTACATGCAAAAGGCCAACTGACAAGAAGCAAGCCCACAGAACAACAGAATAATTTCCAATTGCTGTATTCAAGAAGATGAAAGTGTTCCTTTCAGAATTTTGCTCAAATTACACAGGTAAAATTTTTACTCCAATACTGTTTGAAAGATGTCTGCACTCTATTTCTACCTTCTTACTTTTGTTTTCCAATGCATATTCCTCCTCAAAACATAACCAAAATTAGTAAGAAAAAAAATACAATCCTTCTTCTTCCTCAATTATCCTGAAAATCCATTAATATAGTAATAATAAAAAAAAATATCAATGGAAGTTAAAAACAACTATCAAACACTTAAGATATAATCTTGTGGTCCATAGTATTTCTTTTGAAATTCATCTATCCTGTTTTCCATAGGCTGTTATCAAATCTAGCACCCAAGTTCACTTTCAGCACTTTGTCAGATCTCCTGTAACCACCCACATGTAGTCTACACAATTTTTTTAGAAGAAGTAGAGTTGTCTTACAAATATTGAGCTAGTGTACCAGCAGAGCATCCCCTCTTCTGAAAGACTAAGATAATAAATTAAGTCCTCTCACTGTTAAGAATACTTTTGACTTGAACTAACAGTTCACTAAGCCAGGACAGGTTGTTAGGCTAACAAGGCTGAATGATCAGTTGCCATAACCAGTGTCACCACCTCATGCTTGCACAAAGCAACAACAAAAAACATCCAGGCATCCACAAACCAGAAGTAGGTCTGTATAGATGCAAGCACACTACTGCTCTGCCATGAATTTCAGTCCCCTGTGACTCAAACACAAACTTCAGTTTAAACAGTAACTAGCTTGCTTTCCTCTTAAAGCTCCATACGTTTTGCAGGGCACAACCTATTCCTTGTTTTTTCTCTCAGACTGTCACATTGTTTCTTTGCTCTAAAGATGCAGCCAGGCTTTCCTGTGCAACAGAATTGAGAGATCTTTAAGCACTTTAAAGTTGGCACTCTTCCTTTTCCTAAAGCAAAAACAAAGGTAGTGTTTTACATGGGTCAAGGAAATAGAAGAACAAATGATTGCCTCACCTGAAAACCTGGCACAACAGGCTTCACCTCGTTTTGGTTTGAAGGGCTGGTTCTTAAAAGATTTACAATATCCCTCCAGATCAATCAACAACTCCTTATGTAGTTTCTCTTGACCTACTAAAAAAAAAAAAAAAAAATATCCCACATTTGATAACCACATTTAGGCATAATGAAGAACACACTTTCAAGCTCCCCTGCTCCCACCTTTGCATTTTTTATATTTTCCTGCTGTCTGAGATACGTTTCCACTCGGTTCAGTTCACTACAGGCATTCATTTTATTAACTAGCTTGCAACAGTGACTTCTTACTGATAATAGGAACAGTGTTTCTTACCTTTAGTTTGAACTGGTACAGCATAGAACAAGTGAGGGCTCACCACCTCTGTTACACAGACAGGTACAGTTTCATCTATAGCCAATTCAATCGACTTCCAGCGCCTGAGTGAGGTTTCTGATAGAAACAGTAAGAAAATGCCATTTACCACTTTCCTCCAAGCACATATATATTACAAACAGCCATTACAGAATATCTTTTTGAATTTTAGAGACAACTGCATGTCTTCACTTTGAGAAATCTAAACAGAGATAATTCTTGCTTAATTTGCTGTTCAAAAGCTATTAGCATATGAAAGCAGCTCAAAGTAAAAAACACATCAGAAAAATAAGATACAGGAAAGTAAATACGGGGAAGAGTTTCAGTTGTAGAAAATTTGCAATTGTCTACTTTCAAATATTCAAATAGCATTCATTTATGACAAACCCACTGATTTTTACCTTTCTGTCTATAATGCCACCTGCTGGACAGCTTGTGTTTAACTGCTCAAACTGACAATAATAAACATGCATAGTTACATTAACCATAGTTAATGTACAACAACAAGATCATGGTTAAAAGGTTGGAATACTGAAAATTCTTGATCATCTAAAAGTTAACACATTTAATTACCTCTTTTGTCAGCAGACTTGTCTGGAAAGTTATTTTTATCTTTTAAAACGTCATTTACAGCAAATTTTTCAAAAGTTAACATCTCATTGATCACTTTTGGATGACCTGAGGAATTGTCAATAAGCTCCACACCTGCCCCATCTCTGGAAAGGGAAATTACTCTGGCTTGAAGCTTTCTCCCTGCAGCATACATATGAAATCTTGCTGTAGCTTCTGGAATCCAGTTGCCATCAGCAGGCTTTATACCTAGGAAGTAGGAGACCTGTTCAAAATACCTCCATTAAGTGACTAAGTGATTTTCTTCAACCCTGTGTTTTCCTTAAAAAATTCCTTGCTTTTTTCTTGGGGTTTTTTTGGTGGTGGTTTTTTTTTGTTGTTGTTTTTGTTCTGTTTGTGGTTTGTTTTGTGTTTGGTTTTTTGTTTGTTTTTTTTTTAAGCACAACTCTAAATACCAAGGCTACTTTTATTATCTTAGGGACAGACATCATATTTCATCCTTTTAACTAGTCTGCCTCTTCCTCCCTTCTTCTAAAAGATGACATTTTCTCTGGAGTCCCAAGTTTTGTTTTCTACGTTTTATGATATACTACCAAGTAAATCCTTGTGCCTTAGCATGAACAACACTGCTAAGACTGTTTATGAATCCCTTTAATAGCCTTTTTATCAAAGGCACAGAAACCCTGTGTTTTAAGAGAAAAAAAACCAAAACAGCAGAAGACACTTGGACAAAATGTGGTTTTGACCTTTTTCCTGCTTCCACATTTTTTATTTTTAAACCAAGTAGACTACATAAGAAAGAAAGAATAATTCTGTAGAATTTTGAGTGATTTGGTGTGGAAAAATGTAGAGGCAGAGAATTGGTAGAAGACTGAGAAACAGCAGTACAGTGCCAAACTCTGCAGGAATCAAATGAAACATCCCTACAGAAAACTGAAAGGCCAGCTTGCTTCACAAACACAGATGAGCACCTTTGCCTGCAAAAAATCTGAGAAATAAGTCAGTCGCACAAAAGCACATTTACTCCTAGCAAGGCAGCAAACAAAAGCTAGTAAGCACTACAGAAGAAGCAGAACTAAACAACAAGCTCCTTTGACTGGTAAACCAGTAAGTAACCTTTATGCATATCACACTACAGCACTGTCAGGAGCTCAGGGAAGAACCACCATCTTTCTGTAAAATGCCAGTCCGCTGTGTAGTAATGCTAGAACACCAGCTCCCACAACTTCCAGAAGCTGGAAGCAACAGAGATACTATAAAACAAACGCTTCCTCTTGTCTGTAGTGTGTCCCCCCCAAAAAAACCAAACCAAACCCTGCCAGAAACAGTTCTGTGAAGCATAACCCTGTCATCACCTCCTTCTCCCAAAGCAGCAAGTCCCTAAATGCAACAGCTCTTATAAGACAAAGAATGCCTAAGATCATCCACCTGAGAGCCAGCATTTAATCCCTTGAAATGGAAGTTGTAGGAACGAGGATGAGATCTGCCGTATTTTATCCAGTGGTACTTCCTCAGTATTTCCATAGTCCACAAAGCATACTTTAGCAGTTCCACATGAAGTAACATTTTGCACCAAAGCACGGTACCAGTTACCATCATCTAATTTTAAAACAGTTAAAAAAAAGAAATTACTTCACACATTTAGCAATTTTACCAGCATTTATATTTTAGTAAATATATCCAATTCTTTGCTATCCTCTGCCAATGCAAACTATCAGCTATCTAATTTTATTCTTTTTTGCTTTATGTTCACCCTGCAAAAACAAAAATATTTTAAGCTGTTACTTACCAGAGAAAAAAGCACAGCAAGGTTCTCTATTCTCCAGCTTAAAAACATTTGGTGGAGTTTTCTGACAGTATTCAGACAACGATTTGTTAAGTAAGCGTAGAGCAAGTAAAACTGAAAATCAGAAAGAAAAAACCAAATATGAGATCAACAAAATAAGCTGACTTGAACTTTATCAATATTGTTTGCTGTATAGCCTGCTTACAACAGATTTGATGGGAGATTTCTGTGAATTTTAGAATTTCATAAAAAAACCAATAACTGAGTTGCCTACTTAACTTACTAGACTTACTAGCAGGAAGAAATGAGATAGCTGATATATACTGACAAATCAGTTCAACATGGTTAACAAAACAACCAGGGATTCTTCCTGCTGATCCAACAAGCACCCTTCACTCCAAAATCTTAAGTATATTTAACAGCCAGATAACACCATGGGAATTAACTAGTTCAATCAGCACGTGAGAGATTACAGGATCTCACCCTGCTTGCTTATTTATTCTTGATATCAAGTCCTTTAGCCTTCTCTATAACATCACTTTTAGGGAGGAATTCAGTCACGTTTCAAAGGCAATAAGCCACAAAGAATCTATACTACCCCTAGGTAAATCAAGGAATATATTTATATTTCCCTCACTTCTTAAGATCTGCCCTGTATTTTTTTGTTTGAATGCATTTAGCTTCCATGTCCAGCCACCTTGTTTCATCACGCTTTCTCTAGTAGGTTAAGAAAGCCAGCGGCTATTAGAAGTCTTTATACATGCAAAAAGAGGAACAAGATTCTTTTTTTTTTAAGGTTACCCAAGAGGAAGTCAAGTCTCAAAAGCTATTTTTTCTCATTTTCATGTCATTTTACCTCTTTTGAATCTTTTTAAGTTTTTATAAAGTAGAACAGGACAGAGTACTAGACAAGAACTCCAGTAAACATCGGATGGGAACATCTCTTACTTGCTATCTTCTGTTTGGGTATCCTTTGCTAGGTTATGGTAGGTCTTTTCACTTTTCTCTACATTCTTAGATTAAGTTTTATTCAACTGCTTAGCTTCAACATTTTCAGATTTCCATCTCAGAGGCACTACATACCGTGATCTAATTTCATCATCATTCCACTTGTATTCTTAGATTAAAAAAAAACTTCAGAGGTAAGCTCTGGTGATATAAGCTCACTTGAAGCAGTAATGGATTAGAACTGTAACAAGTGACAAATCAGGAAGCAAAGAAACTAGGAGAAAGAAAAAAAGCTGAATAAACTTACCACTCTTATTTGAAATCTGACAGTAGAATTCTCTAGGACTGTAAAGTGTACACACTACAACATCTACTGTTTGTTCAAGAGTTAGTTTACTCCACTTGTAAATTCTTTCATCTGTTGCATCCTCTACAGAGGACAAAAAGAAGTAGAGAAAGGAAGATAAATTATTTTTTTTTCTGTAAAGATTACTTTATACATCCTGAACGCTCATTCACGTCCTCAAATTCCTTGTTATAAATAATCCAACAGACTAATTACCAGTGAAAACCTCTTTGCAGAATAAAATCAAGAAAGAGGAATGTGCCAGTTGCTTAATGTATTTGGTCACTACTTGGAAGGGCAAGCCATAGATGAATGGGGGAAGAGTAGTCACAGAGGTACACACTAGGTAGCAATCACCTGAGCAAGAGGGACACTGGTAAACCTTTGTTCCTGGGAAATGGAGCGGGGGCACAGAAGAGGGAAACAGCTGTCACCAAGAGTACTGGAAATAGTCCAAGGAGAAGAAAGAACAAAAAGATTAATAGAAAGACTAGTAGTAGGAATTTGCACTATATATTACACTGAAGTACCTGAAAGAAGCTTACTATTTAACTCAAGTTGCAGATCAGGTGAAAACTAAATTATGGCACATTGAAGAAGCCATTGTTTCCCCCATTAGCTTATTATTACATTTTCTTGTATCTTTCATAGCTGTTAAGTTTGTTATAGCTTGTGGTAGGCAGCACCATGCAGAAATACTGTTAGCCTTTTTAAGACCTTAGTCAAAGTGGCTGGCCTCCAAATTTGGTAGACCTTTCCAGTTCTAGGTGTTTAGGATTTTTTCTGAAAATTAAGCTCAATAAAGTTGTTTTGAGCTTCAAGGATGGCCACGCTGAGATGCTCTTTCATCTGCTCAGTATGTGTCTGATAGTAGATTACTTTAGGAAATCATACTGCCAACAAAGAAAAAACCCAAGCACACAACAACAAAACCCAAAAATCCAAACACAAGCAAACCACAAAACAAACCCACCCACCGACCCCCTGCTCAAAAAGGGTCAAACCAGGCTCTCAAATCTTCTTTATTTTCAGTGGAATACAAGACTGTCCTTCACACTGTAAGCAACTACCAGATCCTTACTGGAAGGAACAAAGCACAGTTGGCATATTTTGAGAAATATGCTCAGAAAGTAGAAGCTGGTTGAATTTTCCACTCCAGAAGGAAGAAACATTGATGAGATAAAGAAGAATTAACAAATGGTTCAAAGTCTAGAGAAAGCTTTAGGATGCTTAACAACTGTGAAATAGAACTGGTTATCCTTTCATGTAATGGTGATATTTCTTCTAACTGGTCCTCTGAACCGAGAAATACATTGTTTCTTAATTTCTGGCAATTAAAATCTACTTTTATACCATGCTGGATCCAGCAACCACAGATTTAATTCCCAAGTTTAAATAAAGCGAAAAAGTTAATGAAAAATTATTTTGCAAGTTGACAGTGAAATATATCTGTTCAAATTCCAGTATAAAAAGCACAAGTATTAAAACACTAAAGACAACAGCTGATACTATGTTTAGAACTGCATTCAAGAGCTCCCACTCAGTGCAAAAAATTAAACAAAGGTGAAAAATAAACAGGAGACTTGAGTAGTACAAAACAGGTCCGGGATGGCGACCGTAGATCAAAATGTGTTTGGAAATAGCCACAAAAGTTACTGTTAACTTGAATTTTATACAAGATGCCTTATCCTTCTGAACAAAGATAGGGAATAACCATGTTCTGCCCACGAAACATCTAGTGAGTAAGATCACAATTAAGGAATTTGGACATAGTCTTGACAAAAAAGGCTTCCCTCAGTCTTCAGTACAGATGGATCAGGAGAGAATGTATAGTTTTACCAGACACAGGATGGAAAAGAAGGGCTGAAAACATGCTTCATGTGAGAGAAGCTAGGAATCTTCCCACAATACAAAGAAATCTGACAAAATTTGCAAATCTCTGTAACTGAAGCTTTGGCCACCAAATGCAGAAAAGGCAATTTAGACATAGCCTGGAAGCTGTATAGGCTACTGCAGTCAAACCAACTTTCAAAGACTAAAAATGTGGGTTTACACGTAAAATATAGGACAATGAAGATGAAACACTATTTGAGCTAAAGGACAAAGGCATAAGAACAAGCAGGTACTAATTAATCATATCCTACTTTCACCGGAAATTCTAAGACTTAACCAGAGCAAGTGAAATACTAGTACGGTCTTCCAAAAGTAAGCAATCACAACTTTGTAATGTATGTACACATACATACATACACACACACAAGCAAACACACAATTTCTTTATGGCAAAGCTGCCACAGCTAAACTGCAGAGCTGTGAAATCTGGGCTTCATGAGCCAAACTGGAAAGTTTTTTGATTAAGAACTTCCGTCCTTTGTATGTACCTGCCCTGGTAGGAGGTTAAATAACGCCAATTCAACAGGACACGCTCGTACTCACCATTTGCTTGCTTAACATCACTCATTCGGACTGTTGGTAAGGCCATCCCTGATTTCTCAGCTGCACAGCCTCTCTCTATAAGATAGCTTGATAGATTTATTACTGGAGTAACAGATGCATCTACAAGCTTCACCACAGATCCATAACTCTCTTTATCCACTACTTCTACTGTAAACACTTTGTCTTTCACCAGTTGTTTCATAAAAGAAATAGCTTCTGAGGTCCAGGCTTCTAATGGTGGCTTTACACCTAAAAACACATAGAATGGAAGGGTTCTGGGGACAGTCCAAGTTTCAACAATATGTGGAAAGGTACAGTAACACTGTTAAAAACAACAGTTAAGCAGAAGATATACCAAGTGACTCGCCCTCACTCCTCATGCTTATAACAAGATTCCAAACCCAAGTATTTAGATTCTGAGCCTTTCAGTACTTGGATTTAATAAAAATCTGCAGAGATGATGTACAACTAGTTTATTACACAAAAAGAAGTATAAATTCAGACTTAATACTTACTTAGTATGAATGTCTACAAAGTGTCAGTCTTTGGGTGTTATGAATACAACCTCTAGTTTTGAATATTACCATCTCACAACCAATGGATCTGCTATTATAAGCTTCTTCCTCCTTAAACATTTACTCTTCATGCTATTCAATTAATTTCTAAAAGGCAAGTTATAACCAGAACTTTATAGTAACATAACGGCAGAAGTTGTCTTCCAGAAAGATGATTTATGCAACAGTAATCCTTGATTCTAATCAGGAAACATCTTATCTGATCACCTTTTTGTGCCCATGTTGTGTTTAGGATATTTTCTTAGTCTTAGAGCACACATTATCAGTTACAGGCATCATGATTTGCCCCAGAAAAGAGATTTCTTTAGGTCACATTCTGTATTCATTGGTTCAATCTCTACATACAAGGGAAGCATCATTTCATGTTTTCCTCCAAAGCAAGCAGCTAGAATGCTGCTCTGAACTTTATAAAAAAAATTGGAAAAGCAAATTAAATATCAAGTATTGTAAAGGAAGGAGAGACATCAAGTATTCTAAAGGCTGGGAAATGAAGCAAAGGAGTACACTATCTTGCATAGTGATGGGAACAGAGAAACCATTTCTGACAGCAGGTTAAACAAGTATGTCAACAAAAAACCCAATCAGATTATGATCCTTGCTTGAGACGGAAGGATGAGCTAGGAAGCGTCAACATCCTTGTCAACTTGACATATTTCACAAGCCTATGGTGAGGAGTCTACCAATAGTTTCACTAGATATGCCCCCGAGGAGAGTGACACATACAGTTCTGAATTTCAAGATACAGAATGAAATTTTACCTTCCCTTGCAGTGTTAGAAGCACAACAGATTTAGTAATTTCACAAATCCAGCTCATGACTTAATTCTGCTTAGAACAAAAGCACATGCAAAACCTAACAGGTGTGTTTATACAAACACAGTTTACCAGACATACAACTGCAGGTCACCAGGTAAATTACAAAAGACTTACCACATTTTGTAGATAGGCCACAACAATTAAGAATTCTGGAAATAACACCTGCTGTTATCTCCATCCTTCCTCTTATTTCAATAGAGGATATTATAGGTGTGATCATTATGGAACCCCACTTATTCTTGCCTCTATCTAGTTTGAAACAGCTTATAATTTATTACATACCTGCCAAGGTACATCTTATGGCTTGAGCTGGCAAGTGCATTAATCTTGGAATCAGAGGACGAAGTCTTGTCAGTGGAAGAACTTCAAGATTACCATAATCTATATAGCCCACCAAAACTGTATTTTCAGAAACACATGCTATAACAGCAGCACGATACCAAAGATTATCTTCTAGAAAGGAAGATAAAGATGTTAATTGTACTTTCTTTTAACTTCTGAGAACAGAATGATTTTTGGGGCAGACCAATATAAAAATACATCAATCAGCATAAAACAGCAGCATTACAGTTTACACAAACCTTCACAAAACCCTTATGGATGCAACATCTACCACCACCACCCCTCATACGAACTGAATGTCGCAAACTCCTTCTTTCCATAGAGATCCCCCTCTCACAAATACACACTGCAACAAAGAATTGACTGCATTATGTGGGTGTAGTCTTCAAGTTCAATAAATTTAAACCAACAGCAAATAGTTATCTCAGCCTACCATAATGACATGCAAGTCAAAGGCCACATAACAGGTACAATAATTTAAGTATTTTAACTTAATTAAGTTTGCATTTCTATTTCTCAAATATTTTAATTTTATCAAGACATGTGAGGTACTGAACTGATATAATTCCCTAGCTAGGCACCTGAAATCAGTGCCCATACAAGTGCCAAGACAGCTTACTGGTAGTACCCGTTTTTCAGAACGTGCAAAAGAACATCTATTTCAGCTTATCTGTTCAGTTTCACAGCTGATTTACTCAACCCGGCAAAACCACAGAAGATGGAAAGAAATAAATGACCAGGAATTTTCAATCACAAAGAAGTTAAGAGCAGCATTTCCGACCAGAAAAAAAGGCCTTAGAGCAGCAATGTGTGACTTTTTTTTGTTGTTGTTAAGTGCTAGATAAACAGAACTATCTGTGAGAAAAAGAGATTAACCTTCATCCTTCTCCACTCAAACAAACAGGACTTCATATTCTAATAAATAAAAGGTGTTTCTTTCCTATAGACTTACCAGTTTCTAGCACAAAACACTGCTTTACCCAGAACGCTAGCCTATGTAGAGGCAAGACTCAGTTTTGTCATAAGACTTGTAAAATTTGACAGCAGTGATTACTGTCACATGGAAACTAAGTTATGAACATACAATTCAGGATTACCAGCTCCTGGCTAAATAACATTTTGAGAAGTCATCTATCAAACAGCATTGTTACACAAAATGCCATTTCTTCTGTCCCTTTTTTAGGGTCTAAACTTTCAAGTCTATCTATTTCCAGTCACAGGACATAGTACTCACCCAAAATTTCTTCACACTTTCTTAAAAAGCTCCTTCATACAGAAGTTAATCCAGTCTTAAGAGTCTGCTCAATAAAGGGACCATTTTATTGTTTAAAAATTTTTAGACTAGTATTTTATACATTTCATCATTTGCTATTAATAATTTTTTGAAGCAATACCAAATGCTACCCACAGCTAAAGCCAGACAGAAAGAAAATAAGCTCTATATGAAAAATTTCTAAACATAATTATAAAATGTGTTCATTTTTTGTAATAAATAAGAGTGACATAAATTAAGAGCCATATGTTCACTCCATTTTTACCTGTGAACTGGGCACAGCACACATCTCCAGCAGCAGGTTGAAAAGCTGAACTACTGGGAGATTTGTCACAATATTCATTAAGAGACACTTCAAGCTCAGCAAGTTGACCTGGTATTAAAATATAAAGGTTTTGGAACATACACTGCCTTGTTAATTATTACATAAATACATAAATCTTAAGTTCAAAGCTTGGAAGAACATCTTGTAGTATAACAGAGATTAGTTCGCATCATGTTTAACATAATATCAAAATAGTGATGAGACTAGGACTTTTCAGTCAGGAACATCGAAAAGAGTCCTCACTCAAGCCTGAGGAATCACAGTGCTAAAGAAAGCACAGAAGGAAAACCAGTCACAGACTTTCTCAACACAGGAACAAAACTGAGGCCAGTAGGAACTGAAAGCAAGCCAGTGAAGCATCTAGAAAGAAACCAAGGAAGACAGCTCCTCAAACAAAAGGCAGATGATGAGGTCACTTCTTGCCAAAGGGCACACTATGCTGGGAGTCTACCCAGAATTCAAAGGCTGCACAAGTACACTGAAGAGAAATACACCAGATCACATTCAGCTAGAAAAGCCCTTTTAGCTGAAAAAAATGCAAAACGCTGGCTTGGACAGCACTAGGAGGACATAGCCCACAAACTTACTCTGCTCTTATTCTCCCCCAGGTGTCTGTTTATAGGCACTGTGGGAGATGCACCAAAAAGCCCCTGCAGCCTAGCACTCTAGCCCACTATAGCGTTACTTGCAGTCTTAGGTTTTACTTAACGGAAGACACCAAAGCAGGGATGGGCACTGTTACCTGGCCTTCTCATACTCGACATTCCTCCCTACCACGTCCCGAGGAAGCCCACTGCCCTCTGGTGGTAAAGCAACAAGGTATTATAGGAACAAACAAAGTGATTAGAAACTCACACACATTCCTGGAACAGGTGAGAGAACATATTAAATATTTGTGATCAAATTGTCTTCGGATTGCTATAATCCGTGCCACACCATCTTTCTAATATGCACTACTCAGACTGCTCACAAATTCACCTTACAGGTTAGAAAGTGGTATCAACAGCTAACACTGCCATGGCCTAAAGCTACAGGGAATCACCGTAAGACCAGCAACCCCTTCCTCCAGCTACTCTCTACTGAAGAGAAAAATGCCATACTAGATATCTAACATCCAGTTTTCCATGCGTCACTTACAGGCACTGCGTGTCTGCTGGCAGTAAAAGTTTTCTGGATTTTGAATGCAGGAAACCACACCAGGAAATACATCTCCGATACACACGGAAACACACTCTGCAACTGAATTAGAACAGTGAAGAAAATCTTCATGTTCACCTGTTTTTTCTTTACTTCCCTTAGTATGGTTTTCTGATGCAGTACCTGGGGAAAAACAAAACAAAACGTTGCTGATCAAAAGCTAAATGACTCTGACAATTTAAACACGCTAAAGCAGTTTATTCTTTTTGCTGACCCTTTGGACTTTGAAGGCTCCTGTCATATTATCCACGAAATGAATGCCCACATAATCATCACTAAACAAACACTTCGTACTATTAAAAAGCATATGTACTAGTGTCACTAGTGAACTGAAGGAAACTCCACTAACCAATGTTTTTAAGTAGGAGGTGCCACTAGTGAACAGCTAGAATATTTACTATGTTCAGAATATCATGCAGCACAGGAGGACCTAAAATTCCCCAAAGTTTTTCCCATCTCTTATTAAGAAATCTGGATTTGCTCGCTTACCTCTTGGAGAGTCTCCTCCTGTGGCATTACTTCCTGGAGTTACATCAGACCTTATTTTTAAAGGTATTTTATCTAGGCAGTCTCCTAACATACACATGGAAGGAACAAAAGTTACTTATCACACAAGATAGTCACCATTTAGTTTCATTTCAGAACTATCTTCTGCGCCTGACCTATATCGATATCCCTCTCAGAAGGTGAGCATGTTCTACTTACTGACCAAGCGCTTAATATGCTTAGAATGTAGAATAAAAGTAGTTTCAGAGTAACTCAGCTACTTGAGTTTTCTGAAGACATTCACAGCTCCAAGACTGACTAAAGAAAATGAGCAAAGCAGTAACAATCAACATTTACTCAGAGTCACTACAGACCACTAGCTGAAAAACTGATTACAGCTTTTCAGACCAAGGATTCGTAACTTACCTCCAGACTGGCAACATGGAGCATGCAACCAGTTACCAACATTTACAGAGAAATCTTAGGTTTCTTAGCTATTACCTATGCTGTTTCTGATGCACAAAAAATTCCAAGCTTTCAGTAGAATTATTTTCAACTGAAAACTTGAATACAGCTGTTTAAGTTGCTTGTAAAGTCTTGGAATAGCTGCATGCAGGAGTTCATTAATGCAATGGTATTTTTGTGATCTTTTCTCCAAGAGGCTGGCAAGTTATATTGCTTTGCCATTAGCATGTTGTAAAGCAACCAAATGTGAAAGTTGAATTTACACAGGACTAAGGTGAACCACCATTTTACAGATTGCAGGGACTACAACATTGGAATAAGCTTCAGGAATTTCAGCAAGCTAAGAGCAGCATCAGCCATTGCTTCCTTCAAAGCCTCTGTGGGCTGCACATCAATGAACAGAGTATGTTCTTAGTACTATATTGCTCTTGCTCTGCAGCCAGGGGAAAAAAACCCAACAACACCAAACAAAACAGCCCTCCAAATAATGACACAAGGCACACCTTCCCTGCATTGATCTGGTTCCACAGTCAAAGCCACCCCACCAGCTCAACTGAAAATCTGAATTCAGACTCCTCAAAGGTTGGGTGCTCTGCTTGTCTCTATCCACTGAGGCTCTCTAAGTTAGAAATACAAACATGCTTAAGAGTTCTCCACCTAAATACAACAATACCCAGTGGCTGCACTTTCTTTGGGATACTTTTTTAGTGAGCATATATGAAATATAACAAAAGCTGGTAAAATCTTTAGTGGAACTAGAAACCGAAACCATAATTTTTAAAGAGTTAAAAATGCATGAGATAAAAGAAACAACATGGTCCCACAATTTGCATGCATCTAGTAAAAAGGGGAAAACAAACAAGATTATCCAGAAAATGCTGAATTGATGACAATTCTACTGGAAAAGTAACTTCAGTGAAATCTAATGTTGTTAAGCATAACAAGGTATTTCAGGTGCAGACATTTTAAGATTACCTCTAAATGGAAAAGTGAAATAAAAGAAAATTAAAAAAACAATAGACAAAATCAAGAGGCAGGTTGGGAGATTGACAAGAGGGAGGAAAGCAAATTAAAAAACTCCTCTTTTAAAGGTATTAGGCAGGAGGAGGGAAAGTGAACATGAAAGACATCAACTGTGTTTGGGTTTCCCCCCCTCCTTCCCTCACGCTACCAAGTACTTACCAACATCTGGAAAAACAACATCTACAACAAAATTCAACATAATTTCTTCCTGTAGTATGTCAACAACAGTTACTGAACAGTGCTTTCCCGTGAGTTGGGAAGAAAATCTAGCCATGCCTTCATTCCATCGTTCTTCTTTTGGGTCATAATTAGCCAAGGAACACTTAATGGCCTGGAAACAATTACAATTAGGACAAGTGGGGATAGGGGTTTTTTTGCCCTATAGAAAAAGCAATTAAATAATTAAGGTCCTCAGAAATGTCATCTTGCATACAAAAGTTAAAGCTGCTGTTAGAATCCCAAGTGCTATCAAGTCAACTAACTTCTTTACAAGAGAGTTAAGAATTAGCACAAGTTCAGGCTGTAAACTATATTTCTTCTGTTTCTCCCACTTCTGTAAGGCACGGTTATGGCACACATCACATCTGACCACAGGTGCATGTCCCATCATGCCCTCAGCAGACACTAAGGGCTTTAAGCCAAGACACAAACTTCTCAAAATCATTTATGGAACCAGTAGAAAGTCATGTAAACAAGCTATGAAAGACTACTCCAAGAGCAGCTAATCATAGCTGTCACTGATTAAAAGAATGCTGCTCTATTCTTCTTTGTGCATAGTTAAACATGCTAGCTGAACCCACAGATCAAAGCTAGCCCATCTATTTTGCAATGGTGGACGTTCACATAGTACGGCAATGAACTCAGACCAACATCTGCCTTTACTCCAAAGTTTGCCCAAACTACAAGTCATTTCTCACTACTGCACGAGACCAGATTAGAGTGCATAGGCAGAATGTTTCCCCTGCTGTTCTCTAGTGTATAAGGTACGTGGGGTCCCAACCACTCTGCAGCGTTTTTTTTTTATCAGCTCAGAACCCAATAATTCTACGATTAGGAAGAAAAATGCCAGGCAGCCTTCCTCACTCCTATGGAAACATTTCAGAAGGTGAATTCAGTGTAGTATAGCTGCTTTTATCCATCACTTTCCCTGAACACAAAATACTGTGATAATGACAGTTACACTGAGACATGAGTTAGACTTGTTTCAGAGCCATTCATTTAAAACACCTCGGATAGCATTAAGAAAATTGAACTCACACATGGAGGAAACAACAGTTCAATGTCTTTGTGCAGGGCTTTAATCCAGGAGAGAGGAATATATTCTTCATTTCCATAATCTATATAGAATATTAGTGCCTTCTTTTGCAATAGATCCACATCTTTTATCAGTGCTCTGTTCCAGGTCTGTGTAGGAATAAACGATCATCTTAGTAAAAGCACAACATATTTTGCTTTACTTCATCAAGTTTGTTTATCAAGGGAGCTGACCAATCCTGAAGAGACGCAAATGAACACAACTCACTGTAGTGTTGACTGCTGTGAAGATAAAATTCTACTCCTATGGATACTGACTACCATTCAGTAAATCAAGAATCTGCCAACAACAGAGGAAAAGGGGAAGAAATACAGAGAAGGGGTGGGAGAAGCAGGAACTAGATGTAGCTATAGAAATGCAACCAGAAGGTCAGGTAAGAAACGAAGAATAACTTCCTTGATTAAGCTGAGTCACATTCCAACTACAGTAGTTTAAATTTGCTAAGAACACACACAGCCTTCAAGCAACAGCAGGACAAACAGTGCCTACAGGGCTCAAATACACAAACACAGAAGTAAACTCTTCAGAAGGCGGGGAAAAAATAGCAGTACCTTAAATTTGTGTTCCAGATGTTATAAAGATGTTACAACCACAATTCCACCACAACAAACTAACCTCTAATTAGCAGCCTTCATTGGTCAAGCCATAACAGCAGAACATGTAAACCATGATGAGCTCAACATAGAATGGTTGTTTTATAACAATCAGACATTACCTGATCCTGAGAATACCTTGCAACGCAGACTTCCCCTTGGATAGCAATATATTGCTCTTGAATAACCGTGTCAGCATAACACTCTTGCAGTTTCAGAGAAAGTTTACTGATTTGGTTTAAAATTTCTGGAGAACTCATCTGTATATAAAATTGACTTTGACTCTTGAACTCTGTTACTGTACCCTAAAGAGAAAAGCCACAGTAGATGATAATTATGCAAGAACAACCTATAGTATATTACTCTGGGCCAGTGTTCATTTCAATAAATACATTTCACCCTACACCTGATTTTGTCTTGTTTTTAGTCTAGCGATAATTAACTGTAGGGAACAAAATCACACATTATTTCTGTGAAGGTAAAAAATCCTTCTCACTTACTCCCCCCGAGCCCTGCTTGCATTTACTCATCTTCATAAGAATAAAGAAATGTTACATGTGAGCAAAATGAGACAAAGTGCTGAGGTTATAGCAGCTATAGATACTTAAAAAAAGCTACAAATGCACCTAACAAAACATTGTAGGATTCTTTCAAAATAAAAGTACCTGTATTTCCATAGCTGGTTTGATCCCTAGAGTCTGGAGATCTGAAAACATTATTTTCTTCACATGCTTTTCTGTCCCAAGAGACTCCAGAGAAGTTGAATTACCCTGTTTCAAACAGCTACAAGTTATGTTTAAACTGAAGTTGTTCAGCCATAGCTCCCTGTAGTAACAAGAACTTTTTATCATTTCAAGAAACCTATAAAAAAGTGCTTCTGTGGCCTTCAACAAGAAGCCCTACAGACTTTGTATTACTCTTGAAAACAAAACATCACAGATAAATACTAAACAGACAACAAAAAACAAGTCCTCAAGTCTCACACATTCACCTCATTCTTTTACACCTGTTTTACAGGACAACTCAGCTGTATTTCCTCCTTATGATGCTCTCCTGAAGATCAGGAATTGAATTTCACCTGCTTCCTTGCAGCCTTAACATCACAGAGCAGATTACAGCTACTGCTTTAACTGCTGGCATCCATTTTTTGTAAAGCCTAAACATTTAGTGTAACCTGCCTGATGCATACCATCTCCATCCGTGACATCCTAAAAACATTAAAAAAAATCACCTCCCACAAAGCTTTAGGGAAAACCTCTTTTACATTTGGAGCAACATACCACAGGCTGCACAACGACAAAGATTACTGTTGCAACTGCCAAATTAATTGTTTACTTGCAGCAAAGATCCTTCTAGAAGATTTTCCATAAAAACACATCTCAGTACAATTGCAAAATACATTAAATATTGTTCAATATGCAATATCAGCTCTCTTACTTCTGCAGAACTTACCCGAGTTTCAGAAGATGAACCAGGCAAAAATAAAACTTGTTTTTTTAAAAATATATCAGCTACAAATTGTTTATTCATATTGTACATCCCCTTGATATCAAGGTCCCTCACTATCACTTTTTCACTTTTATCAGAACACAGTAGCAAATACACACACAGCAGAAACCTAGGAGGATGAACTAACAGAAGTCTCATGACCCAAAATGAAGACTCCTTTCTAAATTCCTTTAAAAAGTTAACCAGATGAAGAGCTACTTCAAAGTGGTGTGTGACAAAGGACTGTTTTCCTGTGCAGTGCAAATGTGAGGCTAGTTGGAAGTAGGCACATTTACTCACTTTCATAAATATCATCCCAAGAAACCTAGAAGACAGCAAAATTATCTCCTACAGAAACATTCATAGGAAGACTACAGGAAATGTTTGGCTGAAAGCAAGATTGAGAGGCTTCAAAACTTACAAAGGAGAACTTTGTCATGTTGGATTCTTGCTACAGCAAACAAACAAAAGCTTGTCTGCATCTGTTACTATACATTACTACGCTAAATGTATTTCTCAGATAATTTACAAGGCTCTAAGCATCATTTTATGATCTATGCAAGAAGACACCTGAATTTTTCTGAATTGGATAAGCTACATCTGTTTCCTTCCTAAAATATTTCTCTAGCAGTACCATACATGTCTTGATTTATTACTTTTGCACAAATATGTTTTTCCATACAAAAAATGAGCTGTCTGACAGTATTGCTAAGGGCTCTGGAAGTAACATAATTTTGAATGCTTCTCCTGTAACTTTTGATTCGAAGCACTGATTTTTCTAAAAGGAGTAGATTATAATCCTTGGAACCTGTTCCTTTCCTGTACAGGTTTAATTAAGCATACTGCAACTCTGTCACAGGAGATACACTCAAGACATAGTGAAAACTTTATTCTATACCTTAAGATAAACGCCCTTATTGGTTTCAGCAGGTAACTTGCCTCCATTGTTATTACTTACACTGTAATCAAAGAAAAAGATGTTAATTTTGACGAACCAAAGACAGACAAGTAGCATTCATAACACGATTTGCAAGTAGAACAAAAAGGCTATGCTCATAGTAGGTGGGTTTTGTCAACCCTTATTCCTCCTCCAAGAAAATGTAGAATGACAAATTTGTTAGTTCTCTGTCACACAGTTTTTCGTGATGCCATCATCAATAAATAGTTTTGATTAAAGTGGAGAAGAAATCTTACACTGTTGTTGTGGAGTTCTGATAACAGTAGTTCTGGAGTTCTGTAATCCCAAACCAACCTTAAGAACTGTCAAACCGCAAAACCCGAAGTTGCTATTTCAGTTGAATACATAAATAATATCCAGATAACATACATGCCAGGCTGTCCCCATGACCCCCCAGTTCAGTCACTGTAGCAAAACTTGTGGGGAACAAAAAACCCCACGCAAGCCAACAACCAAAAAAACACCCCAAAACTCTCTTGTAAGCTTTGATTATGGACAGCTGCAGATTCACTGAACTGCAATCATCACTCCTTGCAGGAGACTGTCAGCTTAAATGCTCAGAGCACCCCTCTAAACTGTTCCAAAGCCAGCCAGTTTGTACTAATGGTGCTTACTTTAATTGAAACAGATTATGGAGTGATCTCTTGAACATCTGAACTGGCATGTCAAAAATTGATAACAAGCAACTAGAGAATGGTCTGGCTGAGCAACTTCTTCTAATTGCAGCTGTGCTCCTCAAAGACCAAATATCCACCAAGTTCACTGAGGCTACAGTTACATTCGTTCCTCTTCAGAGGCTGTTAAATGCAATCCTTTAACCGTGCCACCGCTGAAAAACACAGTCCTCTTTCCTACATCACCAATGTCAGTGACAAAGTCATGTGATAAGCTGGTATTCTTACTGCATGCTCACATAGTTCTGACACAGGTAAACATAATGCTTTTGCTTTAAGTCACACTACAGAACACCTTAAGAACCCCAACAGTATCTTTCAAGTCACCCTTCTGAAGCAGGGGAGCTGACTTTTCAGACAAGTATCAGCTAATGCAGCACTAGCCTAAGAGTAAGCAATGTATTTTACTCTAATAGTGCCTTTACACGGTCATTTAAGTCATATCAGGAGGGATATACTGTCTTTCTGTAAATATTACTTGGCACAACTATTAAACTTACTTCTGTTTAAGTGGCTCACAAACAACCCTGTGTGCTGCCCAATCTTTTTTCTGACAATCTACACTGCAATAGTGTACTTGCTTGCACTGTGAACACCTGAGGGATCCTAAAAAAAAAAAAAAAAAAAAAAAGGTCAGAGAGAAACTGTATCAGAAAAGAGCTACTAAGATACAGGTATCATGTATTATTAAATATAACTGCTTTACAAGACTGTTCCGCTACAGTTCTAAGCACATACAAATAGGTATTTGTATTCATGTATAACTATCTGACAATACAGCCCCAGACACCCCACATTCCCTTCTATATTTAAGAAGGGGAAAAAAATCCAAAAAAAACATTTTTTATTAAGGAGGCGCTCTCTTCTAGAAGTTTACCAGTTCCCTAACTCCAACTATGTTCTGAATAGTCACTGTACTTGCATCTAAGAGATAAAAACATACTTCTGTTTTAAGACATTTCTGAGCAAACTTTCTGATCCGGTTTCACTGATAAATACACCAGGCATCACAAACTACAGGACAACAGGCACCTACCAAACAGACTGCAGCAATGGCAGGTCCTCATTTGAGGGGACGAGCTCAATGAGCTGAAGAGACTCTTCTTATATCCAAGAGAGAAAACATTCTGAGGAGAATATCGCCATTTCTTTGGCTTCTCATTAATCAAATCAGAATGCGACAACTGTGGATGGAAAAATAAGTGATTCTTACTAAAAAAAAGCTGTCCATTAGTACAGAAATATTCTAATATACCAAAATGTGAAAACAAAAAGAGTCAAAACTTCAAATTTGAGAAAAAGCACTATATACTGATAATTACTGCTATCTAGAAATGCTCAGAACACTTGGGGCAATTACAGAGTGCAGTAACTTACAGCATTTCCTTTATCAGCTGCAGCTGTCAACTGCGAATTCCCTCTATCAGTTACACCTTCCATGGAACCTCCTAGAAGCAGAAGTATTTGCAAAGGGATCTGATTAACAATGCTAATGCATGCCTGTGTTATTGGGTATTTGCAGAAAGACATAAAGCTCTTATCTACTTCTACTGTTCTGCTAGCACAGTATGTTTGAGCAAATGGAGATGCTAGGACCATGACACACTCTGGAAGTCACTTCTTGCTATCACTTTGGTACACTGCTCTGTGCTTATCACTCAATGTGAGTCCTAACGTCCCCCATCCATAGGTTTGTTTCAATTAAAATTGTTCAGCAGGAACAAAAAAAATGTATTACAAAACCTCCAATACCCATAGGGCATGAATTCAGAATAGGCAATTTTACAGTAACTGAAAGAGTAGAAGTTTCTTTCAATACTGTTGAACACGTAGCCTATGTTAAGAATAAACTTACGCATAGTTTTGTCACATCAGCAAGCATTCAGAAACAAAATATTCTGAAACAAGAGATTTTGACTTTCCAGTGAGTGCCTTACAACCCTTGTGGTCTTCCCAGACAGTTTATTCTTTACCAAGCAACTCTTACAAAAAATCAGCTAAGCCTGCATACCAATACACTAGGAACTCTGCTTTTGTAAGTGGACAACTCATTAACCTACAAAAAACGTTTCCATTGTAGACTACACATGCCATTCAGAGTTTGTTCCAGTCTGTCCAGCCAAGTTCTCCACCCAGCAAACATAAAGCTTACATGGCCTTTTTTCTGCCACCTGGAAGCAAGTTGATCTTGCAAACTTTGCCTAAACTACAGCTCTTGCCTGACATGAAATCAAATTTCATGAACTCTCCACACCCAAGATGACTGCATGTAAAACTACCTCACATCTCATTGAACCAAGTCTTCCCCTGCCCTCCATTTGGAGTAAATGAGAACATGGGTCAGGCAGTACTGAGGCACTGACAAAGGCATGAAATGTTGAAGGAACTCCCAGCTCCCACTGTACGTATCTGTGCCTAATTCCCTAGCACTCCAATTATCCCGTTTTCTCAATTATCTAAGACATTCCAGCCCACCAAGTTTGGATAATTAGAAGTTAGGTATATTTATAAGCCATACTCATATTGATGGCATTTATCAATAATCGAGCATACACACAATTGCAGAAGAACAAAGATACTTTGCCAAGCTTTGGACAAGGTCTCACTTTTATTGCACTCACGCTGCAGGTAAAACTTTCTGTACCACTTCCACACTTGGCAAAAAATACCCTGTATCGTTTGTTTACAAAATAATGATTTTCAGAAACAGCCTCAAAACAGAGCTTTTCAACAGGAAGTCAGCACCTGTAATTCTGCTGCTCTAACTTCTACCAACAACTCTGTTCTTCACACCACCACACAGTATGACAAAAGGTGGTTTTAGGCCAGGTAACTACAAAAGCATGGATTTCAAGATTAATTCAGGCAGGCACACAAAGTATTTTTAAGTCATATTCTGAAGCTATGGTTAGGCATCCAGTTTGGAAGGCCAATTCTCTGCTTCTTTAATTTGCACAAAAAATACTTTCTGCGTTAAAGATCTCAACACCATCCCAGATTACACAACAGAAAGTCCTTTAGGAGAGGAACTGATGAGCAAGAGTGGCCGTCACCACCTTCATAGATTCACTGGAGATGTGTCTCTCCGGAGGAGACCTCACCCCAGACCAGTCACCCCTGCACTGAAGCAGCAGCTGCGGCCACCGGTTCCTCACAGCCAGGCACACGGCCACAGCCTGACACCCTGGCATGGGCAGAGCCGGCACCGAGTGGACGCTGCACCAGGCTTCAGCAAAAGGAACTTCTAGCACCTGCTTTCCAAATATTGACAGGCAATATAATAATTTTAAATACAAAAATACTTCTGCTACATTATATGGGATAAGTCAGATTAAAGTGAACTGGCAAATAAAGCAGGGCAGTCCTTGCATCAACATTGCCTTTAACTCAGCCACAAACGAGCTTTCACAATTCCAACTGTGTGCTACCAGTGCGCACCATTTTCATCGACCCCGAAGAGAAGTAAGCACCCCCACTGCAAGGCCTCCGCACCAGCCCCGCGCTGGCCGCCCCCAGCTCCCCCCCCGGCCCCCAGCACCGCTCACCCCGGGGGAACCCCCCGGCCCCGCCACGGCAGGCCCGGCCCGCCCCTTACCGGTCCGACGGTGGCAGGAAATGAAGCCGCGACCCTCACGGGGAGCTGTGGCTGCCGCCGCTGCCCTGCCAAGTCCGTCCCGCCCGGCGGGCAGCCCGCCAATGGGGAGGGGCGGGGCGGTGGCACGTGCTGCCCGCCCGCCCGGGGCTGGCGGGAACCGGCGCGGGCTGTGCTGCGGCGCCCCCCGGCCGCCCGCCATCTTACCCTGAGGGGAGCGGCCTGAGGAGCACCGGCACCGCGGGCTCTGGGGCGGCTGCTGCGGCGGGGCGGGCGGCCGGCACCACCTCAGGAGCGCTGCGCCCGTGCCTCCCTGTCCCTGCGCCTGAGAGCTACAGCTGTGTGGGTTTCCCTTGAGCTATGGCGTAGTTGGCTAAAGACATGTTAGTCCTGAATTGTGTTACACCCGGCGTTTTGCAAGTGGCTGCTTTTATTTTATTACTCAAAATCTCCACTGGTTTTCTCTCTGTCTTCAGCAAAATGCAGCGGGGAACAGTGGAATGCCCATGGTTGCACTAAATAACCCTTGAGTGCTGTGCCACTCTTTGCGATGCAAAAAGATGAAAGAGTAAGAGTTATAAAGTACTAGCTACAGAGAGCAATGAGTAGCACTTTTTTCAGGAAAACCTATGGGCTATGCTCACAACTCTGGCAGTGCCTGAGCAGCTTGGGGCTTCTCCTGACTTGGCCTCTCGGTGTGTCATGACAGCAGGCACCTGTGTGCCAGCCAAATGCTCACGGCTTAGCAGCAGGAAAGGTGTATAGCTGCTTTCTGTAATTTCTCCAACAACATGAAAATCCTCTCAGGACATCAGTTAGACAACCTTGTTGCATACAAATTCAGAAAGTGGTTGTAAGATCTATGCAAGAACAATGAAATTTGATACATCCTGTTGATTCATTTGCAATTTAAAATATTTGCATTTTGCCTTGCAGCCTAGAAAATGCATGGCTTCGTCTCCCATTTCCAGCCTATTCTCTGATTTCATTTGTCCTTTCTCCTCTTTCTTATGCAAGGTGTTTTCCCCTTTTCTAAGTTTTGTTTCCTGCCCTCACGTCTCTATTCACACTGGAGAACATCCTTCATTCTCAGCTCTGCTGCAGTTGTGCTGCTACTTAGACATGCTCTCAGGTGTTCCTAGTGCTGTGCAGTTAAACTCTCAGCAAAAAATAAATTCTATTTTAGTGCCTATATCGTTGTACTTCTTACTAAAGTGTATAAAATCAGCTATGATTTTATTCTTACAAGTTCTGTGGGGCAGGGAATAATTCTCTCAGCCCACAGAGAAGAAACTGAAGCACAGCTGTTTTGCCTTAGTCATTGTGAGCCTGGCTGTGACTGCATGTCCATTCTCAATCTTCTGTGTTTAAGTCTAGCATCCTGCCGGCCAAACTGTTGTTCCCTGCTAAGCATTCTCAAAAGAAAAGGGAACAACACATCAAAGGTTTGCTGAGATTTTTCTAAATGGTTTTGATACTACCTACCAAAGTCAGAGGAAAGTCTTCCTGGCTCCAGTGAATCTCTAGGCCTTAGCTCCAATCTGAGTAGAAACTGACTGTATCAGATGCCACTCTGAAAGCAGGAAGGGAAATTAGGTAGGATTAGGTGAGATTTCAAAAAATCCATCTGCCAAATTGCCCAGCGTTGCATATCAGAGTAGGTGCAGTTGGACATAGGAGGTTGCAGGGAGACAGGGCACTTACGATCATGCAGCCTCCGTTACTGCCCTGCACCTTGTTCCTCTGTCCCCAAGGTAAGCTCAATTTTGTGTCTAAGAAGCACTGATACTAGTGAGGCATTAAGAAATACTTCCCTGTCATTCATACCTCTCAAAAAAACCCACAAAACACTAGACTACCTTTGTGACTTAAACTATCTGCATTTCTAGTACATTTAGCTGGCTGGCCATTTCAATCCCCAGGGCCTGCTGAATCAAAACAATGCTGCCAGTCTGAACAGTCTTTTGAAATGACACTAATTAACACTATGCAGGAAGTATATTGACAGGCTGCAATGAAAAGGAAAATCAAGTATCCCACTGGAGACAGAACTTCACCAGCGTGTGAACTGGCACAAAGTTTTCCTGAAATTAAAAATTGCAAGGAATGACTGAGCCAGGACAAATGTTGTTTTCATTGTTTTTGTTTTTTAAATGTCAGTCCTTTGAGACTTCCATGCCTCAGGATATTGCAAGGAAATGACAGCAGTAAAAATAATTCTAAAAAGAGAAAATAACAGGTCTGGCTGCAGCAGTGGATAAGGATAAATGGGAAGGAGTGTCAGAGGTAACTGGGGAGAGTACTGTTAACATGGAGGCTGATCAGGAGTAACACCACAGGCACTGCAGGAGGTTGATGTGGCTTGCCTGCAATTTTTAGTAACAGCTTTGGGCTTGCCTACATGTAGGCTCTGTAATAACTGTACCAGTGTGTCATTAGCTCTAATTTGTAGCATCTAAGTGCCTAGGAACTAGCTGGGACACCACTGAGCTACATGCTGAACAAAGGACAGTCCAAACAACATACAATGAAAATAGTTTTTTCCAGGTGTAACTTAGGCCACTCATATAATCACAGTCACACTTAGGATTTACTGTGCATAGATTAGACACACCAGTGGTGGCAAGGGCTTACCACTGGGATGGTGGCTTCAGCAGAGATGCTGTCCCTACCTGACACGTGGAGAGAAGATGGGGCTCCTGGGGCTTTGTGGATGGTGCTCCCTGAAGACACCTGGCAAACTGCATGCTTGGAATAAAATAGTTAGACAATGGAAGCGATTCCTAATGAAGAAAAGAGTAACTTTTTATGTTATCTTGCCATGATCTGAAATGCAGGAATCAAATTGGCCCACGGTAATTATGTTAGACCAGCCTTCTGACAAGTGTAGAGGATGGGACTAAGGCAACGTGGAGCCTGCTCCCAGCTCCTCCTCAGCAGTACCAGCCATGGGCCTCCAGTGCCAGTGGTCACAGAGGAGTGTGGGGTGTTCAGGACATCTGCTATGTCAGCCAGCAAATTGTTCTCCCTTAAAATGGAGTTGCTAATGCTTTTTTTAGTTGAAGGAGAAAGCATAGGATTGTAAGCCCCTTCTGTGGGCAAAGCTATACAAATGCTATGTATAATTAATAAACATCACCTGGAAATCAAGCAATTACATGAACGCTTTTGTTTTTCTTAGATAATAAAGCATGAGCCAAAAGCCGAACTACAACCTTTTGAAAATACGGGCCAAATTCTGGTTCTGCCTCTGCAATGCAGAGCTTGTATCTGCAGCAGAAGTCTGTTGTGTGTGGCTGTCTGTATTTCAGATGGTAAGTCTCTCACTCAGAAATTGTCTTCCTCAGCATTTGTACATGAGCATCAGTGCTGGGACTACAGCTGGAGCCCAGCTGAGTACAAAAAAATCCTTTTTACCTGCCTTTAAGGGAGAACTCCATGAACCAGGCTTAATTTTCTTAAACTGATTTCAGTACTGCTGAAAGAAAATGACCAGAACAGAAGATGTAAATCAGCTGAAATTCTGCCAGATCTGGTGGGACATGCTAAGCCACACATGACTAACATCAGTGGGACTGCAGATGAAGTGTACAGCAAAGCAGGAGCATAAATCTTAGGACTGGGGCCAGAGTGCAGTGGCATCTCTGCAGGTGCCTTTAAATAACTAGAGGACCAAATAAGCATTTGCGACTGAAGTGACTGTGTTACAGAGCAGCATGGCTGTGTGAAGTTTGCTGCTCAGCTGCAGAACAGTAACAGGAGTGGCAAAGAAGCATTTCTGAAAGCAAAGCTTAGACTTGGGCTGCATGGCAATTGGCAGGTAAGTGTTGCATGGCACTGTTTTCTGAAAATGGACAATTCTATGCCTGATTTTATGCATTTGTAGCAATATGGAATGCACAGCATATTACGAGCAAAGCAAGGGCTAGATTTTTGCCTTCAAAATATTATTTAGAGGTTAAAGCTGAGGCCACGGGTTTTCTCTACAACCTACTTTTGTTTATGCTTTCACATAAACAATGTTTTTAAAGACATATGTCTTCATCTGATTCCTTCACTGCTTTAGAGGTGATAGGATATTGTTTAATTATCTGAAGAAGATAATTATCTTTCCCAAAATAATAGGCGTGCAAAGGTTGATAGTTATGATAGTTCTGAATGGTTTGCAGATTGATTTTCTCTAAGATCCCAGTGTTGTTTTTAAGGATCTGTAAAAAGATTGCAAGGGAGCATTTTCTAGGACCACAACATTTGCTTTTGTGGTTCTGAAATTCCAAATACCTGGCAAGAGTAAAGAGAGAAATAACTTGCTCTGAAATAATGCTCCCAATTAACGCTTGCAAGTAAAGTTATGCAGCACATTCTATTTTCAAAGTCATTCAAGGTACGAACTGCAGATACCATTGCTGGGTTTTATAGGTATAAAGCATAAACAGTTTATGCTTTAATATATATGTAT